>NC_136976.1:18556253-18601253 GCF_032717465.1 Coenobita brevimanus
AAACACTTTTTTCATTCCTCCCAGCACCTCACCTACTTCATTCATTCTAAACTTCACTTCTGCATCTATTCTTCCATCCACAGCAACATGTGACCCTAAATTTTTAAAACACTCTACCTCCTCAAGCAACTCACCATTCAAAACTATATTCATCCCCCTACCATCTACTAACCTCGTACACTTCATCACCTTACTCTTATTCTCATTTACTTTCAATTTCCTCCTTTCACACACCCTTCCAAACTCCTCTACCAACTGTCTCAATCTCTCCTCTGAATCAGCCACCACTGCAGTACCATCTGCAAACAGCAGCTGCTTCAGATTCCACTCTCCACCATCAACATTCACCAGACTCAGACCTCCACCTAACACTCTTGCATTCATCTCCCTTACAACACCATCCATACAAATATTAAACAACTAAGGCGACATCACACATCCCTGTCGCAGCCCCACTCTCACGGGAAACCAATCACTCACAGAATTTCCCACTCTTACACACGCTCTACTATTTACATAAAAACTTTTCACCCTTTTTAATAACCTACCATCAAGTCCATACAATCTTAAAACAGTCAACAAAGCCTCCCTATCAATTCTATCATACGCTTTCTCTAAATCCATGAATGCCCAAAACACATCCTTGCCTTTCGCTAAATACTTTTCACACACTTGACTCAGAGCGAACACCTGATCCACGCATCCCCTCCCTCTCCTAAAGCCACACTGCTCATCACCAATCACTCCCTCTGTACCCTCTCTAACTCTCATAATTAACACTCTACCATACACCTTACCTACAACACTCAACAGATTTATACCCCTAAAGCTAGTACATTCATACTTACCGCCCTTGCCTTTATACAACGGGACCACACAAGCACTTGCCCAGTCAACTGGCACCATACCTTTCACAAAGCACACATTCAACAATCTTACTAACCAGTCAACAATAGTCACTCCACCACCCTTCAGGCATTCCTCAGCACACCCATCCACACCTGCAGCTTTCCCTGTTTTCAGGGAAATTTTGAGGACATATACCTCTGCGAAAGTCAATTTATGATTTATTTCTGCATCCGAATTCGGTTCCACCTCAAAATCAAATATGTTCTTTTTTGACCCACTGCCCATCTATCCACTAGATGTTATTGAAATACGATAGCAGAAATTGAAATATCTTGTCCACACCAGGAAGGTAAACAGACAGAAAGACTGACACGGGTGAATACGTTAGAAAAAACAAATGTTATCGAATTTCCTTACTTAAAACCCATTCTTTTGCCCTTTTCTCCTCTCCCAAGTTTTTCCTTTTGAGTGTCCACTTTCTTCAGTCAACATTTACTTCCTCCTCTCGTGCGCCTCCTTATGCTCCTCCTCCTCTTCCTAGTCTTGCAAATCTAACTTCACTTCCACCATCTCCCCAGGCTTCCTAACGTTTCCTCCCTCCTCCTCCATCTTCCCTTACATCTCGGTTCTTTTCCTACTCTATCACTTCCCCTTCCTACTTCTCTACCACTTTTTATTTCTCCTTTCTCTTTATTCCCACTTCTTCACCCGACTCCGATTCAACACTTCCTATTCCTTCTCCTCCTCCTCAAACTTCCATCTCCTGCACCTTCCTCTCTCTCATCCTCTCCATTCCAATCTCCTCTACCTCCTGCACTGCTACTCTCATATAACACGTAGCTATACAGAACAATGCCAAGATTTTCATTGTTCTTTTTTATGATTAGCTGCTGCAACTAAGCTATGTTAGACCTCTTGCTGTAAAAGTGATAATGAAAACAATACCTTATCTATCCCTTCCAGGCACGAAAAGTTTCTCTTCAACTGAACTGAATCATGCAATGGTAGATTAAATAATATAGATTGGTTAACTTCTTCTCATTCTCTTTCATGTCCTCAGTCATTGAGCTTTAAATTTCTTTGCCTCCTCATTTTCTCTATTTAGCTTTTTTCTTTATCACACAAGTCCTACAAAAGTTACCTCATTATTTTGTTCTACTTCTTTGTCTTCTTACCACCACTGCTTCACCACGATTTCGCCAGAGATGAGCACTGTGATATGTTTCTGTTGGTTTTTAAAAATTATTATGGCTCTTATTCTCTCTTGCACAGTGAAGCCTTCTATTCAGTCTCGATATATATTTAGCCATCATTAATTTCTCCTCTCTCTCTCTCTCTCTCTCTCTCTCTCTCTCTCTCAAATAAGTAAGCAGTCTATCTATTAATTAACACACACACACACACACACACACACACACACACACACACATTTTGCGTGTGTGTGTTTTTTGGCATTACTGTCCAGTCTGAATCTCGTTTACTGACCAGACCTTTACAGTACACCCGGTAGCTCATTACTGACATAACTTTTAATGTTTTTTATTTTTTTTCTTCCCATAGTCACAGACTGCGCAGTTTGATACGAACCCAGGGATAGTATTTTTCACAGCATCATAACCAATTTTCATCATCAGCATCGTCATCAACCCTCGTCATTACCATCTGATTGTTGTCATTATTATTATTATTATTATTATTATTCCATCATCTGCTTTTACTCTTATCTTTCTGAAGCTGAGATATGAGGAACTCAGAGGAGCAAAAGACGTTAGTCCATGGCAAGGGAGTTTGGATAGTAGCGGGAGACGGTGGCTCAATCGGCAGAGAGGTGGCCTGCTGTCCTAACGGACCCCCGTTCAAATCCCCGCTGGGGCAGGAAACAGTTAATGAAACTTTACAATTAAGTAAACTTTACTGATCTACCAGAAGACCCGCCGACATGTTGTAAAAACATCCCCGTTAATACCAATATACCATTCCTGAATGAGACAGCCCTAGCATGTATTCAATATAGACGGTGGTTGTTAGCGCCGAAGTGGTGACATGTAGAGGTGCATCGACGTGGGAGGACTATTGGGCCTTGGGAACGGGCAATGAAGCCTATGCCCAGCGTCGGACATATTAAAAAAAAAAAAAAAGACTCTGTCAAAAGCTGTAGAAATATCAAGGGCTACTGCATGAGTTACTCCATGTTAGTCAACTGACTGATAGGTGGAATGAGTCACAGAATTGAGTATATCAAAAATGGATTTTTCGTGCCGAAAACCATACTGTATAACTACTTACGTTGTTGGATTCAAGATGTTTAACTGTGTGCTTATTAATTACAGTCTCAAATACCACAACAAGAGAAGACATGATAACTATTGATCTGTATTCACTGGGGTCATAGGAACTTCCTATCTTCGGAATTGGGTGGATATTGGCTTCTTTCCAAGAATTAGGGAATGACGAAATACGTATGCATAGTCTGAATAATTTAGCTAGAAGAGAGACAAGTTCTGGGGAACATTATTTAAAAACAGTTGGATGAATTTCATCTGGGCCTGGAGCATTGTTGGTCGGTAAGTTGTCTAGGATGGATTCTGCGTATCCAGTCTGTAATTTAAGTGGAGAAATTTCGGGGGAATCAAGTTCTAGTACAGGGGCGTTCTGGCTGACTTCCTGTAAGGAAGAATTTCAGGCAAATGAACTGGAAAGGATATTCGCTTTACCCACTAAATTCTTCAGATATTACCATCTGAAGAATTTAGTGGGGGAATGGGTGATGACTTGTTAAAGTTATTACTGAAAAAACTGAGCGCTGATCAGAATATTTTATTGTCATTAGGGTTGTTTAATAATTTAGATGCTTGGTTTTGAAGAAGTTTGATGTAGCGTAATTTATTACTGCCTTACATGGTTTCTAGCAATTTCAAAATGACTGAGCAATTCAGATATTTTTGATTTTAGGTAAGAGTTATAAGCTAATAACTTCTGAGCCGTTGCTCTAGCACAATTGCTCTCAAACCATTTTGGGGAGTTCGATCTTTTAGTGAACTGTTGACTTGGTATGAACAATTTCATACCAGCTTGTATTAAGCCATTAATGTGGGACTGGGTAGAACTGGTATCACTACAGAAGAACGACTGCCATGGAATGTCATCAAGATAATTTCCAAGTCCACCCCAGTCTGTCCTATCAAAGTGCCATCCCGTCACCCTGACAGGTTCAAAACAGGGAGGTTTAGGTGAACTGACTAATGAGGCTTTGATTTTGATGATGATGATGATGATGATGATGATGACGATGATGATAACTATTATTATTACCATTGTTGTTGCTGTCGTTGTTGCTTTTGTTGTTATTGTTGCTGCTGCTGCTGCTGTTGTTGATGTTCTTATTATCCTATTCCTTTTTTCATTGATTATCAGTAAAAAATTGCACTTTTCTTCGTCATCCAGACTCGGAATCTTATGGCTCGTAGCACCATCCATTCCTGTGATCCCATTCCGATGTATTTCGTTCCACCAATAACCTGATCTCATTCGCCTCATTCTGTGTCGTCTGCCTCTTCCCCTCCCTCTATCTCATGGCTCAGTATTTATCCGTTATCTTTGTTTTATTATTGACAAAAATAATATTTTCGTCCTTGGGTCTTTCCGTGACGCTGCTATGAGAGTATTTCGATAGTAACTATCCCATGGTTGGCACAGTTCTATTTTCCTGTTCCAGCCAACGCCTGATGATTATTCTTCAGCTGAGAATTAGTTACTGAAGCCTGACTTCTTCAACCAACAAAAGATGTCTCATTATAGGGACATCTTTGGTAATCTCTTCCACCTTTTCTCATGGCCGCACCCACCGAGGTTTAGAAAATTTATATTTCTCGCACTCACTGTCAAAAAGGCTTACACTGGGTAAGTTTAATATTTCCTTATTCACGCAGAGAAAAACAAACAAAAAAACAAGCACAAAACACAAACGCCCGGAGGAATGCGCATGGGCGAGCAGGCGAACTATTTCATTGATGCGATTAGTAATGTTTATGAACTTCATTTTATTCAAGTAGTTAATGGAGCAGTCAGACAGGAAGAGTTTACTGAAGCCATTAGGTTAAAGTTCAGACATGTTTTTTTTTTTTTTTTTTTTTTAAGCAATATACAACCTTACAAAAATACATTCTTGGTGATCTTTCTTACCATTTTTCTTCAAGGGTATTTATTTATTTTTTTTGTAATGGTCATACGCATGTCATAAGCTGTATACTGATTGTTTCTGTCACATGTTCTAATGCTGTGGAATGGGAAAATAATAATAAGTGAGAAGTGGAGGAAAAAAATAAAAAAATGAATGATGACATAAAAGCTGATGTTTACCTGCTTTAGTGATATGATATACTTTTCGTTTCATTTTTGCTACCTTCAAGCGATGTATTCAGCATAGGAGGATTATTTTTTTTATTTAAGAAGTTAGGTAGTTACAGGCTTTATTAGCCCGTTAATGGGAAAGGTCATTCCTAAGTATTAAAACAAATGAAGAAGAGTGCAAATATGACACAAAAATAATGATCTTGTAGGTGAGCAATCAAATCATACCGGCAGCGAACGACAAAAGATTGTATGCCATTCTTTTTGCTGCTAGACGGTCTTATTTAGCTTGGGGAGGGGGGAACCTAATAGTGATATGGTTAATGCAAGCTTTATCTAACCCAACAAATTCGAAAAGTACTCCTGAGCTGACTGAAGGTAACAAAATAAACCGAAAATACGTCCTCAGGATGAAAGTATTACCGGTAAGTCACAAAGTAGGGTAAAAACAGCACAACATAAATATTACCGCCATGAAAGCCAACAGCATAAATCATAACCACATAGTAATATGAAATAATACGACCACAGAGCAACATAAAAGCGATATTCAGAGCAACATAATACCCAACCGCAGGATGACAAAAAGAAAAAAAAAAAGACCAGATGAAGAAACCAATCCACAGGAATATATTAGGTAAAAACAATAAAAAATCATCCTCACAGCACACAAAACCAACCAGACAGCAACATAAACACAAACACAGAGAAACATTAGTCTACCACAGGGACTAATTAAAAACCCACAACTAAAACCAAACTAAGAAACAAAATTCAGTTACAAAGAGTATCCACTGAGAAAAAAAAAAAAAGAAGGAGCATTATTAATACCAAACATAATGACAAAATAATAAACATAATGAAAAGCACCATCAGGGGAAACAGACCAAAACACACACACACACACACACACACACACACACACACACACACACACACAAGACGACAGATCAACTAAAGAACCAAACACAAAAAGCAAAAATTCAAGAATTAATATAAAATCCATCGACAGAGCAACATCAAAACCTAATCACACGACAAAAAAATCACACACACACACACACACACACACACACACACACACACACACACACACACACACACACACAAGGAAGAACACGGAACAAGTCCACCACACCGGAGAGACAAAAGTATATCGTATACAAATTAGACAAATGTATCATTAGTGTGAGAGGAAACTGCATCCCCGACTGATGATGACTTTCCAATACACCAGCCACTCACGTCAAAACACCATGGGCCACTTAAGCAGAGTCAAATGTGTGTGTGTGTGTGTGTGTGTGTGTGTGTGTGTGTGTGTGTGTGTGTGTGTGTGTGTGTGTGTGTGTGTGTGTGTGTGTGTGTGTGTGTGTGTGTGTGTGTGTGTGTGTGTGTGTGTGTGCTTCTCAACACTGACACTAATTTTTACCTCTCTCTCTCTCTCTCTCTCTCTCTCTCTCTCTCTCTCTCTCTCTCTCTCTCTCTCTCTCTCAGCATCATCTGGCCAGCTGTCATTAAATAAATATAATAAAAAATGGACAGGAAGGCCCGAGGCATCTATCCAATTACAGGCAAACACGCTGATTTTTTTAGCGTTTTGGGCAATTACTAAGGCAAAAGTATGTGTATGTGTGTGTGTGTGTGTGTGTGTGTGTGTGTAATTTTGGTTGTCGTGTGATTAGGCTCAGATGTTGCTCTGTCGATGGATTCTATAATGATTCTTGATTTTTTTTTTTTTTTTTGGTTTGGTTCTTGAGTTGATCTGTCGTCTTGTGTGTGTGTGTGTGTGTGTGTGTGTGTGTGTGTGTGTGTGTGTGTGTGTGTGTGTGTGTGTATACAGATGTGAGTTCTTGTGTACAGTATATGCACGTGTCTTGGTAGCTTCGTGAGAGTCTGCGTTGGCCGATGCTTTTGTGGGTGGATGCGTGTAAAGTGTTAAAGTGCTTGTGTGTGTAAGGGAGCTGGTGGGTTAGTTGTGCAGAGGTAGTTTGATGACAGTATGGTTACAGGACACCCTCCAGCTGCAGCCTGGAACAAATCTGAGACAGTAACCATCTGAACAATGTGAAATGTTTTGTAGTCAGATCTTGCCATGTTCAAATCACAACAATCAATTTTGAAGAGACTTTTGAAACTGAACGGTTTAAGGATTATTCCTCTTAACCAGTTCACCACAACAGATGCATCCTAAGGCGACTAAACGCATCTAGAGATCATATAATTTATCCATACGCCCTTGGGTTGATAGCGGTTAATCTTAGCTATCCAAATTCACACAAACCCAAGAACATGGAATAATTATATAAGATGTTCATTAATTACAGTATATTAAATCTGTTAGGAATAAGCAGACAGTCTACAGAGGTCAGTGCTGTTGGCAAATGATGATTTTGTAATCTTATATAAGGGTGTGTGGTCATATATGCTAGAGCATGGAAGGCTTGCTGGTCCTCATGCAATGGAGCTAGTGCGTACAATGTGTCTTGTCTACGAGTATGTAAGTATGTAAGGAAGTACTTCCCCTACTCGTACATGCAAATGCAATGCCATATGTAAATCTTTGCACATTATTACGAAAGTTTATGAGAATCACCACACAGTTTGATGTGTGTTTGTCCGTTTCTCTCTCTCCCGCCCCACCCCCCTCTCTCTCTCTCTCTCTTATATACCATTCAGCGAGGAATTTGAGAACGTTACTGATTTCTGTCACAAGTCGGTACGCACCGGCTGTCACATTAACTATTTACTCAAGCTGTCCACTGAAATCTGGCCCACGATTGTATATTTGGCACAGCGTCAGGGAGGAGCCTGTGAAAATGAATGCAGCAATGGAAGTGAAGGAGTGGTAGACCGCCATGACCTGACTTCTACTTGCGTTTGAAACATTAGGGAAATTATCTATAAGTTATTAGCACAAATTTTGTTGACTCAGGTAGAAAACAACCAAAGACAATCAGCAAAATGAAAAATATAACGCAATACCACATTTTAAAGATTCCTTTTTATATAAAGGGAGGTCAAGTCACGAGTAGGTCAAATCGAGGTTTTTCTTTAACAGACAGGGGAAAGAGGAAGGAAAAACAAATTACCTAAAAAAAATTTCATACACCAGATTGCAGGTGTCCTCCATTCACAAAAATCTGTAACAATTGGACCCAAACAGATGTAAGTTAAAATTTGGGGAGAATGTAATCTAAAGTTCAAAGCAATTTCCAAAGGGAAGCAGTTCGGGGAATAAAGGACTTCTGATAGCCAGAAGTTCTACTGTTTATGACAGTGTGACAGTCAAGTCACGGGAGCTAGCCGATGCCCTTGTAGCACCGAGGAAGGAATGGAGAGGTGGCAGAATGGATGTCTGGGTACAGCGAGTTGAAAGACTGGATTTTGTTGGTAAGGGTAAATACAGATTGAAGAAACCGGTCTGGAGATATGAGCCTTCTATATGAAAGACTGGGAATTCCAGTTAACATTTGCATCAGATATTAATACACTTTCATTAAACCTTAGATAAGTATAACCACAGAACCACATAATACAAAATTAAGGAATTCGGCCCCGAGCTCTTCGTTATGCCCTGAGTATACAGGGTGATTGGTAAAGGTCTTTCGTAAAGGTCATGGTGAAATTTCGAGGTTATTTTATGTCAACATTATGACCAAATGCCAATAGCATCACCACTTGCACATAATGGCAGTGCATAAATACCTGTTGAGAAGTGGAGTGAAACCACGCATAGTGTTTTTACCATATTTTCCCCTAAAAAAAAAAAATGCATTGAGAAAGGTACTAATTGTTGCCTGTTCATGCATCAGTTTGCACCGATCTTCGAATATGTTTCCACAAACTTTCTCTAATGACCTAACAACCACTGCATATTTTTTGTACTCTCAGTTCATCTAGTGCACCAACCTGGGCCTAATATTCAAACAGCTGGAGATACATACAAATTGTTTCTTGATTAAAATTAGCCAGAACCTCTTAAAGATGTTCCAATTAGGACTCGGTTGGATATGTACTCGTAGGCCGTGTATGACTGATCTCCAGCATATTTTGCCTTTAACATGATCAACTGCCATGATAACGTGTACCTAACAAATGGGTAAGGCATGGCAGTCCCAATCCATGGTCAGTGTGTTCACCAGATCCCAGAACTCGCTACTACTTCATGCTGGGCCATCTAAAAGAATCTGAGGTCCACACACACGAGGAATTAGGTAAGAGTACTTCATGAGTGTCAGCTTGTGAGAGTTAGTCCCACACTGACGTACTGAGCCATGCACTCCAGTAATTAAGACAGTCTGAGCATATGTTTGGTGCAAATAACCATGTCGTAAGAATCTTACATCGCTTTCATTTCACTTTCGAACAAGATTTTTTGTACGGACATTATGTGAAAACACTGTATTACCGGAATTTCTCCGGAGAGTAATGGTGACTTAAAATATTCTCAAAAATTCAAAATGTCATTTAACAGAATACCTTCATGAATGCCCCTAATCATTTTCTGCAGACTCATTAGTTTCAATTCTGACTCTATCGCCACGGGAAAATAAAACAAAATTGAATGAGATTATAAAAAGGCACGCCCAAGACGCAGAGAAATATAAGTGCGCAAGGAAATTGATACAGAACACACTAGCAGTAGCGTTAAACTGAATACTAGGTTCCTGCTGACACACGTAGCCTCGGGGTTCAGGAAAAGTCTGTCTCTTTCTCCCTTCCTCCTTTCTGCAACACACACACACACACACACACACACACACACACACACACACACACACACACAAAATCGATTCGTACTCACTGTTTACCGTGACACATACACATCACCCAACTGCTGAACCTCGGCTCGTCTTGGCGATGTGACTGACTTGAGTATCAATTCGCTGAAGGAAAAATGTTAGGGATGAAAGCATGACACACACAAGTATGGTGTGTGTGTGTGTGTGTGTGTGTGTGTGTGTGTGTGTGTGTGTGTGTGTGTGTGTGTGTGTGTGTGTGTGTTCACTATATGCAACACTTTAAAACAGGATAAAGAAAGGCGTCCAACTCCACTGCAGTTCGGAAAGAAACGATGATGACAGGTACGGCACATTTTCCTCCGCCGGGGCCTCTTCGGGTGACGCTCCAAAAACTTCGTAAACTTTTGACCAAGACCCAGTGAGCGTGAAGTCTGGCGCAAGCGATATTACTAATGCTGGCCGTCCCCTCCCAGGATTTTATGCAACCGAGTAAAAATTTAATTAATAAAAATCTTTTTCGATATCGGCGAGCTGTCTTATCTCAGAATGTGTGAAACTAAAACTGTGGATATTTATTTTCCCACCTGGCTTCCACGTATCGCTTGATTCGTTTTTTTTTTCTCTCTCTCTCTCTGTAGATATAGATATAGATAGAAATATAGATATAGATAGAGATATAGAAAGACAGATAGATAGATATAGATATAGGTATAAATATACGCCTAATTCAACCTTCCATGACTATACTTTGTGACACGCCTAATAGTTTCCTGTAACCCAGGAAACCATTTACAACGCTGGGTAATAGCCATATAGTCAAATAACGCGGTGATGTGTAGCCTACTGTGGTGTCCCTGTTAATTGCGTATAGGCAAAATCGGCTTCCACCCAGGAACCAAACCTGGCTGTGGCGGGGTTCTGTCCACCGAAAGAGAACATGAGTTCACAGTTCACTGCACGGGACAGTCCTGCAGGAACGATTGTTTGCCTAGTCTGCTCGACCAGACAGACCTGCTTTGATCTACTTCTACCACTGCTGCTGTCCCGGTCGGAATCCTAGTGAACCATTTCGTGACGAGTGGCTGTTCGATCGGGAGAGTTCTCATACATCTGTGCAAAAGAGCGTTTTATGTTTTATTCGACGTGTGTGTGTGTGTGTGTGTGTGTGTGTGTGTGTGTGTGTGTGTGTGTGAGTGTATACCCAGCATTTCTCCCTGACATCAGTATTCATGACGAGGTTGACGACCCGTTTCAATGAGTCTGGCCCAAGGAGGACGCCGCTTTTGTATGCAGCAATTCTTGATGGGAAATGAAAGACGCACGGCAGAAAAGACCTCAATTCTAGGCCAAATATAACCTTTCTCCTTCATGTTTGCTTGCCCTTTACAATATACAATACGATTTTTCTCTCTCTTCTGCACGATAAGCACGTTAAAATTCACGATGGCTGGAGACACCGAGCTCTTCTTTGCGGAACAATTTGTGTCTAATACAGGAAGACTAGACTCAGGAGGTATGTTGTATAACGGAAAAAGAAAAGGGAAGTCTGTGGGGGATTTTAGTCGCGATGTAACGTGTACAAGCTTATCAGTTTATGGAACAATAGTCGTTAAAATCCCATTTTCCGTTGCACTTACAGTATACTGAGATACTGCCATTATACTGAAATTTACAGGTATATATTATCAATCCTGAGAAGCTGGATGGTATCTGTCGGCAGCTCGCATTGTATCGCTGCGCGAGATTCAGTCCGTGTGTGTGTGTGTGTGTGTGTGTGTGTGTGTGTGTGTGTGTGTGTGTTGTTACATAGCCTATGATTTCATCATCTTTTGTATAATTCTAACGTACAGTATGCTGCATGTTTGATCACGATTCACCTCGTGGCTTCCATAGTGACCAGGCTTGCGTGTTCTACCTCACTCCCCCTTATAGTAGAGTAAGTCGTTCTTTCTGTTGTTCAGAGTAGGATTGTCAATTCTTTGTCCCCTATGGCTTCATTTGCGCGTCCTTCTTACAAGTTGTATCAAGCTCTGCCGGCCCCTATATAATGAGCTCAGTCTCTGCATTATTGCCACTTAGATCTACTCCTCATTTTGTTCACATCTCTGTCCTCCCCTGTATAGTGTATTATTATTTTTGTGAGTGCTCAGGAAGTCTCCAGCCATCTAGCTGCTGTATAATTTGAGTATAAGTGTTGTTACCATTTTTCTTGTACTGTGTGGCCTGGGGCGTTGGTTCGTAGGCCTGGTGAGGTTTTTGTGATTCATGTGGAGTTTTAGATGTCAGCCAATATTAATAATATTTTGTATCTGTAATAATATATCTTGCTTTAACTGAGCATTATCCGGTTTTCTCATTTATCAGGGCTGACTTAGATAAATTTGCTCTTGCTAAATTCATGTTAATAGAGGCTATTGCAGTTAACCATATATGTAACCTGTTTTGCCATTACATTATCCTTATGAGTCCTGAATGTTTAGTTGTTAGTTTGAGCATTAAACTTTAACTTGTAATTTTACCTAACTCTTTTGTTTTGAACCTGGAACTTTGCGGGACAGTAGTGATTTTAGTATTCTCACTTAAAGTGTTCATTATCTCTCTCTGTTCCGTAACAGTGTGTGTGTGTGTGTGTGTGTGTGTGTGTGTGTGTGTGTGTGTGTGTGTGTGTGTGTGTGTGGCCACCGGTCAACTTGGAACAAAGCCATTCCAACAAGACCATCATACTCGAGGACATAACATCAGAACTGAATTCCACCCAAGGACAACACCCGTTATTAGGCCAAAAAAATTATCAGCCCACAACAAACTTACTCCCCTTCGTTCAACAGCTGCCTGAAGGAACCACTACTAACCCAGATAAACACAAGCAAGAAGGTTTTAAGCAACCAAGAATATTCTATCTATCTATCTATATATAGCCCGACGCCCTAATCCCGCAAAGGGTGGCCGCAGACAAAACGCCTCCAAGTCACTCTGTCACCCACCATTTGACTCCCCTCCCCCCAACTCACCCCCCCCTCCCTCATATACCTCTCAACTCCATCCCTCCACCTCATCCTCGGTCTACCCCTCCCTCTCCCTCCCTCCACCTCACCTACATACACCCTCTTAGTCAGTCTTTCATTCTCCATTCTCTCCACATGTCCAAACCACCTCAGTGTATTTCTCCTAATCTTTTCAACCACATCCACATCCACCCCACAACGTTCCTTCACTTCTTCATTCGTCAACCTGTCCCTCCACGTCACTCCACATGCTCCTCTCAAGTAACTCATTTCCACTGCTCTCACTCTTGACTTGTTCCCCTCTTGCAAGGTCCACGCCTCGCTTCCATACGTCAGGGTAGGGATCACAATACCATCATGCAGTGACTTCTTAACTTCCATACTCACCTCCCTATTTCTCATCACTGCTTTCAGTGTACCAACAACCTTTCTTCCCTGCTGTACCCTTTCACGTACTTCATCCCCCAAAGTTCCATCCTTACTCATCACACTACCCAAGTACTTGAATGCACTCACATTCTCCATATCCTCACCATCCAACCTCACTGCACACTCTGTGACTTCATTCCTCTCAAACACCATAACTTTACTTTTGTTTACATTAACTTTCAGCTTCCTCCTCCTACACACTGTCCCAAATTCATTCACCAAACCTTGCAACTCCCATTCATCTTCACTCAACAATACTGTATCATCAGCAAACAGCAACACCGGAAGCTTCCAAATCTCACCCTCATTCATTAGGGCCACCCCCACATCCACTGCCCTACCTTGCACCTCCTTTACAACCCCATCCATATATATATTAAACAGCCATGGAGACATTACACACCCCTGTTTCAGTCCCACACTGAGATCAAAGAACTCACTCAGCTCACCATCCACTCGCACCGTAGCCCTAGCTCCCTCGTACATACTCTTCACAGCACTCAACAATTTCCCCTCCACTCCATATATTCTTAATACCTTCCACATACCTTGCCTATCTATTCTGTCATAAGCTTTCTCCAAGTCCATGAAGGCAGCATACACTTTCCTTCCCTTCTCTAGATACTTCTCCACTAAACATCTTAGAACAAATATCTGATCTACACACCCTTTTCCCTTCCTAAATCCCCCTTGTTCTTCTCCAACTAGCTCCTCTGTCATATGCCTAACCCTATCAATGAGTATTCTACCATATATTTTACCAGTCACACTAAGAAGGCAAATACCCCTATGGTTACCACATACTTTTGGCATTCAGGTCAGGAAACTGCTCTTCCTACCCTCGTCCAAGACAGGAGAGGCAGCGAGAAGTTCCTATTGTTTGGTGTCTTGGAGTTTGGGAGGAAAGGAGGGAAGGAGGAGGGAATTGGAGAGCTGGATAGAACTGGAATGGGAGTGGGAAATCTGGACTTGTGTAAGCGAATAAGTGTGAACAGGATGGGATTTGGGAGGGAAGATTGGAGGGCGTGGGGGTTATATGAGTATGGACAACTGGATCCAAATTCACAAGTTTATGGTTAATTAATTTACATTTAAGATTTGTTAAATAAGGGGGTCTTCCATCCACTCGTTTGATGTATAAGGACTTACAGGTGACTACACAGACTGACAAGTCAAGTGATGTAGTGCATATCAGGAAGTTATTTATTACGCTTTTTTGGTTAACCATAGACCTGAGGTAAGAAACAAAAGTACTGCCTCCGCATTCCCTAAGTGCCAGAATTGCAGGAAAAAAAAAAGCGAATGAGCTTGGAAGTTACCAAATGATTGCATGAAGATTTATTAGAGCTGACATGAACGTACATGTATGAGGTTTTGGTATGACATAACTGTGGAGTGTCAAGAGTAAAAGCAGAGGAAATGGACCTGTTGAGATATGTGTGTAGGCTACATGAAGTGGTTAGGATAAGGAGCAATGATTCGTGAAAGATATGGAATAATAAGTTACAGATGAATCGGAATGGATGGTGCACGAAAGAGGTAGTGGTGGCTGCAGAAAGAAAGGTAAATAAGATGAGAGAGACTGGAAGTGTGGGAGTTGAAGATGGAGTGGAACAGAAGGGAAAATTAGAAAAGAATGATGCAGGATCTCTCTCTCTCTCTCTCTCTCTCTCTCTCTCTCTCTCTCTATATATATATATATATATGTAGGGCATCCCAGAAGGAAAGGTCTTAATTTTCGGACATGTTAGGTGGGGGAATTCTTAGCAAAAAATGCTATATCAACATATGTCCATATCTCAAACGTTACGATACTACATTTTCTAACGACCGTCTGGCCGAACTGTGAAGGACACCATTTTCGCCCATAAGGTATTCAGTAATTGCAGTTTCGTAAAGGTTGAGATCTGGACACATTTTGATATAACATTTTTTGCTTAGAATTCCCTCATCTGTTATTTCCCAAAGTTATCCCCTTTCCTCCCGGGACACCCTGTATATATGGGGGAGTGGGGAGATCATCTCACAGAAATTGTGAGAGCGAAAGGCAACTATGGACAAAAACATGGTGCTGTCCAGTAAAACTTAGCAAACTAAAGTACAGTACATAGGATGATTAACATGTCTATGCTCTATCACTAGCCCATTATTGACAAAACTGAGACACTATGTTGTATACCGGAAGATGCAAGTACTGACAGAATATTTGGCTTCCAGAGTCTTGATGCTACGTAAAAAGAAAAAAAAAAAAAAATGCAAAAGGAATTTTACTGTGGATAAAAAATAATAAAGAACAGACTTGTCAATGAATAAACTCATTATATGGAACATTGATGCAATGTCGCAAACACACACTCAAACAAACCACTACCAAGATCATAACTCATATTGTTGCATGGTAATGAAAACCCAGGATGAAAATCCTACAGATCGTCAGTAAATCACTCAGCGGAAGCGCCAGCAATACTTTCTTCACATCACAAACTTCACCTAAAGTAACAATGATACGAGTATTACGATTATGTCTGAGATTCTCGGAGAGTCGTGTATAGGCGCAGTTGTCATCATGTCATCGCAATAATCACTACTTTGTTCTCTTTTGCACGCTGCTCTCATATTACTGGAGTCGTGAATTGACTGAATTCTCAGCAAGTAGATAAAAATTATACAATTTTAAAGAGTTACAGCTCGGTTATGGCAAGTGGAAAATCTATAGTTACGCTGTAACCCCAGTAAATGATGATAAACAGTTTCCCTTTGTTTCCCTTTACATTTAAGAGAGAAAAGGGAAGATTTTCATTTTCCCAGTCATGGTTTCACCTTCAACAGAGAACTCGCATCATGCACCTTTCCCTCGCGTCCTGTGCTACAACACAAACAACAGCCACTCACCTCCCTTTCCCCGCGGCACCACATACACCGAGAAACTGTTTTACTCATCTTTCCCACAGCTACTTTCTCCTCTCTCCTCTCTATTCTTTCATCACCCGTAATGCATACTTGTTCCCTTTCCTTTCGCCACATAACACACCACGAAACGGGTTTTCTCACTTCTCCCCTCAGCTTCTTACCGCTCAATCCCCGCCTTTCTTCCACTCCCTTGATGCATATTCAATCTCCTCTCTACTTGCAAAGCCACATAGCACGCTTTCTCTTTCCCCTCAACTCCCTATTCAGTATTCCTCAATTCTCATCCATCCCCTTTAAGAAATACTTACTTCCCTCTTTCTTTCACCTGGCTGCCTCATACATCACGAAACTGTTGTACCTATCTCATTCTTCTGCTCCTTAATGCTAAACCTTCTAAATTCACCCATTCCTCATTTGATGTCTATTTATCTACTTTCTCTCCAGCTAGCTTCAAAGCCACATATCATCCCATCGTGCTTCCTTCAAAGCCAGAACATGGTAAAGAACACGAAGAATACTCACACTTATTGTATACTCTCTTCACTTTACCCAGACTTGACACTGACATCTCTCCGTCATGAGCTTTCAGTTCAGCTGTAACAAGAGATTAATACTAGAACACAGCGCTAGTCACAAATAAGTACCAAGAAAAAGATATGGAGTCAGCATTGTCTTAGTCTGCCACTGAGCTACAGGAAATAAGCTACAAAAGGGCGAAAATCTCTGCGAATGCAACTGACGACGAATTAGTCATGTTCCCTGTTCCTCGTCCCACGCAATGAAGAACCCTGGAAATCGGAACAACAGGCCCACAGTTACTGATGACAGTAACGTAAGAACTTAGGTTTTGAATGCATATAATTTCATTGTGCTGTTTGAGGAATTTTATATTTTTGTTTCACGGCGAATTTGAGGTCTAACAGATCTTACAACATCAAAGGTTTGCAAAAGTTGAACCATCTATCTTCGTGTCCATGGACGCCATTATTATATTCTTCCTTGCTGCTACGAGACGATTGGAAACTCTCGTATTCAGAAGCTTACCGAAGGCCATATATAAAAGCTTCGAGTTCGAAAACTCTCCTCAGCTAAATATAATTATAGTGCGAAGAAATCTTTTTTTAACATGTCATCCTGTTGAGGGGGTTAGATGTAGCATTTTTCTTTAACGGACAAATCTCTCTCATGCAGTTATTCCTATGCAGTTCCCATTCATGTCTCTCGGAGAGATGTAATTTCTCCTGCAGGTTGTTTGCTTATCAACGTAGTCTTGTTGACGTAAAAGAGAACCAGCATTAGAATACTAATCCCACCTCACATTCCCTTAACTTTAACCATTTTCATACTAAATGCCATTAACTTTTAACACACTTCCTCTCCCTTCCCTTTTCTATACCAGTCTCCTTACGTGGTTAATCCGATTACAGATTTACATACAAAATGAGCCATTCACCAGGGGAACATCCCATAATTATTCGGTCTGAACTGGGTGCTGTGTTGATTCCCCTTGGAAACTCTTGACCTGAGTACTCGTATTAGCGCACTCTCCTCTACGTGATCAATCTGCCCTCTCCTCTTTGCTCGCGTGTGTGCAGACAATCCACCAACCAGAGGAATGACTATCAATTGCGACACACACACACACACACACACACACACACACACACACACACACACACACACACTCAGGTCTCAGTCGGAACCTCAATCATTATATTGAGACATAAATGTGCCTCTTGCACCCACAATCGTAACATACACAAAGAAGCTATAAATATATCCATCTACAAATGTCACATGCACATACGTATAAGGTAGAATTATGACCACAGGGTACCGGTAATTGCATACACACATACAAGTCACAGTTATATCCACAAAGGCAACAAGCAGACACATAGCCTACTCAAGCTACACTATTACATCGGTTATATCTTCTACGGCTTCATATACACACATACAAGCCATTTCTATTGACAATGGTTATATACAGGCACAGTTATATCGATTGGATTTAGTTTTTACGCAAATAGAAGCCACATTTACATCCATAAACACTACATACTCATATACACACAAGCAAGTTACAGTTATATCCACAAAATGCCAGGGATAAAAAAGTAACCTATACGGTACCTATTCAGCGAAAGGGGCACTTAAGCAAGACACAAAGTAGCCCAAACGTATGGCATAAATACACTCATTACGCTTATGGGGAAGACTCGCCATGTATGGACACAGGAGGGATTTGTACATTATAGAGGAGAGTAGGCTGGGGTGGCAACGAATGTGATATGTCACGACAGACTCAGTGGGCAGCACTAGTCTGGAATATTCGACGAGGCACAGTGATGAGGCCACCCTGGAGGTATGCCTTGATACTGGTAGTGCTACTCAGGAACTGGACTGTTGATGTTCTTTCTGTTGTTGTTATTGTTAGATACAGTAATCATGGAATTGAGGATAATCCATAGATGAATGCGGTCCCCCTTTGTGGGTCTCGTATGATGCTCGATTTCTACCGTTGAGTGCTGATAGGTCGGTGTTATACCAAAGGAGTTTATGTTTTTCCTGTCGTCTGTCTGTTCGTCGGTGTTATTCTCTGGGCCTAATATTGTGCTTTCAATGTTCTTTTATGGCTTAATAGGTTGCTGGTATTCTCTGGATCTCAAATGATATTCTGTTTTCCCATTCGTCCCTCTGCCAAAAAAAAAAGTCCTCTTTTATTAGTTAAATACAAGACAAGCCTATGGTCATATAAGTTGGGCCTAAATGAGCACTGACGAAGAAATTAATGTTCCCATAGCACCTCTCTCTCTCTCTCTCTCTCTCTCTCTCTCTATTTTTCTGTTCATTCTCTTCTATTCCTAACCCTCCATTTTTCTTTCTCAACGTTATATTTTCTAATTTTTGGCCGTCTTTTTTTCTTTATTTTTGAATCAGCTTCATTGTTTCTCTCTATTATCTCTCTCTTTCCATCATGTCTCTCTCCCCACCATCACATCACCACCAGTCATCATTCTGGAGCATTAAGGACAAAGCGTAATAAGCGAGAGGGAGCGCCGTACCCCCATCACAAGGGTCTGCTGTGGGGTGGATGGTGATGGAGCGGGGTGCACCTGGCAGCTCGGTGACGAAGTGGTGAAGGGGAAGGGAGGAGGAGGATTACACAGGATTACACAGGAAAGCAATCAGCAACAGACCTTATGGTCCTTTCGAGGCTGCTTGTTAGAGAAAACTATGACTACAAGATCTAACTCTACATGTTGAAGGATAAGGATAGGAAAGCAAGAAGGCTCCCCCCACCACCAAACCCTCCAGGAAAAAGTGAGAAAAACCACCATGCAGCATGGAAAAACTGACATGGAAATTTTATAGGAAACACTGGAAAGGAAAAGTCACATTCTATAATACTTTATCTATAAGCTACCCGATAGAGTAACCTGAAAGAGAAAGTAAACAAATAAAATAATAGTTACGGCATGACATTATAAACCAGTTACATTGAGTTAATGGGAAGTCTGTGGACATAACGTGGAAGCTACACACTGCACAGTGTGGATGTTTAGGGTGGTGCAGCAGCCTTGCCTGGCGCTTTTAAGGTAGGCAGCAGTCAATCAGGCCCTAGCTCCGTTTGCTCCACTGAGACAAGGAACTCTCCCATGTGGGACAAGTACACAAGTTTCATCCTGAAGCAGTGACCCCTGGTACATTAAAAAAATCCCGATGGTGGTCACTTGACTAACAGGGACCCTCAGTGATCCACAGCCCATCACAGGTCGAAAGTAAGAGTAGTGACCGTTAACTCAGGGTTATCTGTGCAGCTCCTAATCTGTGCTTATATTGCTTTCTTTGCACTGGGGAGACTGAAAAGTATATAGGACGGGTGTCTTAGATAAAAGGGGACTGCACAGTGCACAGTGTGGATGTGCAATGCACAGAGTGGATGTTTAGGGGTGGTGCGGCAACCTTCCCTGGCGCTTTTTAGGTAGGCAGCAGTCAATCAGGACAATAGCTCCGTTCACTCCACTGAGACAAGGAACTCTCCCATGTGGGACAGTACACAAGTTTCATCCTGAAGCAGTGACCCCTGGTACATTAAAAAAATCCCGATGGTGGTCACTTGACTAACAGGGACCCTCAGTGATCCACAGCCCATCACAGGTCGAAAGTAAGAGTAGTGACCGTTAACTCAGGGTTATCTGTGCAGATCCTAATCTGTGCTTATAATGCTTTGTTTGCACCGAATAAATTGAAAATGTATAATATCGTGACGCAACACTATGTACGGGTACATTGTTTACGGGGTGTCTTGTAGACTAAGGGGGCATGAACTTACATGTACCGTAGCTATAAAAGCAAGTTATTCGGACAGAAAAAGAGTCAGCTGAGGATTTTCGTGCAAATACTTGTCTAATTTGTTTTTGAATGTCTCAATTGATTTACTGTTCACGGTATCTGAGGGTAATCTGTTCCAGATATTTACAACTCTGTTAAAGAAGAAGTATTTTGCTTCGTGGGATTGGAATCGTTTTCCCATGATTTTGCAGCCATTACTTCTGGTTTGACTCGACTGGTCTATATCAAAATATTTATTCATGTCTAAGTTGTCATATCCCTTCATGATTTTGAAAACTTCAATAAGGTCCCCTCTTAACCTGCGCTTCGTTAGGCTAAATAATTTAAGTTCTTCAAGGCGTTCCTCATATGGTTTGTTTCTAAGTCGTGGTACCATTTTTGTGATTCTTCGCTGAATTTTCTCTAATTTTTCAATGTCCTTTCTGTAGTACGGAGACCAGAATTGCACACAATACTCAAGATGGGGGCGCACTAGCGAGTTGTACAAGGCAAGTATGACTTTTTCCGATTTAAACTCGAAAGTTCTTCCAATAAAACCCACTAGCTTGTTTGCAATTTTTACCGCATCGGTACATTGCTTGCTTGGTTTTAGGTCATTTGATATTATCACACCAAGATCCTTTTCACTGTCTGTACTTGATAACTGAATATTGTTCATTTTGTAATTTGCATGGACATTGTTACTTCCAATATGAAGTACTTTACATTTTTCTGTGTTGAATTTCATTTGCCATTTTTCTGCCCAGCTTGCTAAAGTATTAAGGTCATTTTGTAACTGCTGCCACTGTAATTTTGAAGTGACTTTACTGGTTATTTTAGTATCATCTGCAAATTTGGATACTTTACAATTTAGACCCTCATCAATGTCATTTATATAGATAATAAAAAGTATCGGTCCAAGTACTGAGCCTTGGGGAACGCCGCTGATCACATTACGCCATTTGGATTCCTTTTCCGTTTATCACAACTCGCTTGTTTTCGGTCTGACAGCCAGTCTTGTAACCATTTTAGCGTCTTTCCTTTTTATTCCATGTGCTTCTATTTTTCTCATGAGACGCTTGTGAGGGACAGTGTCAACTGCTTTCTGAAAGTCGAGAGGTAAATTATATCTACTGCTCTTGAGTCATCGTATGATTTGTAAACATCATGGAAGAAGTCCAGTAGGTTAGTTAAGCATGAACGACGATGTCTGAATCCATGTTGCGAGTCTTTAATTATATTATTTTCTTCTAGATAATTAACTATTTTATCTCTTATGATTTTTTTCCATTAACTTGCACACTACTGATGTTAAGCTGATTGGTCTGTAATTTCCTGGGTGCGACTCATTTCCTTTTTTGAAAATTGGTGTTACATTTGCTAGTTTCCATTCGCGTGGAACTTTCCCAGTACTTAATGATTTATTGAATAAGACAGAGAGTGGCAGCAGTAACTCATGTTTTGCTTCTTTGAGAATTCTTGGTGATATTTTATCGGGGCCAGGGGTTTTGTTTATGTCCGTATCTATTTATGGCTGAAAGGATATCATTATTATGGATAGCATAGTTACTAAGGACTGTGCTATTTGCTTGGTTTGTGGGTAACAGTAGGTTTCTGGTGGTGTTTTCTACTGTAAAAACAGACGCAAAGTAATCGTTAAGAATGTTTGCCATTTCTAACTCATATTAAGTGTGTCTGCCATTGTTTGTTTCTAGAGGACCTATTGATGTAGTCATAACCTTTTTCTTTCTAATGTAACTGTAAAATTCTTTAGGATTTGATTTGCACGTATTAGCAATGTGGATCTCCAGTGCTCTTTTGCTTTGTTTAATAAGTCTTTTCGATGTGCGGCGTAGATTATCGTATTGTAATTTATCATCATTATTTTGTGTAGCTTTATATTTATGGTATGCCTGTTTTTTGGCTATTAAGTTACTTTTTATTTCACTGGACCACCACTTTGGTTTACTATTTCCAGCTGGACGTCTGTTACGTAGTGGCACACATGACTTTACCACTTCACTAAATTTTTCGGTGAATATTTCCCATGCTTGGTTTATGTCATCGGTTTCAGACATTTGATTCCAATCTGCAGTTGCAAGTAGCACTCTGAGCCTGTTGAAATTAGCTCTACGATAATCTGGGACCTTTTCTTTGCTCTCCTGTTTCTTTTACTTTTTCAGTAGTAATATTAAACTGTATAGTTCGATGATCACTGGAACTAAACTCAGGTCCTATTTCAACGTTGTTGACTAGGTTATCATTTGTAGTCAAGATGATGTCTAGGATATTGTTTCCTCTCGTTGGGTATTCTACGTGTTGGGAAAGGGCGCTTTCCTGAAGATTCGTATAAAGCTCTTGTCCTGAGTGTGCCGTCAGTGGTTCACCCCACTTTGTTACCGGTAGATTAAAGTCTCCAAAAATTACGCTATCCTCTTGACAACAAATTTCCGCAATTTGATCATAAAGTTTTTCATCTGTCTCAGTTGACTGTGCTGGCGGACGATAGATGAGACATATATTTATTTTGTGTGAATTAATACTTAGCTGAACATAACTGGCATCTATGTTGGTAATACTGGGTTTGGATAGCACAAGGGGATGGAGACTAGTTTTCACATATAGTAAAACACCGCCACCAGCTCGATGTGGTCGCTCACAGCTGAAAATATTGTACCCTGTTAGTGAGTATTCCGCTAGAAAGTCACGGTCAGATGTGTTAATCCAGGACTCTGTGATGCCAATGATGTCATAATTTTCTAGGTAAATTAGAGATTCTAAATCCTCAAACTTGTTACGTAGACTACGTGCGTTAGCATAGCAGACTCTAATTCCGTTCCGAACAGTTGGTGATCTGACTTTGTGGGTATTTACGTTAAGGTTACTGTTCCTGGATGTGCCGCGTTTTTTGATCTGAAGAGGGCAACTTTATCGTGTAGAAGTCTTCCTAGCCGTGCCTCTCCTACTGAGTTCAAATGGAGACCATCTTTCTGGAATAGAGTATGTTGCTCATAAAACTGGTCCCACAGATTGACAAAGTCGACTCCCTCTTGCGTGCAAAGATATTTGAGCCGGTTATTTGTGCTGAAGGCCTTATCATAGAAACTATTTTCTGCCTTGATCCTTGGGAGTATACCAGATATTATCACATTAGTGGACTTAGTTTTGAATCGTTTGATCATTTCATGATACTTTGCTAGCAATTCCTCTGATCTACTGCGCTTCAGTTCATTTGTACCAACATGGATAACGTATAGAGTTTGATCATTTGCGTCTTTTGTGACCTCATCGCAGGCTTCTGTGATATCACTTAGTCCACCTCCTGGAAAACAGTACCTCTTTCTGCTGATGGGGGCACGTCCACAAAATTCCTCCAGCTGACTGCGTACAATAGAGTCCCCAATAAGCCTTGTTTCTTCTGTCTCATTTACCGCTTCGGCAAGGATCTGGTAGCGATTATACGTAGTTATGGGAAGATGCTTCCTCGAATCCTTTCCGGGTTTTGCGCCATTTCTTACCATAGTAAAGGGGACTTCGCTTGGCGAGGAACGTACTGAATCGCTGGGTGAGGAAGATACTGATACACTATTATTTGTGACTGCCTGATGGGCGGGGACTTGTACGAGCTCAGTTTGTACGCTTCTTCCTTCTCGAGTGCTGTTGCTGACTCCTACATTTGCCACTACAAACTCTTTCAGTGTCTCAAACTCTGCCTTGAGTTCCCTGTAATTTCTCTGCGATTCAGCTAAACCATTTTCTAGATCTTTTCTCAAGATGCATAGTTTGCACAATTTGAAAAATACTGAGCCGCAAAGCGACCAGTACACTCCTGGCAGGCCTTTAGGGTAGATGGCATTTTGCAGCAATATTTCCACAATCCCACACAAATAAAAAATAGTATACAACTGGTTAATGGATGTTGTTACAAATGGTCAATTTACTCTATATATGAGATATTGAATTTCTAGGGAGGTTCACTTATATATTATCTTCCTTTACCAGTATAAAAAGAATAGAAAATCTACCTGCTATGGCACAATCCAACCTACATGGATTCTTTTACTAGTGTAAAAGGAACAGAAAATCTGCTTGCTATTGTACAACCTACCTTAACATGAACTGTGTAAAATGAAAAGGGAATCTACTTGCTAGGGTATGATCTAGCTTACCATGAATTGTGGAAATACACCAAACACTGATTCACTGGAGAAAAAGGAAAAACAAAAACAAAAAAAAATAACAATGGAATGTTGGGGAAAAAATCAAATAAAAACCTAGCTTCTCTCAGTGAACAACTGAAAATAAAAATAATATACAACTGGTTAAGGGATGTTGTTAAAAATGGACAATTTACTCTATAAATGAAAAATTGAATTTCTAGGGAGATTCACTTACTTTTTGTATACTATCTTCCTTTAACAGTATAAAAGAATAGAAAATCCACCTGCTGTAGCACAAGCCAACCTACATGAATTCTTTTACCAGTGTAAAAAGAGTAGAAAATCTGCTTCCTATGGTACAACCTAACTTACCATGAACTGTGTAAAATGTAAAGAAAATCTACTTGCTATGGTATGATCTAGCTTACCATGTATTGTGGAAGTACACCATAAACTGATTCACTGGGAGAAAAAGGAAAAAAGAAAATAACAATGGAATGTTGGGGACAAATCAAAATAAACACCTAGCTTCACTCAGTGGACAACGGTTTGTAGTGCAAAAACTATTTCACTGGTGTAACATCAATCACACAGTTGTTACTCTATACAGAACACAATGCTATTCACTTGCACTAAACTAGCAAGCAACTTAGTTAGTATTTGTTACGTTAGACTTTAAAGTAAGACGTACAAGGACGATAGTGGGAACAAAAACAAAGAGAGCTGGTAGGAAAATACACTTTCGGTTCACTACACCATTTACTGTACTAGTGAGAAAAGATAATCTGTTTGTTAGATATCGTTCTAACTGACCTTGATCTGCGGGAAAATAAACTATAATATGTCTGAGACCAGAAATAACGGCGGGAAAGGGCAGGAATACGAAGTGGAGGGTGGCGGTATATGTAAACAAAGGAACACGCGAACGCTTTACACCTTTAACCCGCTCTAAAACTTTTACATGAAATCTATTTAAATACTTTACACGGGGGAAATATGTCTACGACTCTTATACACTTATCTGATTCACTTTGACACCTATCTTCACTCAAGCTTGTGGTTGAAACACTTGGATATGCGGAGCCGCTTTAATGCGTGTGTATCTCAAGATGGCGCTGAGGAGGAGGAGGAGGGAGGGAGGGAGGGAGGGTACCTGTAGAAAGTGGATAGAGAGAAAGAGAGAGGAGAGAGTGGTTTAGGAACAGGGGCTTGGAACGAGGGAAGGGAAATGGGTAAGAAGAAAGAGGTAGATGGGATGTCTAGCAGACTAAAGGGAAGCGGGATAGAGGGAGGAGAAATAAGGACCAGAAAAGAGAGAGAGAGAGAGAGGAAGATGAAGAGAAAGAAAAGAGGAAGGAATGGAATGTGGTGGGTGAGGGGCAGTGAGGGAGTGGGAGAGGAGGGGCCATCTGGCAAAGCATGAAGCAGAGAGAAGCGGAGTAAGGTGGAGGCGACAGGAGGAGGAGGAGGAGGACTGAATACCGAGGCGATGGGAGCACAGAGGTTGGAGAAGGTTCTAAAGACGGATCAAGAGGAGGGCGGGGAAGAAGAAAAAGAACAGGAGGAGAGGGAACTGAGAGGATACCACAGTGACAGCGAAAGTAGGAGGAGGGAAGATAAACAAGGTGGGTAGAGATTCGTGAAAGGTGAGGAAAAAAAAAAGATGAAAAGACAAGGCCTTTGTGAGAACACGAAAAGAAAGTATAAGGTAGAGGAAGTAAAAAAAGGGACACACACACACACACACACACACACACACACACACACACACACTGACACAGAGGTAGCAAATGGCGCATGGTGACAGAGGGGGAGGTGTACCCTGCAGCTCTGTGACGAAGTGGGGCCAGGTAAAGGGAGGAAGGAGGAAGAGGCAAAGGGGTGGAGGTGGAGGAGGAAGAGAGAGAGTAGGAAGGAGAGAAAAATGAGAATGGAAAGGTGAGGAAGAGGATAGGAAAAAAGAGGAGGGTTAAGAAGGAAGAACTGGAAATGAAGAGGAAATGTGGAGAGATGGAAGAGAGGGAGAGAAAGATGGAGAAAGAAGTGAGAGGTAAAGGAACATTAGTGCCTGTCAGAGGGAGGGTGAGAAAGAGAAAGAGAGGAAGGGACAGGTGTAGGGTAGGAAATGGAATATGAAAGGAGGAGGAGTGAGGTACGTGGGAGGGAGGAGGAGAGAGTTACGAGGGGGAGTGAGGAGGCTGGAGGTGGGAGGTGAAGTGAAAGGGAGCCAAGTACGGAGAAGTAGGAGCTAAGGTGGGGGGGGGGGTGCAGATGGTAGGAGGAGGCAAAGATGTTGAGAATATAAGCAAACCAATATATGAATATATTTGAGATCAACAAATTTATCAACACACACACACACACACACACACACACACACACACACACACACACACACACACGAAACGCAGGTTTCGCTAAGAACACAGAGACATCACTCAGTCAAGTACTTGAATAATGGCATGTTCTAGTTTTGATGAGCAACTGACAGTTCTTATGACAAAAGACAATTTCTCAACACATGACTCATTGTTACTGCCATCTACCCTGAGTATTGTCTGTCGTGGCAAGAACATGACTTCACCGCACAGTGAAATCTTCTTACAACATTGTGATATGCAACATGACTCTTGATTCGTTAGACTTCACAAGTGTGCCAGTAATGAACACAGTGTACACAGACTAGACAATAATAAAAAAATTCTGGGCCCGCCAAAATCCATTTTAATTTCATTTATCTTATTATATTACCGATTCAGACAGGCTAGAGGTTATATAATGGTATTGTTCAGTATCGGCCAATATAACTGGCAATGTATTATTTCGGTTAAGCAGGTCAAACAGAACACTACATAATACTGAAATGGTGGACTTCCAAGGGAATGACACAAGGTGAGGATAAAGATCAGGTTGGATTGTTATTGCTGTGACCATGAATCAACTTAAACTGTTGGCTTTCTGAACGGCTGTACAGTGCTTGCTTGGTTCCAAAGACCGTAGTTTGTTACTGTAATTGATAATTCTTTTTCATGGTTTACATTACCAAATTGGATATTCTTCACAGTATAGCTAACACCTCATTGGTTCTGAACACTTCCTATATTTTTTTTTTTTTTTTTTTTTTTTTTCATGTGTCCGACTCTGGGCATAGGCTTCACAGCCTGCTCCCAAGTCCTCCTACATACCATCCACCTCTACATGTCATCACTTCGGCGCAATATCCACCGTCCATATGGAATACATGCGAGGGCTGTCTCATACAGGACTGGTGTATTGGTATTATCGGAGGTATCTTTACGACATGTCGGCGGGTCTTCTGGTAGGTCAGTAAAGTCTGTTTTTATAAAATTCACATCCATAAACTGCTCCCTGCCAAAGCGGAGATTTGAACCTGCGTGTGTTAGGACTGCAGGCCACCTCTCTACCGACTGAGCCACCACCTCCCCCAGTTGGAGCAATTAGACAAAATATCAACAGCAGCCTGATCTGCCTACTTTTGTCATGATTTATCTGCTTTATTACGATTTTTCTGTATCGTCAGCAAACATGATTTTTATATCTCAGGGCTTCATTAACTTCTGTATATATATATATATATATATATATATATATATATATATATATATATATATATATATATATATATATATATATATATATATATATATATATATATATATATATATATATATATATATATATATATATATATATATATATATATATATATACACACACAGTATACAGTATAGGACACATTACGGGACCCGACACTTAACCCTGCGGCACCCTACTTGCCTTGCCCTTCCAGTTTGATTCTCTTCCGCTAAATATGATTGTTTACAGCTCCAAAATCAATTACTGATCCACTGAAGGCCAATGCCAAGAACATCTTGGAACTACAGTATAGTTTCTGATATATATTTTTTTTTTTTTTTTTTTTTTTAGGGAACGTTAGTAAACACTTTCTGATGAATGAATAAGACAATATCAACAGATGTGGTCTCATCATACATATCCTATACATTACTTTAAAAAATCAGGAGTTTCATAAGGAAGCAGTGAGTATTCCGAATGCAGTGTTTTGAATCCAGGATAATTTAATTCTAAGTTTCTGACAAACTTGCCTTTGATTACAAATTGTAGCAGCTAACAGAATGTAGAATGTACCTGTATTTCAAATGAGCAGTGACTTTCTAGTTGCAAACATGCAATATGACAGAAGGAATAATCGAAATTATCATTCTGATCTTCACCTCATGTAGAATTTTACTGCTCTATAATGGCAAGTTGAGGAGTGCAGTCAAGCCGGTGCAAATGTATTCGAAGCACTTGAAACACTACCTGGAGTAGACACAGATGAAACAGCACCAGTATTCGAAGCACTTGAAATACTAGCTGAAGGAGACACAGATGAAGCAGCACTAGGATCCGAAGCACTTGAAGCAGCAGACGAAACGGAAGACGCAGAAGCAGCACCGACGGGTATTGTTATTTCATGCCTTACTTCCTTTAATAATTACAGAGACGTTTTATCTAACCCGGATGTCTTCTTCACCTCAAGGTAACAGGTTGCAGGGTGTTCAACTCATGCTAACAGCTACGTCATTACCTATGTTTCCTTAAGTAAATTATCGGCTGAAACAACGGGAATCGTATTTTCTACTTTAAATAGGGCTGTAAACGTGTGAAAACTTCCAGCCATCTCATTATTTTTTTTTTTATTATGTTCTTTCTTGTCTGTGGCCAATGGGCCAATTGTTGGTGTTATTACTTTCCTATTCCTAACGTAGCTAAAACATTATTTTGGGCTTAATTTACTAATAATGATAGTTTATGCATCAATTATGTATCATGTATTAATGCTCTGGCTTTTAGTTGTCATATATTTTCAATATATTTGTTTCATGCAGCATAATAAATTTTGAGCACAAGAAGTATTTTAGGCAACTGACAACACTTAATAGCTGCATTGCAACATGTGAGTTTTTATATTATTTGCAGGGAATTGGTTGCACATTCAAGCACAGGAACTTGACATTTTGGTTGTACGTGTTCATGAATTGTTCCCATACATGACTGGTATTGATGCTTGTAGAAAATTATTCCAATTACTAGTAGAGTCGCCCCAAGAAGTGATGGCAGCACATCGAAAAGTTTTCAATCAGTAATAATACACATACAGTACTGTCACGGGGTTTTTAAGATAAATACAATATTAAAGGGTAATCTTCAATAATACTGAGAGCAGGGACAATGAACTGTCTTGCTAAAAATCAAGCAATGATTACTTTATTCTGGCTTGCTTCGCCGATTCTCTAAGAACGAGAATTTATAAACTTTCTCAACAGTACACAGCAGAGACTAATTACTCACAAATGCTGCTTATTAGTACTGTTAACCTCTGGAGAAAGTGACTTCACCCCTGACAATCAATAACTGATGTTATTAATAATAACAGATTCTTGCTGGTGCATTAACTCCTAGATGGCACAACGGATTTTAAGCTTAATACAAAAGACTGGCCTAAGTACCAGTTATGAATAGCAAAGTGTTTATGCAAGCTAGGAGCTATAAGTGAAATAAGCTCAATGGAGAAATGAAACATGAGTTTACATTACATTAAGCTCGAGAAAAAGAACTCAAATTTATTGATTTCAAAGGAATAAATTTACGTTACATTTCGAAGTGAATTCACATAAGGAGATCGCACTAACTCGCTCACTCAAAAGCTAACTCTTAAACCTAGGAAAAAACGAAAAGAAAATACTGGTCAGAAAAATTGACCATGCGGATGACTGGGTGTCGTTACTGGAAGGACACTGCACACACTGAGCCTCTCGCCAATCACAGCTATGTGGGAATATGGCTGCGGTGGAAACTGCCTCGTAGGAAGGACACTGCCACATGCTACCTATTTCCGCGGCGCTCAAACCTTGACTGACTAAATCGTGGGAAAGAGGGAAGTGTTGTGGCCGCATTACCAACGGCTAGAATGAGCGAAACACGCCCACAACAAATCACTCAGCGGAAGCGCTAATCTCTCGCACAAAGACGATCACTTATGAAGGTGAAAAATTGTTTTGAAAACACTCCCGACCTGGTGAGCAGTTAACTGAACGATAACACTGGGACTCTACTAGAGTTCGCGGTTTCCCACTAAATTTAATATCACGAGTTTATTCAAAACTTAATCGCGCCGACTCGTGACAAGTACAGAGTGACCGAAACATTCTGGAACTCTGTCATCACTTCCTGGGGTGGCTTTTCCTAAAACTGCATTCATTCATTTATTATTTATTATCCCACAGACTTTAGAGCTTTTCCTAAAACTGGCTTAAAATTGACATTATCGAATCTATTGCAGTTATATGTCACCGTTCTATAATCACTGGTGCTGCTAAATTCTTCCACCAAAGCATTACGGTACTAGTTAAATTATATGATGTGTCAAAACAAGTTCCTACGGTGGTACCACTCTAAACTGGCGGTTTGGGTGGGGCAAGAACCTCTGTACAGTGTTGCCACGTTTTCCATACCCGCGATGCCTCTCTCTCTCTCTCTCTCTCTCTCTCTTTCTCTCTCTTTCTCTCTCTCCCTCTCTCTCTCTCTCTCTCTCTCCTGGGGGGAGATGTGCATCACCCTAGGGAATTTTGTTTCTTTTATGTGTCTTATAAACTTGTGCTTTCATTTCTTTATTTTGTTTTTTATTATATTATTGTTTTACATATGGAGCCAGATGACCTCGGTGTTGCGGCGCCTTGCTTTGTTTTCATTCAATCATTCTCGCCCTCCTTCCTTCCCTCCTTTCATCTTTCCCTCAGCTTGACAATGCACCCAACACTGCCCCTGGCCTGCCCTCCCTCCCTCTCTCTCTCTCTCTCTCTCTCTCTCTCCTGGGGGAGATGTGCTTCACCCTTGGGAATTTTGTTTCTTTTATGAGTGACTTATAAACTTGTGCTTTCATTTCTTTATTTTGTTTTTATTATATCTAATTATATTTAAAAATATTATTGTTTTACATATGGCGCCAGATGACCTCGCTGTTGTGGCGCCATGATTTGATTTCATTCAATCATTCTCTCCCTCCTCCATTCCCTCCCTTCGACCATCTGACCATCTCTCACTAAGCTGCACTCAACACTGCCCCTGGTCTACTTCCCCCCCCCCCTCTCTCTCTCTCTCGTCTGTGGTATTTTAGGATACATTTTGGTTATTTTCTTTTACGTTATAATGTACATATTGTAAATTTGACTTTATTTCCAAACCGCCCAGGTGATGCGAGGAAGCTCTGGCCAGGTCGGACTGGATGTGTTGAGTGTTGCTCACGAGGGTTTAATGTATTTTTTTTTTTTTACTAAGAAATTGGCATATTTTTACTTATATTCCTGCACATTATCTTATAATCATAATTGTGACATTATTACCAACCTCAGAAATACGATAACAGCCAATAAAAGTGACTACTTTTTTTTTAACAACACTGTAAAATATTTATGCCATGTTTCTGTATTGCTGTATAAATATTTTACGCATAATAAGTTTACTGTTCTTTCATATATTATAATACACACGTTACCATTCTATTCTTATGTGTTTATCTTATTGTGATGCGTTTTACATATATCAGAGCCGTTCACATTCCGGGTATGGAACACATGGCATCACTGTACAGAGGTTCATGCCCCACCCAAACCGCCAGTTTAGAGTGGTACCACCATAGATGTTTCCTAAGTATGCTGGACAATCTACAAGCTGATAGGATGGTCCTTCCAGGAAATTCGAGAATAAATCTCATCCTGCCAGAGGGGTTCTCCCCATTTGGGATAAGATAATGTCCATTAAAAATACTGTGTTTTGGGGACAACAGATATCAACAATTTAATGAGAGATTACATATATATCTATACATCTCTATCCATATATCTATATCTATATCAATCTATCTGTCTGTCTATCTGTCCATCTGCCTATCTATCTATCTATAAATACAGTATATATATATATATATATATATATATATATATATATATATATATATACTGTATATATATATATATATATATATATATATATATATATATATATACTGTATATATATATATATATATATATATATATATATATATATATATACTGTATATATATACTGTATATATATATATATATATATATATATATATACATATATATATATATATATATACATATATATATGTATATACTATATATATATATATATATATATATATATATATATATACATATATATATGTATATACTATATATATATATATATATATATATATATATATATATATATATATATATATATACATATATATATGTATATACTATATATATATATATATATATATATATATATATATATATATATACATATATATATGTATATACTATATATATATATATATATATATATATATATATATATATATACTGTATATATATATATATATATATATATATATATATATATATATATATGTATATACTATATATATATATATATATATATATATATATATATATATATATATATACATATATATATGTATATACTATATATATATATATATATATATATATATATATATATATATATATATACATATATATATGTATATACTATATATATATATATATATATATATATATATATATATATATATATATATATATACATATATATATGTATATACTATATATATATATATATATATATATATATATATATTTATATTTATATATATATATATATATATATATATATATATATATATATATATATATATATACCGTACCATTACTCAATTGACTGAAAATAAAAATAGCACATGTTGAAGGCAAATACTGTCGGCATTATTAATGGATGATGCTGACATATTACTGGATTAGATCTTGCTTTAATTACGAGCGGGTGAGCGCAGCGAGCGAAGCGTTGTTTGCATTCAACTGAGAAATGAGCGGCCTGACATGACAATGTCCGACCGCGATGGTTTTCAGAGGATAAAAACTTTTCTATGTGATAAAGAGATGAGATTCTTTCAGCAGGTAGCAGATACATTCAATAAATTTTGTTTTTAGCTGTATATTTACTTACGAGACCAAAGAAACCCCTTGGAATCCCAGCTTTCCAAGGGAATGTACCGAGGGCTTCAACTGACATGCTCCAATAACAAATCAATTTAAAGCACTATGAATGTGAAATGTGACATGCGAGGTATGAGTTGTTTTTCACTTTTATATGTTGGTCTCGCGCGCGCTCGTGTGTGTGTGTGTGTGTGTGTGTGAGGAAACTTAAGAAAGTAAGTATTTCTATGTCAATAATTCTTCCGTTATTGTTCAACTACCTCACCAAAAATGTTGAAATTTTACACCAAGATAAAATTATGATGATAGCTCGCTCGTCACGCGCTCACACAGCGCACTTTACTGTTATGTAAGAGTAGGAAGAACAGGAACTTCAATGCGATGGAGGACGAAGAGAAGGAGAAAGTAGAAAAGTTAGAGTGGAAGAGGCAGAATCTTATTGCAAACTGCGTCAAAGGAAAGTTAAAAAAAAAATGAATTGTAAAGTACTAAAATACACAGAAAGAGAAGACAACGAAACAAGACAAATAAAAACACTCCGACGGAAGCTGAAGAAGCCATGAGAAGTCAACAGAAAACTTGAAATGGAGGTGGAAGACAAATCGGAGAGAAAAGCAATAGCGAAGGAAAAGACAGGGAGATTGGAACACACACACACACACACACACACACACACACACACACACACACACACACACACACACACACACACACACACACACACTCAAATGGATAATGGGAAGCTTGGCCAAAGATTATTGTGAAAGATAACAGGGAGAAACATAAAAAGAGGGATGAAATAATCAGTACCATGCGGCGACAACATCCTTATTACTGCTACAAGATAATGCTGCAGAGGAGAGACATTTTAACTCGGCGGGATTAAACGTAATTATCACTTGCCCATTCACTAAGAAAAGTCTAAATTAAAAGAAATGACTTAAAGGTACATGAACAAAATAACTTTCAGTCCAGTGATGACTTTTATTTTATTCTCATAGCTCTTAGGCAAAATTAGTGAGCTAAGGAGCATTTCCCAGCAATGAAGGGATTACCAAAGACTATTCTAACCCGTCCAGCTCGAAAAGTTTCTCCGGAGTTGAATATAAGGATGTCGTGATAGCATTAGTACGATCGAAAAGACGTCACAGTATTAAGGGGTTAATGTGTGATCTTTGTTTTGGAGAGGTGAATGATGGAGTAAGAAATGGTCTAAAGCTGAACTACTCGGCTACTAACTATGAAGAGTCCAGTCATTCAGTTTTCTAGTTCACAAAAATCCGGGTGTAAGGCGTATTTCATATTATATTTGGGATTCAGTGGCGAACTGCACAACGATGTGGCCAAAGCTTCCATTCTATAATTTTGTCTGACTTGCGCGAGGTCGAGTCAGTTCAAACAAGTCTAGCCCTAACACACACTTGTTATATTTAAATCTGCTAAGCGAAACGTGGCATGAGCGTATCACAGATAATTTTAAGTGATCCATTATTTTCTTTCAACTTTTGCCAAAGAAAACAAAAACAGGTGGTTATGAAGCTATGGGATACTTTTTTGGTTTGAGGGGGGGTGAATTTCTTTTAACTAACCTTGTCAACCTTCAAAAATGTAAACCATATCAACGAGAAGGAGTTAGGGTCTTGACATGAAGTACTCTGCGACCTGCGCCGAATCTCGCGTTCCGACCTCACATAATTAACCTTTTAAAAGGTAATGTTTTTCGACTTATTATCGATTATATCTATTTTATCCCCGTGAGATGACGATGCAAAGTAAATAAATATAGGAGAGAGAGAGAGAGAGAGAGAGAGAGAGAGAGAGAGAGAGAGAGAGAAATTTGGTGCAGAGAGGAAGATCGAGGAGGCAAGGGGGAAGATAACGAGGAAGGGACAAGGAAGTGACAGATGACAGACGACAAAGAGGACAGAATTAAGGAAGGGATGAAAGAGATGGAATAAAAGAGATATGAGGGAAGGGAGGAAGATGGGAGACTGAAAACGAAAGATACAACAGACGGAGAAGAAGAGCGTGGGAGGAGAGAAGCGTACTGGTAGAGAACGAAGAGGAGGAAAGAAATGGAGTAGCAAAAGTTTGGGGTGGATATAAGAGGCGGAATAAACTAAAAATGAGGGGAAAATAGGGAGGGAGAAGAAAGCGAAAAAGAGGGAGGATAAAGTCATGGAGGTAAAAGAGGTAGGCAGGATAGGAAGGCAGAAGAAACTAAAAGAGAAAGATAGGGAATATACAAGAGAAGAAATAAAGGCATAGAGGAGAAGCGGGGAGAGCTAAGAACAGAAGGGCCAGAATAAAGAAGGTGAGCAGAGATAAGAAAAAAATGGTAACAGGATGCTAGGACTACAAAGAAAAAATGAAAGAAGAAAGACAGAAACGAGAGGACAGATACAGATATGGAGAAGAGGAGGAATGGCAAATGAGGATGGATGGAAAGAAAGCAGCGAAATGGACTAAAGGGAGCAGTGGTAGGGGTTGGCCGAAAGGGCAGAAAGGGAGGCTCAGTAGTGGAAGGGTAGGAGAGAAGGGGAAGGGCAGCAGGGAAGGAGTGGAGGGGATGAGGAGAGGGAGGACATGAGTAGCTAGGGACAGGGAATAGAGAGGGAAGAACTGTATGAGGGGGACTGAGAAGGGACCGGAGGAAGAGAAGGGAAGAGAAAAAAGTGAAGGGACGACGGGGGACGAGGGAAAGCTTTGCAGGAGAAGAAAGAAAGAACAGCAAAGGAGAAAGGGAATGGTAGCAGAAGAGCAAGAGGGGGGGGGGGTTGTAGTAGGGGACAAGCGGCGGGGGAAGGAGGGTAAAGGGATGGGCGGCAGGGCAGGAGGAAAGAGGTAGCAGGGAAGGGAGGCAGATGGGGAGGTAGTAGTGTCAGGGGAATGTTGGAGGGCGGGAACGAAGGGGTGGCAGGGGAAGAAGGAGGGGTGGCAAAGGAAAAGGGAGGAGAGAGGGAAGAAGAAGGTGGCAGGAAAAGTGGAGGGAAGGTTACTTGGGAAAGGAGAAAGAGGGGGGAGAGAGGAGGAGGATTTAGGTAGCAAGAAAGAAGAGATGGATATCAGGAAAGAGGAAGGAGGAGAGAGGACGGGAAGCAGGAGGGGAGAGGAAGTGAAAGAAGAGAGGAAAGAAGAGACGGAAAGGAGAGTAAGAGGGTAGGGAAAGAAGACGAAGAGGGAAGGGGAATCAGAAGAAAGGAGAAGCGGGAAAGAAAACAGAGAAAGAAAGAATGGGAAAAAGTAGTAGAAAGGGGAAGTAGGAGAAGGGAGGGAGTGTAAATATGAGGGGAGAAGAAACAGAAGTAAAGTGGATGGGCAAGGGAAGAAACGACGAGAAGCGAAAGAAGTAGAGTAGCAGAGAAATACGAAGTAGAGAAGTGTAACAGAGGAAGCGAGGAGAATACAGCTGGGGAAGAAAAAAATCAATTTAGGGAAAGTCGACGAAGCGTGGAGGGAAATCAGAAACAGAGAGGGGACAAAAGAGGGAGTGCTGAGAAATGGGGAAATGGAAGATGGAAAAGAAGAGGGGTGAAGCAGAAGATGGGAGAGTAGGGAAAGACAAGATAGAAAGTAAATGAAAGGGGGAGGAGGGGGAGAAAAGAGAAGGGGAGTAACAGGAAAACAAAAGCGGGAGAAGGGTTAAGCAGCAACTTTCCACAGAAAAGATTTTGCAGTCGGATTGACAACCGAAGCAAACCAAGAGAAGGAAAAAAAAAGAAGAGAATATATCGAAGTAGGAGGCGGAGAAGAAAATGAAAAACTTGGAAGAGAAGAGGTGAATGAAGAGAGCTCGGAGAAGGAGGAGGGCATGAAGAAAAGGGAAGGTGAGAAGGGAGTGAAGAAGAGGAAGGAGGAGAAGAAAAAGAAAATGAAACTGAAGGGGAAAACAATGAGGACAGGAAGCACGGAAGAGAGAGGAAAACTTAACTTCTATCTGTGACACATTTCGCACCTCATGCTAACCATCGGATAAAAACAGCTCAAGTTCTTTTGTTCACACACACACACACACACACACACACACACACACACACACACCATACTGATTATTTGAATATGATACACATCACACTCCGCAGTGACCATATCTCATATCTGAGCAACTGCCTACTTTCAAATCAATACAGTTGTGCTTCGGATGTGTGGCCTGAATAAAAAGTGTGATGTATTCTGCATAGCAACTTATTGTATTTTAAGACTATGTTAAAGATATTGGTAAGTGAGGCGCCTAACACTGAGAGTATGTTTTCACCTTTGTTTGTTTGTTAGTCTGATTGTCTGTTACCAGGATTACTCAAAAACTTGAAGAGATTTGGACCAAATTTTGTGAGTACATAGCCCACGTTCCAGGGAACAATCGATTAACTTTTGGGACCGATCCGGATCGTATTACAGATTCTGGATCCGGAATTACGTTGCCCTTGTCGGAGAGATGCGCTCCACTGAGTGCCCCTCTACTTTATTGTTGGGTTCCTTCAGTTTACTTTGCCGTGACAACCCAGGTGATTATTTGTAGCCCAGGAAGCAATTTACTGTGTAGGTCGGTAACCATACTCCCGTAATGAATGTCTGACGGTTAAGAGGGTAATGGTGCACCATCTGGATGTAGCCCATAAGGGCTTACATCCGAGGAGTGGGTGAGATTTATTTCCCATATTACCATTCAGGGAAAGCGACTAGAATCGCTGACGTGGTAAGCCATAAATCAACTCAAGGTCACCTGCACTGGAGGTACACACGCGTAGGAGAGATCACAATTCATCCAACCCACAGGCTAAAATCTTTAAAAACTCAATTTCAAGATAACAATAGAACTTCTGCCCTTCTTTTCAGAATCGCAGATTCCCGAAAAAAAGTCCCTTTAACCCTTGCTGAGGGAAGACAAAGACAAATAACAACAGGAACTGTGCCCGAAGCAGAAGCTGGAGAACGGAGGAGGAGGAGAGGAAGCAGGAAAACGCAGGAAGTGAAACAAGCAGGAGACAAGGAGGACCACTGGTGGAAATAGAAATACTCGTAGGAGTATGAAGGGACGAAGGAAACAAGGATGAAAGGAGGTCATAAGTGAACAAGAGAATATGTGCAACGGAGGAACGATGACGAGGGCTGGCTGCACGAAAGACTGATAAAAGAGGATAAAGAAAAGGAGGATGGCATACTTGTTATTTGACAATGTAATCAATACGCGTAAGCCTTAAGTTACGGTCGAGGACAAAATGTCACATATTTCACCTTTTATATTTCGTGTTTACCTCTACTAACAATTGTAATATTACTAAGTTGAGATAAGTTTGATATGCTTGCATACCCATGGATGGTTCCCTATGACATGATAGCTCAGGAAAAAAGGTGATGGATATACCCCACGTGTGAAGCCGACGCAGTGGAGCATTATGTAGATAAACTTCTGCACTTGGCTGTAGCAGGCATACTCAGGTTACACAGTTAGTAAACCTACAACCACCATAAAGATGAACTCATATAATTCTTCATATAGTACATCCTTGCGGTCACATTTTGCAACAACACTCTCAGTCCCGCGGGGCTCTCTCTGACTCAATAGTCTGACATTTGCTGAAAAATATACTAATGCTGTTCCGACCATGAATGGGTTAACTGGAATAAAGGACTTTCAGTTAATATACAGCACAACTTTTTAGTCCAAGTCAGATCGCGGAAGAGCTAAATTAAATAAGAGAGAAAGAGAAATATTTAGATAAAGAGGAATAGTAACTAATCTGGGAATATTTTTCCTCGAAGTCATGAAACAGTCAAAGCTAAACGATGAAAAAAAAAAAAAAAAAAAAAAAAAAAAGGCACTAAAAGATAGCCACTATACCCGGTTCGCCCCAGCTCTGCTTAAAATTGCCATTGCAGCGTCTTGAATATATAGTTGTAGCAAGAGATTAACACTTGAGCATTGCACTAATCACAAGTAACTGCTATGGAAAGGATGTGGCTTAGTTTGAGCTTTTTATTCAGTCCATGAGTTGCGGAAAGACGACGAGAAAGGAGTACATATTTCCGCCAAGTTAAGGTGGACGAAGTATAGTCGCTCTACGACCAACGTAATCAGAAGTAAGTACAAGAAGAAACATTGAGAGAGAGAGAGAGAGAGAGAGAGAGAGAGAGAGAGAGAGAGAGAGAGACGTTCTTTCTGCTCGTGAAGTGGCTTTTCCTCAGTGAGTCCCAAGCCGGCCTGGAGGGGAGACATATTCATTCTCTCTGACATGGACAGTATGTTCTCATTCCTGTTTGTCCGTTTGTTAGTTCGTTTGTCAGCTGCCAGGATTACTTAAAACTTAAAGAGAGATTTGGACCAAATCTGGTGGGCAGATGGCCCATGTCCCAAGGAATAATCGATTAACTTTGGGAACAGGTACGGATCGTATTACAGATTCTGAATCCGGAAAACTCTTCTTGCGAAACCCTAATCAGTGATGAGAAAACTTAACCCATTATGAGGAGTGGTTTGAAAATTGCGTTGCCCTTGTAGGAGAGATGCGCTCCACTGAGTGCCCCTCTGGTTACTTTTAGTATCTTCTGTATCCATCTTTACTTCTTCTTGCACAGCTACTTTGTTCTTCCAGGAGAGCCCTCTTCTTTGCTGTCTTTACTCCTATGCTTACAGTCTAGTAATATCCTTGAAGAGATGCTGTTTAATAAAGATCTGCCTGTGTACTGCACTCAGTCATATTTTCTGCGTAGTATGCTCACCTACTTAATATAGTTATGTGTGACCAAGTGTTCTTTTGTTGCGGAATATCTAACCCTTCAATAAGGTACCGAATTTGTATACTACTTTTGCAGTCTTCAGAACGTTTTATTCATTTTAGGCTTAACTTTTCCAACTTGAGGTGTTAGATGTAGATTTTGTTAACTTGTTTTGTATCACGTTAGCAGATGTAAAATTTTATGTATTCGACCGTCGCATTATCATTAACATTACTGAATAACTGGAAACAGAAAACGATTTCATTAAAATCCAGCTCTCCTGTTGTTGACATTCAATTATAGTGAACTGTTTTATCAACTTAAGCCCTCCATTTGACCTGCTGTGTGCCATTATGTTCAACTATTCTCCATGATTAAGTAACACAGTTTTATTAATCTGAGGAACTCAGAATAACAGTAGGCCCACAAGGCAACTGGATTTCCATCAGTTCTGTATGTTTCCTTGGTGATTACAATACGGCATTGTGTCTAAAATGGTTATCTATTCACAGGCATACTGACGAAATGGAACTAGAGGCCGCATAACCCTTCCATTTTAAGTTTCACACTCCTAGTGGATATCCATGCTATTGACCCTTGTGGAATATACCTAAACTAACTAATCGTCTGAATAATCCTTCGTACTTCACTGTTACTAATACAAATATATTTCGAAGAACAAAGCTAGACGTTTACACTACTGTTGGTTTCACGTAGCTCTAAATATTATTATTGTTGTACTGGCAACTCGCTGTTCAGTGTCTGCCATCGTTACATCCGTTGCCCATTTAAGAGGTTGGTAAGACCATATAATTTCATTTCCCTCTCTTACAGCTATATCAACTTCCTCCTGGTCTTTTTGAGCCAGAGTAATGAGGCTTGGAGCACGATTACCGAAATTAACAAGAAGAGCAGGTCCAGAAGGGCAAACATTAGTACAAGAAGCGTATAACTTGAGTTCAAGAAGAAAAGTCGGACCTATTAGAGATTGTGTGAGTGAGCAGTAAGATTACCGAATTAATGAAGTAAAGTTGACCCAACGGGTGTGTCCGAGAGAGAGAGAGAGAGAGAGAGAGAGAGAGAGAGAGAGAGAGAGAGACAGACAGAGACAGAGAGACAGACAGACAGACAGACAGACAGACAGACAGAGACAGACAGAGACAGACAGACAGACAGACAGAGACAGACAGAGAGAGAGAGAGAGAGAGAGAGAGAATATAGAGAGAGTAAGAAGCAAAAGAAAAAAAAAGTTGCCCCACGGTTAAAACTCAAAAGCCAAGATCTAAGACATACAAACTGAGGTCATCTGAAGGACGCACGGGGAAGAGCGACGGAACCAGGCTGGATAAGTAGGACAGACCGACAGACGAGGTGGAGTCGAGGGAAAGACTTTGAGGAAGATACAGGACAGGATTGCACGGGACGAGCGATCAGATCTGATCTTAATTTCCTCTCCTGCCCCGGACCATCATCTTGAATGTGATCTGGTCTCTCATGTTTGCTCTCTCTCTCTCTCTCTCTCTCTCTCTCTCTCTCTCTCTCTCTCTCTCTCTCTCTCTTTCTGAAACGCCGTCAGGATCTCACACTAACTCTCACTCACTCACTCACTGTCTGTCTGTCTGTCTCTCTGACGCTGTCAGGATGTCTCACTCTCTCTCTCTCTGACGCTGTCAGGATGTCTCACTCTCTCTTTCTCTTCTTCCCTCCCTCCTTCCCTCCCTCCCTCCCTCCCTCCCTCACACACACACACACACACACACACACACACACACACACACACACACACACACACACACGCTCTCTCTCTCTCTCTCTCTCTCTCTCTCTCTCTCTCTCCCTCTCTCTCTCTGTCCACTTCGTTCCTTCCTTCTACATATCCTCTCTATTCCCTCTAATTCTAACTACCATAAATTTCACTTTCCATAAACACAGTTTCACCTGTTTTTTATTTTTCTCAGTTCTCTTTCCCTCCCTTGTTTATTATTCTCATTTTCTCACCAGTTATCAACTTGTCTCATATTTCTTTTCTTTATTATACTGTTCACATTCTTTCATGTGTTTTACAGTCACTTTCACATCATCTTACTGCTTTCAGACGACTTTATTGAACTCAAAAAGGGCTTCTCTGCTTCTCTGACTGAGGTGACTGCAGTGAACTTCTGTTTTGTTTTTAGACGTCACCGTACTGAAGGGACATAGGCGTATGCATTAAGCCTAAACAGTGAAGGGGTAGGCAGGCCTAAAATTGTTGATTTTATTTTCTAAAGCAACACGACCAAATCCTTGAATGTTTGGCTTCTGTACATAAAACTACTGCTGTCTGTATTATGGGATGCAGGTTAACCACATCTAAGAGGTACTGGTGTTCCATAAATGTCTGTCAAATTTAGAGGACTGCATCTCCTTGGTGGCTTAAGTTATAACCCCTTTAATCCAAGGTTGTAATTTCTATTTTACTGTTTCTCCAAAATGCAGAGGTCGCTGCCATTTAACCGCAGAATTTATATCTAATTATTATTTCCAGCGAAATCCCTGGTGCAATTTGTATTTACGATGATCATCCGTGTGGCAGTTGAGCATCATCCGGTGAATTTAGTGGAGGCAGTGAACTCTTATTAACCCTTAGATATTGACAGTAGGAGAATAGCTACTTCGTGAACACCATTTCTGTTTCATTACCATCGTCATATAGTTCGTCCATCTTAAATATGGCAGGGATTTTTGTCACTGTACAGCTTATTTCCCGTAGTTCAATGACAGAATAACACAATACGATTCCATATCCCTCCATAACATTCTTACCTACCCTAAAACAGTACACCTAGTTGCGCCTATACACCATTAGGACACCTTGTGTTTTATTTACTGAATCCTTGACAAATCTACAACGTTTCTGGTTCAATTTACTATGCAATAATGAATATACAATTAAAATTAACATATTTTAGGCAATTTATGCAAATTTTTGAAAAAAATCTTTACAGTTTCTGTTTACATGGACCCCATAAGAAAAGAAACGACACAATGATGCTCGCACTGCTGTCAAAGCTAGTGGCATGAAGGGTCTTCGTAGTGTGGAGAGGGCAATTCACAGTGTGAAAAAATTTGCATCACACAACAGTAAATTTCTGCTCCCCTTATCCAGTACACCTGGGTCTCACAGACCCAGTGTTATACACTAGTGTGTTATACACCAAAACAGAAGGAGACCTGGAAAACCACACTGCCACCTTTAGCATCGGTATCCAAACCTAGGAAGCTATTGAGAAGGACAGGGGTCCCTGGCATATAGTAGTTGCTAAACCAGTAAGTGGCAAAAAGTGGCCGGGTCTCTCAGACCCAGGTGTTTCTAGTGTTAATATATTCAAACAGATTAGCAATCAATATATCGATATGACAGTTTTAAATATCTATCCGTCTATAGCTAGACGCCATAATCCTGTAAGGGGTGGCCACAAACAAATCGCCTCCATGTTACCCTGTCCCCTCCCATTTCGCTGCCCTCCCCCCAATTTACACCTCATCTCTCATCTGCCTCTCTACCTCATCTATCCTCGGTCTTCCCCTCCCTCTCTCCTCCTCCACCTCAATCACGTACACTCTCATAGTTAGTCTCTCACTCTCCATCCGCCCCACATGGCCAAGTTAAGCCAAGTTAAATTGGAAACAATTTAACCACACAAGCCATAGACATCACATAAGGCGCCAACCCCTAGTCAGGTCTATTTTAATCTCATTCCCCGTAGACTGAGGAGCCGTATTTTTGCACGACTGGGATATTTTGTCATACATTCACCTCAGTGGTTTATTTTACTTTGCATACATTCATATTCAGTTTTATGATAGTGATGAGAACCAGGACGATAATGAAACACTGAAAATCTGTGAGACAAAAGAAAAGTACATCATGGAAACTAAATCGGTAAGGAAAGTATTGCTATATGAGATCTCCTACCCCCCCAAAATTATGCTCTACAGGTCGCGCGGTTAGAGAGAGAGGAGATAAGAGTATTAAAAGGAGACATAGCTAAAGATAACCTTCTCTCTACGATGGTCCCTTCCTCTCACCTTTTTTTTTTTGTTTTTTTTTTTTTTTTTGAGGGAGAGGGAGGGATAGTCTTGTTAACTCCAGATATTAACCCTTTCTGTTCATTAACGCATTTTAAGAATTATTTATACTGTACACAGTACATTGACATATTTTTAGGGTCAATTCCTGACAGCTCCAGAGAATAATTCATTTAGTACGGTGACCTTTTCTATGCCTTATTTTTCTTATTACCAGCTTTATTCAGCTTAAAGATGGTATACGCTTCTGTTGAAGTAAATAAGTTTCAAGCAGCAGTAAAAATGGGAGCGGGGCACATGACACATACTTGTGCGGCG
>NC_136976.1:18606253-18611253 GCF_032717465.1 Coenobita brevimanus
GCGATCATTTATGGTAATAATCAACGTAGTCAGCAGCGAAACCCAGACTGGCATAGGAAAAGATATATTCTAAAAAGTTTCGGCGACTATTGTTGCCCCCTTCAGTGGAAATACGGACCACTATTAATAATATATCTTTCCGTCTGCCAGTGTGGGCGTGGCTATCCTCATCGGTGTTCACAGCATTGTGACACTTCAGCCCACTCAGCGTAGTGTATGTTTCTTCACACTGGGAAAAGTCACATGAAAAGAAGCACCACATCAAGTGCGTGGATGGTGAGCGTCCTTACCCAAAACACACACACACACACACACACACACACACACACACACACACACACACACACACACACACACACACACACACGTAAGACTACGGTAAAAATCCAGATCCCTACGACGAAATGGGCTTCATTATCAAACCCTCTAACTGCGACTGGTTTTCTGTAATGAACAAAGTCGTCTACATTAGCTGGAATCTGACAAAAAAAAAAAAAGGCTTATTTCTTGGTCGAAGTATTAGTACAGAGACTGTTCTAAACCTTTCTGTTCCGTTAGGCTTTACTGAGCTGAACAAAATCGTCTAAATTAGCAAAAAAAATAAAAATAAAAATAAAAAATCAAATACTTGTATTTCCCGGTTAGCGTGTTAAGTATTCGGGTTCGCGGGATATCATTAATCCCTTCAGCTGCAGGGTCTCATTAGTATTTCACTCTTGTTGCTACTAAACAATAATATTTAGCTTAGCAGAGTACGCTAGTGGCGAAAGGGTTAATTAAGACTATAGATTACCCCCAGTTCCGTTTGCAAAGCCCTTCATGAGTTGAATACAAGTCTTGACTCAGGAAAGAAATAAGTAAGTGAAAAATAAAGATTGTAAAAAATTAATAACTTTCTCTACCACACACCACATTCCGTTCAAATATGTGACGTTTCCTGTTCTATGTATTTTTTTTTTCCAAAATCACGTAGTACTGTTGTCACTTCTCTAATACTTATAACCTTGAGATTCAACAAAAATACTAAAAATATGGACATTCACAGTATTTCACTTTTTACTATAACTAGAAACCGCGCAGCACCTTTAGGCCTTCATATTTTGAATTTATGATTAACCCATCACAATTAATAGCAGCATCACCCTCATCATGACCCTTTTCCACCTCTTAAGATGGGGTGGATTGGGAAATTCACGATGAACTAACTACATGTATTTCATCTGGCACTTTTCACTCTTAAATCAAAAAGTCTTGTATCAGTTTTAGCCTTTCCTCTTACGTGACCTTGGGGTTAAAGTTATCACATATTCCTATAAGTCATCACCTGAATAAAATCGTAAGGTGTTAGCTGGAACAAAATGCTATAACTCAACCAACCCCGATATAGACAATGGTGACATTATTCAAGCTCTCAGCTCCTGTGACTCAATCTTAGTAAAGAAAAGAAAAATAACTCTTGGCGTTAACAGAAACAGAATAAAATAGTTGACGCGGGGAAGAAAAGGAATTAAGTTCAATATGAAAACAAAATATTTACCTTATGCATATTTCCATTCTCTTATCCGGACCTCATATGCGGGACACTGTCTGGTCTCTTATGTTTACTTGAGTGGTCTAGTACGAAAAAATCGTCTGGCGAAGGCTCAAGAAAATAATGAAAAAAGACATCATGAGACTAGAATAATAAAAACAAAGAAATAAATATATGTACTTATACACATTCTTCGCACAAACAGATTTTCTTTTTCTTTTTTTTCGTTCAGAAGTCAGGAATCAGGTATATTAATAAATTAGGGTAGGGAAAATATAAAATTAGAGGAAACTACATAACAACGTTAAAACAAAACATCCACGTTAGTTCACATATTACCGTCTTACGGCCGAAATACTTTTAGTCTCTCTATTTCCTTTTGCGTGACACTGAGTGGGGTGGAAGTGAAACAGGGTGGCCCACGTCTTACCAAAGGGGCCACAAAATCAAAGGCAGGTTCAAGTGCTTTTACAATGCTAACAAATCTGATACAAGGTTGGAGTGAGGGGATGGTGAACTCAAAGGATGAAGGAGGTGTGTGTGTGTGTGTGTGTGTGTGTGTGTGTGTGTGTGTGTGTGTGTGTGTGTGTGTGTGTGTGTGTGTGTGTGTGTGTGTGTGTGTGTGTGTGTGTGTGTGTGTGTGTGTGTGTGTGTGTGTGTGTGTGTGTGAGAGAGAGAGAGAGAGAGAGAGAGAATCTTGTGGCTCAGTCAAAGAGATTACATTGTCCCCAGGGAGGAACGGCAGTGGAGTGAGTGGTTGGTGTAGGTGAGATGTGGATGATGTGTGGGTGTGGTGTGAGTGTGAAGTGAAATGTGAGAATGGAGTGATGAGGGGATGAATTGTGGATGTAGAATGATATGTGGTTTAACTGCTGAGTGAGTGTAGACTGGGTGAGCGAGTGAGTGTGGAGTGATTCGTAAGGTGTGCGTGTAAAGAGAAATGTGGACGTGGAGTTAGGGGGTGGGTGTAGATTGAGGTGTGGGTGTGGAGTGACTTTAGGATGTGCAATGAGGGGTTGATGGTGAGTGAGAGACTGATGTGAAATGAGAGGCTGGTGTGGAGTGTGGAATGAGTGTAGCTTAAGGGATGGGTTTTGTTGAGAAGTGTGGATGAAGAGTAAGGGGTGAATGTGAGATGAGGGATGTGTGTGGAATGAATAGTGGGTGTGATATGAGGGCCGGTGTGGAGTGAGGGGTATATTTGGAGTGCGGATGAGTGTGGATGTGTGGGGTGGGTGCATACTGAGGGGTGGATGTTGGTTGAGGGATGGATACGGAATAAAGTGTGGGTGTAGAATGACGGATGGATGTGCAGTGGGGGACACATGTGGTTGCGGAGTGAGGTGTGAGTGTGGGTGTGGAATGAAATATAGGTTCGAAGTGAGATGTGGGTGTGGAATGAGGAATGAGTGTGGAAAAATGGACCAGTGTCAGGTGACGGACGGGTGTGGAGTGAAGGGTGGGTGTGAAATGGAGAGTGGAGAGTGAGTGTGGAGTGAGGAGTGAGGGGCGAGAGAAGAGTGTGGAGTATAGAGTGGTTGTATGAGTGAAATGTGCCGTACAAGTGTGGAGTTGGAATTACGTGAAAGTGAAATAAGAGGTGTCGGGTGAGTATGGAGTCAAGGTCGGGTGTTATGAGTGTGGACTGAGGTGAGAATGTGGAATGAGTGTAGATTGAGCGTGGAGTGAAGAGTGAGTATGGTGTATGTATGAGCAAGGTGTGACGGTGTGGGTGTGGGTGGGAGGGTGGATGTGGTGAGGCTGTTGCAGCGGGTCTCCGTTGTGCAACCTATCACTCCCCTGAATATAACATGAACTCCACATCCACAGAGAATATCAAGACAGTTTAGGTTATAGCATGTCGGCTTGTGGTTTTTATTCCCTCCCGTTTCTTCTCCTCTATCTCAGAACACATGCATGCAAATATATGTGAACATTCGTATAAAACACACACACACACACACACACACACACACACACACACACACTATACATATATCTAATATACTATAGCAGTAGCCGTGTGCCTGTGTCTGTGTGTCTTTTGGGCAGCCGAAACTACACATTCAAATCGCACCAAAATTGGCAACAAAATCGCAAAAAATTCGCTGATGTGAAAAAACATGGTCCCATCACGATTGAAAAACTTATACTATATTTAATGAGCGATCACAATTTGACCAAAAAAAAACCGCTCCTGGCGCCCGGCATAGGATCTCCGTAGAAATTTTTGCCCATAGGTACAACTAAACTATTTCGGACTTGCGTTCGGACAACTTGGGTTCTATTCCCGAAGCTGCAAATAACACGATCAATTGGTTAGCTGCAAAAAATCCAAGTGACAACGTTACACTAGAACAGCACATAAACGCGAGAGCCCTCCGCAGGAGCAAGTGCAAGGGACCCGAAGGGCCCACGAGCACTTGTCTATATCTATATATCTGTATCAATATCTATGCCTGTATTTATCTATATTTATACCTGTATCTATATCTATATATCTATCTATCTATACAGTAAATATAAATAAAATACAATACAAATTTATATAAGACTGTTCTGAAGAGGTATATAATGCGTAAGTGCACTGTTAACTGTGAGCTGTATTAGCACATGTGACATGAGAGACAGAGTATTCATGCATGCCAGTATATCCATGAGAAAACTTAACCATGTGCTATAACGTAAACATCAAAAGTTCAATGTTTATGATGTATGAGATCTGACATACATATCAATACAGTTAGGGACAAATGTTTGCCGAGTATTCTACTGCATCTTCTTCAATATCAGGGTCCCATGCACGTTCAGGTCGACCTGTCTGGTCACTGCACAAACAGGTCAGTTCAAGCAACAATGAGCACGAGCTGGTTGTTGAGGCCAAGGCTCTCATCTCTGGCTGAGGTTTTGAGCAGAGGCTGCAGTGAGGCGGCCTGTACAACCGGCAGGACAGACTGGCCTGAGCATGTATGGGGTCCATAATGTTAAGTCCATCACGTTTTCTCGCTGATCACAGATGGATTAATCTGTCAAGCCTCTCTCAGCTCTAGTTTGTTAGCCACAAGAGGAAAACAAAATAGGAGAAATAACTGTCAATCTTTTGTTCCCGAATTAGCATCACTAGGAAGTGGAGTTTGCCGATCAGGGGGAGACTTTATATTGAATCCAAAGTCAGTATCATATATATATTGATAATTAATAAGAAAATTGAATTGCAAAATTAATATCGACTAAATGCGAGCAGAAAGTTAGGCCACCTTGACCTCTAACGAACCTGCACGAAAAGGAACTACTTCTTCCCATCCCCACTCACAATGTACGTGGCAAGTTTGATCGTAATCGGGTCCAGAATTCATGATATACTGTATTCTATTAACATGCATACACAGATAAACAGATACATACATAGAAACTGATTCGATCACTATACATACATATTACTTCAGCGTTCCTAATAAACTGACGATAC
>NC_136976.1:18616253-18659914 GCF_032717465.1 Coenobita brevimanus
CTCTGGTGGCGTTAGATATAGCTTTTACCGACCTCTTTAAAGTTTAATTTCGGTGGGGGTAAAAAAAGAAAACTAAACTAATTCGCCATTGACAAAAAGGGTTAGAGCATTCAGTTACTATCTCTCTTTTACATTAATTTTCAGACATATAAAATGTTTACTTTCACTCTAAGCTGTAACTCGTTGAGTTTATATATATATATATATATATATATATATATATATATATATATATATATATATATATATATATATATATTTTATGTGTCCGACTCTGGGCATAGGCTTCACAGCCTGCTATCAAGGCCCAGCAGTCCTCCTACATACCATACACCTCTACATGTCACCACTTCGGCGCTAACACCCAGCGACCATATTGAATACATGCTAGGGCTGTCTCATACAGGACAGGTGTATTGGTATTAGCGGGGGTATTTTTACGACATGTCGGCAGGTCTTCTGGTAGATTAGTAAAGCCTGATTTAATGAAATTCAAATCCGTAAACTGTTCCCTGCCCCAGCCGGGATTCGAACCTGGGTCCGTAAGGACTGCAGGCCACCTCTCTACCGATTGAGCCTATGATTTCATCATCCTTTGTATAATTCTAACGTACAGTGTGCTGCATGTTTGATCACGAGCGTGTTCTACCTCACTCCCCCCTTCTACCCTTATAGTAGAGTAAGTCGTTCTTTCTGTTGTTCAGAGCAGGATTGTCAACTCTTTGTCCCCTATGGCTTCATTTGCGCGTCCTTCTTACAAGTTGTATCAAGCTCTGCCGGCCCCTATATAATGAGCTCAGTCTCTGCATTAATTGCCACTTAGATCTACTCCTCATTTTGCTCACATCTCTGTCCTCCCCTGTACAGTTGTTATTATTGTGAGTGCTCAGGAAGTCTCCAGCCTTCTAGCAGCTGTGTAATTTGAGTATAAGTGTTATTACATTTATTCCTTGTACTGTATAGCATAAGGTGTTGATTCGTAGGCCTAGTGAGGTTTTTGTGATTCATGTGTTTTTATGTCAGTCATTTTTCATAATATATTGTATCTGTATTAAAATATCTTGCATTCACTGAGTATTATCCGGTTTTCTCATTTTATCAGGGCCGACTTAGATAACTTTACACTTGCTAATTTCGTGTTAATAGAGGCTATTGCAGTTAACCATATATTTAACCTGTTTTTTGCCATTACATTATCCTTATGAGTCCTGAATGTTTAGTTGTTAGTTTGAGCATTAAACTTTAACTTATAATTTTACCTCTTTTGTTTTGAACCTGGAACTTTGCGGGACAGTTTTCTCTGTTCCGTAACAATATATATATATATATATATTGATACATAGCCTATGATTTCATCATCCTTTGTGTAATTTTAACGCACAGTATGCTGCATGTTTGATCACGAGCGTGTTCTGCCTCAGTCCCCCCCTTCTACCGTTATAGTAGAGTAAGTCGTCCTCTCTGTTGTCCAGAGCGGGATTGTCAACTCTATATCCCCATGGTTTCATTTGCGCGTCCTTATTACAAGTTGTATCAAGCTCTCCTGGCTCCTATATAATGAGCTCAGTCTCTGCATCGTTGCCACTTAGATCTGCTCCTCATTTTGTTCAAATCTCTGTCCTCCCCTGTACAGATATTATTATTGTGAGTGCTCAAGAAATCTCCAACCATCTAGCAGCTGTGTGTAATTTGAGTATAACTGTTGTTGCATTTTTTCTTGTACTGTATAGCATAAGTTTAATTTGTAGGCCTAGTGAAGTTTTTGTAATTTATGTAGGGTTGTGTCAGTTTTTTTGATAATAGTTTGTATCTGTAATTATTTATCTGGCATTCACTGAGTATTATCTGGTATCTCATTTTATCAGGGCTGACTTAGATAAATTTACTCTTGCTAATTTCGTGTTAATAGAGGCTATTGCAGTTAACCATATATTTAACCTGTTTTTGCCATTACATTATCCTTATGAGTCCTGAATGTTTTGTTGTTAGTTTGAGCATTAAACTTTAACTTGTAATTTTACCTAACTCTTTTGTTTTGAACCTGGAACTTTACGGGACAGTAGTGACTCTTCGTATTCTCACTTAAAGTGTACATTATCATTCTCTGTTCCGTAACATAAATTTGGCGACCTCATATCAGGATATTCAGGATATTATCATAAGGATATTGTTTGATATTTTGTGACTGTGATATATTCATGATGGCTACTATTTCTACACTTGATGAAGCCAGGGATTTTTTGTCAAATGTGCAAACAGTGTGTGATATAGAAAACAGAACAAAGAATGAACTTAAGCTTGTTGCTCAACAATTGGGAATTGCAGTTCACTCTCATCATTCTAAAGATCAAATTGTTGGCATGATTAATAAAAGCTTGTTTAATGTAACTCCTCCAAATGAGCAAACGCAGATTGAATTAGCTAAGTTACAGCTAGCCCTGCAGGAGGCTAAGGCTAAGGAGGCTGAATTTCAGGCAAAAGCTAAGGAGGCTGAGGCACAAGTTGAAATTGCTAGGATTCAGGCAGACCATGAGTATCGCATGAAACAAGGTGGAACTGGATCATCTAGCTCTAATGATTTTGATGTGGCTAAAAATGTTAAACTTGTCCCTCCTTTTAATGAATCTGATTTAACAAAGTATTTTCAGTTGTTTGAGAGGGTAGCTACAGGTTTTAATTGGCCTAAGGAGTATTGGCCAGTACTCCTTCAAACTGTTCTCACCGGTAAAGCTCAAGTGACTTATGCATCTTTGCCTCAGGATCAGTCTGATAATTATGATGTAGTTAAGAGCTTGATTCTTAAGGCCTATGAGCTTGTTCCTGAAGCCTATAGAGTAAAATTTAGGACAACTTACAAGCAAGATAAGCAATCCCATGTTGAGTATGCAAAAATCAAAGAAGATTTGTTAGAGCAGTGGTTAAATTCTAAGAATGTGGATTCTGATTTTGACAAATTTAAGCAGATGATTTTGCTGGAGGACTTCAAAAGGTGTATTTATAAAGATGTAAGCCTATATCTTGATGAGAAAAGAATAGATAATTTGTCTGATGCTGCAGTTTTAGCTGATGAGTATGTTCTCACTCACAAGAGATATTCTAAAGAAAAAGGGAAAGCTGAGAGTAAGTACGTTGCCTCTACTCAGAGTACAGGTAACAGGAAAGAGAATAAGGATGATGTTTCTCAGGAAGTAAATACCAGCTTCACCTCTAGATTTCAGAAAAGTAAATGTACTTATTGTAGTAAGCTTGGTCATACTACGGAGAGATGTTTCAGGAGACAGAGTGATGTGAACAAAAAGGAGTCTTTAAATATTCAGTCAATTGGTCTAGTGTCCACTCTTGAGAGTTCCCAGAATTCTTTAACTGAGTTAACTGAACCTGCTTTGAGGGGTAACTTAAATTCTCATGATGGAGCTCCTCTTTTGAGCAGTAACGTGGGTGACACTCTCAAGAGTTCATGTGCTAATTTCCTGTCTGATGGTTTTGTCAGTCCTCTGGACAGTAATGACAGGAAATCAGTTAAAATATATCGTGATACAGGTGCTTGCCAATCCCTTATGCTGACCAGTGTTCTAGGCTCTAATTTTAATTCCTCTGATGAAACTGTAATCTTACAAGGTGTAGGGAATAATTACTTCTCTGTTCCTCTGTGCAAAGTGAATTTAGAGTCTGGTTTTCTTAATGGTTCTGTTATGGTTGGGTTGGCTGAGACACTCCCAATGTCAGGTGTAACTTTCTTACTTGGAAATGATATTGGTGGAAGTCAAGTGTGTCCAGCTCCTCAGTTGTCTAGTGAGCCAGTGGCTGCGTCCCAGGATTGTGATGTCCCTGATGTGTTCCCTGCAAGTGCTGTCACTAGGGCTAAGTCTAAAGTTACTGGTGATTTAGAGGATAATGATGATGATGATGTTATCCTAGCTGACACTTTTCTTGCTAATTTGGACCACTCACCAGATGAGGCAGTACCCCGTAGTGTTGATAATTTGTCTCGTCAAGAGTTGGTTGAGTTGCAGGTTGCTGACCCTGAGTTGAAAGGTCTAGCTAACTCTGCTTGCAGTGAGGAAGAGTCAGCTGGTGCTCCTACTTGTTATTATGTAAAGTCAGGAGTACTTATGAGGAAGTGGAGACCCCCAACAGCATCAGCCGACTGTGAATGGGAGGTTGTACATCAAGTTGTCATCCCTCGTGTTTGTAGGCAGGATATCATTAGAGTGGCTCATGATTCCAGTTTGGCAGGACACCTTGGAGTGAGGAAGACTGTGGCACGCATTTTGAAACACTTCTACTGGCCAGGTATCTTCAGGGATGTTTCCTGGTATTGTAAGTCTTGTCACACCTGTCAAGTTGTGGGGAAGTGTAATCAGACCGAAAAGGTTGCACCTCTAGTTCCCATTCCTCCTTTTGAGGCGCTTTTCACCCGTGTGTTGGTGGATATTGTGGGCCCTCTTCCTAAGACTTCTTCAGGATTTTCTTATGTGTTGACCATGATTGATATGGCTACTCGTTATCCTGAAGCCATTCCACTTAGAAATATCTCAGCAAAGAACGTGGTTAAGGAAATGCTAGGGTTCTTCACAAAGTTTGGTCTGCCTAAGGAGGTACAGTCAGACCGGGGAAGTAATTTCATGTCAAACGTTTTCAAACAGTCTCTGAAAGAGTTGGGCATCACCCAGATCACGTCTTCAGCTTACCATCCCCAGACCCAAGGAGCGTTGGAGAGATATCATCAAACACTCAAATCGATGCTCAAGAAATACTGTTTGGAACATCAGAAAGACTGGGATAAAGGTCTTCCATTCGTTGTGTTTGCTGCAAGAGAATCTCCAAATGAATCACTGGGCTTCTCACCTTTTGAACTACTGTTTGGCCATGAAGTAAGAGGACCCCTTAAGTTACTCAAGGAATGCTGGCTGTCGGAGGAAAATGACGTCAACCTGTTGGAGTATGTGATGAATTTCAAAGAACGGCTGTCCACTGCTTTACAGCTGGCGAGAGAGAATTTAGGAGCTGCTCAGGAGAAGATGAAGACTTGGTATGATAAGAAGTCCAGGTTACGCCACTTTCAGCCAGGAGATCAGGTTTTGATTCTGCTACCAGTTCATGGGCAACCTCTTCAAGCCAAGTTTAGTGGCCCCTATTTCGTGGAGAAGAAACTCAGTGATGTCAGCTATGTCATCGCCACACCAGATCGTAGAAAGAGCAAGCAACTATGTCACATCAACATGCTAAAGTTATATCACAGGCGGGACGAAAATAATCCAGTCTGCACTGTAGCTGTTCCACCCGAGTCTGCAAGTGAAGCTCTCCCATGCAGTATGAGCCTGAGTGATAGTTTGGGGAAGAATCCTGATATCATGAATGATCTCCAGACTAAGCTTTCTCATCTACCTCCTGAGGAAAGGCAGGAGTTTTCGGCATTACTGCAGGAGTACCCGCAAGTGTTCCGTGCTACTCCAGGAAGAACCACTGTGTTGATGCATGATGTCGATGTTGAAGACGCAAAGCCAATTAAATTGCCTCCTTACCGTGTGAACCCAGTGAAAGTTCCTCTCATCCAGAAGGAGCTTGGCTACCTGTTGGACCACAAGATGATTGAGCCCTGTCAGAGCGAGTGGAGTTCTCCTGTCACTCTAGTCCCTAAGCCAGGTGGGTCACAGCGGCTTTGCATTGACTACAGACGTGTTAATCAGATAACTAAAACAGACACTTACCCTCTCCCTCGCGTGGAAGATTGCATAAACAAGATCGGAAAGGCTAGGTACATAAGTAAGTTTGATTTGTTAAAGGGATACTGGCAAGTACCTATGACTGAACGTGCTAGGGAGATCTCATGTTTTGTAACACTAGGAAAGGCTTTGCATGTTCTGTAATGCCGTATGGTATGAAGAATGCACCAGCCACATTTCAGAAGCTCATGAATGTTGTAACAGAGGGTTTGGCAGGGTGTGTTGTTTATATTGATGATGTATTAATCTTCAGTGACAACTGGAAAGATCACCTATGCCATGTCAGTAAATTTCTTGACCGTTTAGTTCATGCTAATCTTGTAGCTAATTTATCAAAGTGTGAGTTTGGTCAAGCTAAAGTTCAGTACCTTGGGTATGTAATTGGTGATGGACATGTTGCACCACCAGGAGCTAAGGTTCAGGTTATAAGTGATCTTCCCAGACCTAAAAGTAGGAAAGAGCTACAAAGATTTTTGGGAATGGTAGGTTATTACAGGAGATTTGTTCTTAACTTTTCTATTCTTGTATCACCACTTACAGACCTACTGAAAAAGGGAGTTAAATTTGTCTGGACCGATAACTGTGAATCCTCTTTCAACAAACTTAAAGCTATTCTATTAAGTCAGCCAGTGCTCGCTACTCCAAATTTTGCTAAGCCTTTTAAGATGGCTGTTGATGCAAGTGATACAGGAGCTGGGGCTGTTTTGCTGCAAGAGGATGATCAGGGTATTGAACATCCTGTATCTTATTACAGTAAGAAGTTCACTCCACCTCAAAAGAACTACTCAACTATTGAGAAAGAGCTTTTGGCTTTGATTTTGGGTTTACAGCATTTTTCATTTTATTTGTGTTCTGGTTTTGACCCCATAGTCATTTATACCGATCATAACCCACTGAAATTCCTTAGTAAGTTTAAAGATAAAAATCAGAGATTGACAAGATGGAGTCTACTTCTTCAGGAGTATTCATTAGACATACAACATATCAAGGGGAAAGAAAATGTTATTGCAGATTGCTTATCTAGACTTTAGACAGATTGTTTTAGAGTAATAAGAAATTTCCTTTGTAAATTTCTTTTTCTTTGTGGGGAGGTGTTACATAGCCTATGATTTCATCATCCTTTGTGTAATTTTAACGCACAGTATGCTGCATGTTTGATCACGAGCGTGTTCTGCCTCAGTCCCCCCCTTCTACCGTTATAGTAGAGTAAGTCGTCCTCTCTGTTGTCCAGAGCGGGATTGTCAACTCTATGTCCCCATGGCTTCATTTGCGCGTCCTTATTACAAGTTGTATCAAGCTCTCCTGGCTCCTATATAATGAGCTCAGTCTCTGCATCGTTGCCACTTAGATCTGCTCCTCATTTTGTTCACATCTCTGTCCTCCCCTGTACAGATATTATTATTGTGAGTGCTCAAGAAATCTCCAACCATCTAGCAGCTGTGTGTAATTTGAGTATAACTGTTGTTGCATTTTTTCTTGTACTGTATAGCATAAGTTTAATTTGTAGGCCTAGTGAAGTTTTTGTAATTTATGTAGGGTTGTGTCAGTTATTTTTGATAATAGTTTGTATCTGTAATTATTTATCTGGCATTCACTGAGTATTAGCTGGTATCTCATTTTATCAGGGCTGACTTAGATAAATTTACTCTTGCTAATTTCGTGTTAATAGAGGCTATTGCAGTTAACCATATATTTAACCTGTTTTTGCCATTACATTATCCTTATGAGTCCTGAATGTTTTGTTGTTAGTTTGAGCATTAAACTTTAACTTGTAATTTTACCTAACTCTTTTGTTTTGAACCTGGAACTTTACGGGACAGTAGTGACTCTTCGTATTCTCACTTAAAGTGTACATTATCTTTCTCTGTTCCGTAACAATATATATATATATATATATATATATATATATATATATATATATATATCATCCTCTTCAAAGTTTGATTTCGGTGGGGGGTAGAAAAAGAAAAGAAACTAATTCGCTATTGACAAGATGTGTTAGAGCATTCAGTTACTCTCAATAATTGTTTTTAAGTGAAGGGAGAGAAAGGAGAGAGAACGACAAAAATAAACATGGAAAGTACGAAGTGTTGAAATGTTGCCGAGTTGCCGTACTGTTTATTCTGCCGATCACGAGTAACTCCCTCCATGTAATGTGATTTTTACTCGGCCTTCCTCTTTTCACACAGGGACGAGAGAGAGAGAGAGAGAGAGAGAGAGAGAGAGAGAGAGAGAGAGAGAGAGAGAAAATTCCAAGTGCAAAATGGGCTTACCGTAGTGATACTGGTCGCTCGGGGTTTTGCACTGTACAAATGGAATTTTTGCATTTCACGGTTAACAAGAAAAATTTTAAGCCAATTTCCTCTGACACAGGTAAAACTAGCAACTGTTAATTAAATCCGATCCCTTTCAGCCCCCACCTCCCTTTTTGTTTTTTCTTTTTTTTTCCCTTCCACTTCGTGGCAAAAAAATGGAAACTGTGTCCGAATCTTTGCATCTGAAAGCCATTAACAGTCAATTTGCCTCACAAATTTCATCGCACTCACAAAGAGAGGAGAGCTCTTTAGTGGCCGGTGTTTGGTGGAAGTGGCCATATCTGTGTGAAAAGAGTATTTACTGAATTCGGTGACCACTGCCTAAGCCAATATATCATTTAAACCCAAAATGTATTACATATATGCTCCATACACAACACAGTTGCACGGTCATGACCAATAACATCTATCCATTTATTAGTTGAACATTTGTGGAACTGTTACGTAATGTGAAAATGTTTGATGTGTTCCGAAGATCTCACTGGGCTTCAAAAGACATTTCTCACTATATCGTTCATACATTGTAAGGAAGTGAAACCATCAACTGTCCTCAAGTATACCATTAACCCCCTCAATTCAATGGCGTATCTGTGCTTTTAATTCTACTGCCATACGATGAAAAGTTATTATAGAGCTTCTTGAAATCCTTAACTATCTCTCAGGTTGTTTAACACTGTCTGACGATAACAGAATGAATTTTAAACTGATAGGACCATACTGAGGGGATTAAAACGAGTGAGCAAACCATTAAATATTTACACTGTCTTTAAACCACTTGTCATTTAAAATAAAGGTTAGCCTACTGTACATCCCATATTACAGACTGTAGTCATCAACAATACTGAGAGGTCAGACTTGTTCTATCGTCATTACTTGAGTCTAAAGTTGCCGACAAATATTTACAGCTTGCTCACACTATTCAGGTCTCAGCTCTGATAATAAGGTCGCCTGCTTCATCTTTTCTTGTATAAATACAGAATAAACGCAATATGCTTCAGTATTAAACAGCGAGGGAGAAGGCCATTCCCAAGTTTGGGACGATGATTTCTGAAGCAGGTGATGAAGATTGCACGTGTGCCTCTGTACTGTTGCCTACTGCACTCGAAATGTGAGGTAGAGGCTGCTAACACCTTAAAAGCATATGTTTCCCATTAAGTTGATAAAAGCTTGGGATTTACCTTCCTCTTACCGATGTATGTTTAAAGTATACGCCCTTCACAACCATACAGTGGTTGCCTTATGACACCCAACTCATTATATGCTTTCCTCTTTTGGGCAACAGCTTGTCTCACTTCTTCATTCTACCAAGCAGTTCCTTGCGCCCCCTTTCGTCCTCTCTTCACCCCCCACACCTCCTCACATGCTGCACAGATTTCTTCTGTGAATATCTTGCACACACCTTCCACCTCCCCCATCTGCTCCAAATCGTATTTACCTATTCGTTCGTCCACTTCTCTCTTATATTCTGCCTTTTTTCCATCCTCCTGCAATCTTTCTGGTATGGACTACTTCCTCCTGTCCTTCCCTCCTTCTATTCCTCCATTGCACTTGAACCTTGACTTTCATCACCACCACGTGGTGGCCAGAAAGTCTACTACCCGAACTCTGAATGCTCTTGCATCCATTGCATACCCTTTCATTCTTTTATCCCCACACAGATAATAAATCATTAACTTCCGTTCGTTCAATTCACCACCCACCCTTCTCATCAGTCGCCACGTACACCTGTGGATCAATTTGTGCCCAAAGAGGGTATTGGCTATCACCAACCCCCTCCCCGCACAAATGTCCACTAGAGCACTTCCATTCTCATCCACTTCGGCAGGCACACCCCACTTACCAACCACGTCATCCACCTTGCACAATTATAACTTTTATTATTTGTTCTACCGCAAGAAAATTAATTCAGAGAATGAGAGACGTCTTGTTGCTTGTCTTTATCTGTGTGTCCGCCTATCAGAAGGAATTTTAATCCAGTGTGGAGTGGCCGCGAGCTTATCATATCCAACCAACCCTACTCTCTGGCATTAGGCATCCCTTCCTTTGTCCCATACGACTCCATTTCATATGCCGCTCCTCCGCGGAATGTTTTATCTTTCTGTATTTTTCCACACGAATAGTAATCTCTTTAAACTTTTATTATTATTATTATTATTACCATCATCATTATTATTATCATTATTATTATCTACATAGCAATTCCATGGCAATAACGTTTCATTTTATGCTGCCACGATTACATGTTTTAATCAGGCAACCAACCCTATCCCTTCACCTCATCCTCGACCAAATCCCCAAAGTTCAAAAAATCCTACTCGACACAGTAATATCGAATGGCGATACCGTTCGGAGGAGTTATTCATGGTCATAATATTCTCCTTACCCCAAAGTACACCTACCCGCCTGGCCATGATAAGTGTATTTGCTGGAATTAGCACAGCATTGATTCAGTAAAGGGGTAAAAGTAAGTGTGTGTGTGTGTGTGTGTGTGTGTGTGTGTGTGTAAGTAGGTAGCGCCTGTCACCCTCTTGGAGTCGTTAGTCTTGTTGACATATCACACTTCTAAGTACTTCTTAAACGAGTTGTTTTCTCTCTTGCAGCTAAAATTATTATGGTATGTTATATGATGCAAAAAATGTTGATAATTAAAAGACAAAAATTGCATACAAGAAAATATTTAGGTGAACAACTCAAAATAAACGCTAAGAAAGAAGTGCTATGAAGTCTCCTGGCTCATGGGTGCAGGAAAGAATTGTAAACTGCATTTCCAGTAGTAGGATTTATGTACTGAAGTCCACAATTAGTAAACAAAAAGAGCAACTGTAGAATATCTGAGTCTGACACATCGCAGTGCAATATAGAATTCGTGCTTTAGATTTTTTTTTTTTTTTTTTTTTTTGCTCATATATGGTATAACTTTTCAGCTTCTTAAATTTTACTCGTCATGGAAAATTGAAAGAAAATTTCTGGAACAAGATTAGGCCCAAGTAAACCCAGTGGAGATGAAGGCTTTCCAATTTCTTGTATATTTCATGCCCTTTCCAAAAATATTTTTCGATACTCAAACATCGGAATCTGTGCTGGGGACGTCCAATATTTTCCAAGGACAACGCTGGGGTCAAAGGTCAGTCCAGTCACTTATGTTATCTTTAATGCAGGAAGGCTGACAAAAAAACAAATATTATCATTATTTCATTAGCTGAAACAAAAACAATAATACTACTGAATGTACTCGATCACCGAGTCTTTCCTTTTTAGGTCAAATGAAGCAAAATCAACACAGGAAAAATATTTGTACTCGTGCTTACACAAAAGGAGCAAGAGAGAAGGGAGACAAGGTAAAAGCAACATGAAACAAATACGGAAAACACACACATGCTCACACACACACACACACACACACACACACACACACACACACACACACACACAAGCACACACAGAAGCCATTCTGTTTTTTATTTTTTATTTTCATGAGCCTTGTTTAATATTGAAGAAAAATACCTCGCTTACTACATACTACTAAGAATGGAGGGATCTCTCAAGCTTCTTAACTCGTGAGGTTCTGCGTGTGTAGGAGGGAGTGTGTACTCAGGTAAGCTGGAGAGAGAGAGAGAGAGAGAGAGAGAGAGAGAGAGAGAGAGAGAGAGAGAGAGAGAGAGACGAAAAGAACAGAGAAATATATAGGGGAGAGAAGAAGACGGAAAAGTAAGAATCAGAAGAAATGGAAGGAGAAAGAAGGAAGAGGCTAGAATAGCATTGGTGCACACAGAAGGGCTCATTTCATTAATTAACAGTTAAATATACCACTGTTCAAATTACCAAGTCTGTCTATCCTTCTTTAAAGCTCCTAACTTGTCTTCTGTCTTTTATCGTACTGGCTGTTATCTCTGCTCGATTGTTTATTTTTTTTTTTTTTTCCACAAATCTTTCACACTGTTTACCCTTCTCACCCCATTTCTTCCATGCTCCTCCTAATCTGACCTTCCATACCAGTCACTTGATTAGACATTCCCTCTATAACTTCCTTTCTGGAATCTCGAATCAGTGGCATACCTAAGTAAGTTTCTGTGTAGGAGTACATAATCAACGTGTCTTATAATAATATAATATAATATAATATAATATATTATATTATATTATGATATTATTAATAATCACTGCTTATATTTTGCACTTCTTTTTGTGTTTCGAGTAAGTAGAAGATATATAAAAGGTACTTTTCCTAACGGGTCCCTCAGACGACGTGTATTTCAGATTTTTTCTTCCACACCAGAACACCGATTACGTCAATTACAAGGCATAATAATTATCGCTTTCACAAACACCATTCACCGCAAAGACTCTAGAACTAATACTTGTGCTCTGTCATTCATATGTTGATTCCAGACTCATTTTTTTTTTTTTAAGCCTCCCATCACACAGTGCATATACGAACATGCAGTAGAAAAAAGGCGTTTCAGTACTCAAAAAAAGCAAAGTTAGAAAAAAAAAACATAGCTAAGAAATTCATCCCCCCCAGGAATCAATTCTCATTAGACTCATGGCAATGACACTGTGGTTCCCTCACCTTAGTTTGGTCCATATTTTCCTTTTGCAACCTATTTCACGTTGCTCGATGGCAAAAACAAATAATAGCATGGCTCTACATCTTTTTCATGGCACATCATCGTGTTCACCACTATGTTCCTCTGTTAACCTCTTGCTACACCTCAGGACTCGAGGTGCAGACAGGACCATTTTTAATGAAGTTAGAAGTAAAAAGAGTATAGTGCTCAGTATAGATCCAAGAATTTCAACCACTCTACAGCTCTTCCATACTGCATCTGCACCCAGCTGAACTGTTGGAGAACCTCCTTACTAATTTTGGAGTAAGCATTTTGAGAGATAAATAGAACAGAGAACAGGAAGAAATAACATGAGAGAAAAAACATAGATGAATGAAGCAGAAAACCGTAAAAGAAAAGACAAGACGAAGGTAAAAAAGCTAAAGAGGAAAAGACAGTAATGTGAGTGAAAGAGAGAACAGGTGTTGACAGAATAGCATGGAAGCAAGAAAAATGAAGATGAGAAGATGGTTAGGAAAACAAATATTGTATGGAGAAAAAAGGAATGCATGGAAGAAAAACATGGACGAAAGAGAGAAAAGGGTGACGAGAGAGAGAGAGAGAGAGAGAGAGAGAGAGAGAGAGAGAGTGCAATGAATAAAGTGCAATGGAATGAAAAGATTAGGGAAAGAGACAGGATAGGAAAAACACGTGGCGATGGGGAGCAGTAATCAGATGGTCAGGGGTGCGAGGGCGAGATGCAGCAAAATACAGAACACTTGTGCGAGGTCTATGTGCGAAACACGGCAACTAGCCCCATGCTGCGCTGCAAATGACGCCAATCGACAAATGAATTTTCACGGGTTGGAAATGTGGGATTTGTGTAAATGCATTCTTAATACGAGCTTTGTGAGAGGGTTTCAACGTGTTCGGAGCACCATGTAATATTCAATCTGGTGAAATATATTTAGGCAAATTTGCAGATGAGAAAAAAAATTGAAATATTCATTTATTTAATTATTTGAAATATAACTATGCAAACACGTAAACGACAAAAATGTACCTTGTAATAATTATTTGAAAATATGCTTGAAAAACGGCAAATTACATATTAAACTAATTTGACATGAATTTGCCGGAATTATTATTCAACAAACCTGATGATGACAAAACAGATCAAATACCTTGTATGTAATTTTCGAAAAACTATTAAACAATATCGCCTATGATATTGTTGCAAAGCCCTTTACCCCTTCAGGCCAATGACATGCATTGCTTCCTTCTTGCTATTTCAAGGGGACTTTTTTCGTTTTAGGAGAGACTATTGAAATAGGGGGATTAAATATAGTCCTCATTACCCTATTACTATATAAGGTCTCTCGTCAGGTGTGTAAATCGTCTGGCGATAGGAAGAAGACTCAACTTATACGTAATGATACTGAAGGGCTTAAATAATACATTACATTGAAATACAGTATGAAGAAAAGCCAATGCATTCGCTTACAAATGCGTATCGCCCGCCATCACTGAAACACTAGATCAGTTATTCCGGAGGCATCGCAGTTTCGTTTAAAAAAAAAAAAAAATACTTTGAGGATTTCGCTGTTTACTCCTACCGGATCTTTTGCGTTTGGTGCTCGTTCTCTGATTTTTATGTAAACTTTGTCACTAATACATAGTTTAATATGATTCAGAATTTGAATTCATTTTTGGGAGAAATTGTTTTTTAAACAGTTAGGTTAGGTTAGCTAACAGTAATAATTACGCTAGTTAATAATAATAAATAATAATGGAACTTTGGGGGATGAAGTGCGTGAAAGGGTACAGCAGGGAAGGAAGGTTGTTGGTACACTGAAAGCAGTGATGAGAAATAGGGAGGTGAGTATGGAAGTTTAAGAAGTCACTGCATGATAGTATTGTGATCCCTACCCTGACGTATGGAAGCGAGGCGTGGACCTTGCAAGAGGGGAACAAGTCAAGAGTGAGAGCAGTGGAAATGAGTTACTTGAGAGGAGCATGTGGAGTGACATGGAGGGACAGGTTGACGAATGAAGAAGTGAAGGAACGTTGTGTGGTGGATGTGGATGTGGTTCAGAAGATTAGGAGAAATACACTGAGGTGGGTTGGACATGTGAAGAGAATGGAGAATGAAAGACTGACTAAGAGGGTGTATGTAGATGAGGTGGAGGGAGGGAGAGGGAGGGGTAGACCGAGGATGAGGTGGAGGGATGGAGTTAAGAGGTATATGAGGGAGGGGGGGTGAGTTGGGGGGAGGGTAGTCAAATAGTGGGAGACAGAGCGACTTGGAGGCGTTTTGTCTGCGGCCACCCTTTGCGGGATTAGGGCGTCGGGCTATAGGTAGATCTCTCTCCAAAGCTGAATAAAATAGAGCAAGAGACAGTGAAAAGAAAATGATGAAGGATGTCACTGTTATCTCTAAAGTTGATTTGCTAGTGTCCCTCTATTTACTGTAGAAACTGTATGGAAATTTCTGAACTCATCCCTGGGTAGGAGAAAGACATTGAGGTGGTTTGGCCATGTGGAGAGGATGTAGAGACAGACTGACAAATGAGGAAGTGAAGGAGTGTTGTGGTGTGGATGTGGATGTGATAGGAAGCATTAGGAGAAATACAATGCAGTGGTCTGGCCACGTGGAGAGGATGGAGAGAGAGAGACTGACGAGGAGAGTGTATATGAGTGAGGTGGAGGGAGGGAGAGGAAGGGGGAGGCCAAGGATGAGATGGAGGGATGGAGTGGAGAGGTATATGAAAGAGGGGTGTGGGAGATGGGAGATGGGCAGTGAAATGGCGGGAGACTGGGCGACATGGAGGCGATTTGTTTGTGGCCACCTCTTATGGGATTAAGGCGTCTGACAAGATAGATAGATAGATAGATGTATAACCTTTATAAAATAATTCTCCCCCAAAATAAATTCAAATTTGGAATTAGCTAAAAAAAAAAAAAAAAAAAAAAAAAAAAACGTGTCAGTGATGGAAGTTGCATAAAAATTGGAGAACGTGCACCAAACCCAGATCAGAAACGAGCAAAACTCTACGGAATTCAGTAACCGCTATTCCGATCTCCTGTGTTTGGTGCACGGTTTTCTATTTTTATGTAAATTTCGTCACTTGATACAGTTCTTAAGGCTGATTCCAAATATGAATGTATTTTTGGGGGAGAAAGTATTTTGTTTAATGTCATACTTAAATATTATTTGTTATTATTATTATTAACTAACCAAATTATTAATATTAACTAGCCTAACATAAAACTCCCAAATAATACATTTAAATTCCGAATCAACTTCAAAAACTGTATTATTGGCGAAATTTACATTAAAATTGGAGAAAGTGCACCAAACACAAAAGATCCTGTCTACCAAGTTAATTATCATGCTAAAAATCAGAAGTCTGAAGTCACGGGTATCATGTTGGTGAAGTAACTGTGTATTACAGGCTTGAAGAATTTTTAATAGTGTAACATAACATAACAGGTTATGTGTTCTCAAGACGTTCTCCTTAAGCACCACCTTTAAAAGAATATAAGGGGAGTGGGGGCCGTTATGTTTTTGGTTAGGTGTGCAGGGCGGCGGGGGAGAGGGTAGGTGATTGGTCAGATGGAGGGTTGCAAAGCACGCAGCGTTGCCTGTGTTTTCTAGCTATGTTCTCAACATTCCTATGTTCCCTTCTTCACCTGAGGAGGGTCCCTTATATCAGTCTATGTAACACCCTACATTACACTTTCCAGTCATCTATGAGCGGTCCTAAGTTTACGTTCTTAATATTTTGTTAGACTACAGGTTTCTGATCAAAAGCTGAAAGAGGAATGACACACTGACTTTATAACGGTCTCTTCTCTCACATAAAGGCAATCGCATATTCTTCATGTACTTACTTGGTTTATCAAACGTTCTTCATCCCATTGCAGTTTTTCTTTTGAATAAGTTTTCCGGGTTGAAAGTTTCTGAACTACCCCAGGTTACTGTACAGTATTATTCTACGCGTTCTATCTAATTTTTTATCACTTTTCTTGCCATCACCCTGTTTAATTTAGACAAGGAAAGCTACCTAATAGCCAAAGAAGCTAATGGAAGCTATATGTAACCTTCAGTTTGAAAGGAGTCTCCACAGTTGAATAAAATTGTTTGGGGGATGCAAGCGTAAACTCCAAAAATATGTTATTATTGTGGATCCAGGATCATTTGTAACGTAAATTCAGTTGACTGCAAGCTGAAGGTGCCATTCTACTGCTCGTCGTCTTCCTTTATGGGGATATGAGGGAGCTGGGAGGCGTTTATATAACCTGGAGGTAGAGCCGCAGAGTTTCATCACCACTACCACGTGAAGGCGTTCCTCTCCAGCACCCCAAAAGTATACTATCGTTATGGCCGGGTTAACTATAGGTGATTTTGTTCAGCAAAATCTAATTGCAGAGTTAAGAATGCAAGAGGTAGCTGTAAAAAATCGAGATAGTTTCTCTCTAGGATACAAATATAGTGATCTGACCTTCACTCTCGCCAAACTATTTATAATATTTAATTGGCCAGTCTCTTTTCCACACTGGAGTTCGTTAATTTGATGCAAGATGGGATAAAGTTATGGAGAGAAGAATATATCCAGTTCGCATACAGCCAGTTTTGAAATTTTATGGTAGTACGACAGGCACAAATCTGATGTCACAGGTGAACGTTACTTTTACGACTATTATATATAACACGTAAACTGTCAGTTCTGAGAATTCTGTTGTGAAATAGGACATATAGTAATAAACTTGTGTTCAAATCGGTATCACCCAGTATGATGGGCCGGTGCTGGCAATGAGTAATTTGATGTAAAGTAGCTCAAACATTATTAGAAAATGCTGTTAGCAGCTGCTGTCATTACAGTTAATAACTTAGGTGATTATATTTGTGTAATATGTAATTAAGGAGGATGTAAAAGGCGTTAAGGGACGAAACCATATTTTTTATCGTTATTATTCGCAAATTATTTCACTACAAGATTTTATAATTTGCAGGGACAAAAGTATGAAAACAAATGCAGCTCTTATGACAAGCATTCATTAATGTCAGAAAATTAAATTTTCTACTCGAGATGAAAAGAATAAACTATAAATGGAAAAGATTTTCTTGTGAAAAATCTTCATCAATCTCAGAAGACTGACCTGATGCATCGCTGTACCACCGAAATGAAATTTGGGATGACTCTGGTTCAAATACTGAGTGAAGGACCAAGCTTACGAGGATATTAAGCGATCAAGCCACCTTTCGAATAAGGCAACAAACTAGCTCGTACTTATTTCAAAGACCAATTACTGCACAACCACTTACCTGTAGGAATAAAACCACATTATACTTGACGACTTTTACATATGTAATATGCAAGTAATGGTAGTATTGGAATACAACCTTTAAAAACGTGTAGATTCTATGTTGCTGTATTAATAATTATGGTGCAGGTCCAGACACGGCTACAGTCGGAATTCTGTTGTTGTCAGCTCTCAGAAGATGTTTATTTTGTGTAAGTGATGAGAATATTACGAGTTCCGTAAGGTGTAATGCAAACTTAAATCCTTGAAATACTGTCGTAATACACTAAAATGGTTCGAATGGTAAGTGAGCGCGGCGGAAACTGTTCGAACTGATGGCTTCCAGTTGACGCTTTAGCATATCGTGGAACGTTGTGTTGCACTGAAATATGATCCTTTATGTTGTCAACTTGGTATTTTTCAGTACGTTTTTCAGATTGTAACAGATTCTTATATTTGCAATGCTGCAGATGATATTTTCTTCATCGCAGAAAATTACGAAAATTAGTTACTAAAAGAACTAACATGCATACCATGTTGAATTAATTTCCCAGTTTATATGCAAAGTTGGGCACTACGTGTTGGGAATAATCTACGGAAATAATATGACAATCTCAGAATAGTGAAAGCTATTCAAAGCACGTAGATTGTACCTCGGGAATTATTTGACTAACAGTAATTTCTCTATCTCCTGCTTAGGCTTAGGTTAACGCCCTTGAACTGAATAAAGTTGGTTGGTAGTCGCCTGCTCATATGAAAAAAGAAAAGGGTCATCGGCTGAAACAAGCTAAGTAAGATTTGGGGGTAATGAAAGCAGCTGTTGAAAAGAAGCATGTGTATTTATCCCATGACGCCTGGGGTCGGGTGGTAGAGGTATCCAGTCAATAACTCACAAAGGATTACGCGTTCTGTTCAATTCCCAGAAGTGGCTGTAGGTGTTTCTAGTACGTAGTATGTTGCCAGGCGCGTAGGTCGGTATCCTACCCTTATTATGTTCTGGATTATGGCAGCCTTGCTTCGGGCCCCTACACCCCGAAAGGAGCAATATGGGACTGGCAGTCACCGTTGCCATTTTACCGTACTAATCCCATAATCATTGTTTTATTCCGCTAATCCTCACATCATTCCATTCAGCTAAGGAGGTATGTTTTGAACTGGAGGGCTTAGTTAACCCCTTGGCTAATTGATATCCTTTCCTGCGTGGAGCAAATCGTTTATCGGAATATATATATATATATATATTATATATATATATATATATATATATATATATATATATATATAAGAAAAAATGTTTCCGCAAAAAGAAGGTTAAGACGTTACCGAGTGTAGCTTAGAATACGAAATGGCAATTTCATGAATATTGAAAAAAACAAATACAAAGGAGGGGAGAGGTGGATTAGTGAAAAAAAAATGGCGAAACGTAACTGGAAGAACTTGGACAAATAAAAGTTAAGGGAAAATACAGAAAGCTTTACTGAAGGAGTCATACAAGAGAAAGATGAGAGTCAGTGTCCATGAGATAAAAAATGTCCAGAAAAAATGGAACAAAGAAAACTCCAAGGCTTCCTCCATACAAGAGAGAACAAATCTTTATGAGGTCGATTTGTGTTCCATTACCCTGACCGGAAAACCATTTTGGACAAAATTAGGGAGAAAAACCTGAATCCAGGAAGCTAGTACACGAACAACCGCATTAATGGAGATTTACTAGGCAAGAGGGGAGGATCGCCAGTCCTAAGGAAACAGATAGAGGGCTATCGGATGCTGGGGCGGGTCATTTAGGAGTACTTTAGGGCAGCTTTATGACTGTAGTAATTACCTCCAATAATGAATTTGGAGGAGGAGGTTAGGTATTCATCTGTCTGGCTGCTTGTTTGTCCACACGATATCTCCAAAAGTTATTAATGAATTTCAGTGAAATTTTTGGGAAAGGTGGGCCATTGGCCAGGAAAGAATTGATTAAATTTACGGGCGGATCCGGATCCGGATCCTATGCATCCCGCACAACATAAGGTCTCAGCGAATTTCAATTAAATTTTTTGGAAGGGTGGGCCATGGGTGAAGAAAGAATTGATTAAATTTGGGGGCGGATCCGGATCAGACATTGGCGGAGGTATGCGCTCTCTAAGTGCTTGCTAGTTTAGGGTTTGTCACTGATCTTTCATTTTTCTTTCTAGCGCATCTTTTCTTCTAGTTCAGGGCAATCAATTACTTTATATTCTCTTTTTTTTCCTTCTCTTCCGTTTTCCTGTACCCTCCCCCCCTCCTCTCTCTCTCTCTCTCTCTCTCTCTGATTACCATAGAGAAAGCTCCAGCATACTTGACCTTTTCCTTAAACCTAATCATTCTGTTTACTCTGATAATATTTTCTCTCCACTGTTCTCCTCCGATCACAGTCTTATCAACTTAACCTGTCCTACCAAAAACCTCCGGATTCTCCAAAGACACGGCGGTGTCAAGTGCTTGCCACACGTGGTTCCCTCACACTCCCACACTTATTCCTCAAACATTTCCCTAGCCGTGAAGCATGTTTCATTCACCTTATACGTGAGGTGCTTACCAGTTCGCCCGTTTTCCAACCATTAAAGAGTGACGCTGTGCCCGATGATGTACACCTGGCCAGAGAAGTTCGCGACCACGTACCTTGTATGTTTGTGTCAACTGAGCTGGTAACACTGTGTGGGAGACGTGTAAGAGTAGGTGGAATATAGCAGAGTGACCTGAACTGTTAAGTAGATAGCCACTAATATAATAGTCAAAAGACTTCCCAGCTAAGCTGACACAAACATACTTGGTACGTGGTCGCGAACTTCCCTGGCCGGGTGTACAGGGGGTAATAATCTTACCAATAAATAATCCATGAATCAAAATCAATAACTTTTTTTTTTAACTTATTTCACTTTTAGAACTTATTCCGCTTAATTTTCTAGAAATAAACTTATAAATACTATATACCCACGGTACTATCGTTTTCTTTTCACCTTAAAATACTTTTCAGTTGCTACTGGTCACTGGTCAATCGCTATGGGTTGGTACTATGAAACAACCCATAGCACCCGTCTGGCAGCAAACTCACACCCCATTTTCTGTCCAACTCTCCACTGCAAAAAGTTAACAGATACTCCCATTCCTTCATGTATGCAACAAGACATTTCCGGAACTATCTTCCACTGTCTTTTTTTCCTTATGCCTATGACCTCCAGTCTTTTAAAGTAATGCGTCCAGGCCTCTGGAAAATAAAGGATCTTGAATTTGTTTTGAGAGAGAGAGAGAGAGAGAGAGAGAGAGAGAGAGAGAGAGAGACTCTTCTAAAGCAAAACAAAAAAAAATGATTGAGGAGATAACAAAAAGGAAATAAGGTAACCTACAGAGAATCTTTTTTTTTTTTTACCTGATGATAAATATTACAGAAAAATGCCCTGCTTACTGCTTGCTAAACTTCTATGCCGGGACCCACAAGCTACTTAACTTTGAGCTTGTAAGTGTCGAGGGGAGCGAGTGTACCTAAGCACACACACACACACACACACACACACACATGAATATAAAAGACAGATGAAATGAGGAGGAGGTAGAGAGAGATAGAAGTAGAAGAGTAACACGAAAGCTAGAAAACTAGAAGGGACAGAGATGAAAGCGATGGACTGACAGCGAGGGGAGAAAGCCAGATTAAAAAGAGAGATAGAATGGAAGATCAGAGGGGAGCCGGATGTCATAGAGAGGGACAACTTATATGTTCAAGAACTGTGAGAGGGAAAAGTGAGGCGAAAAGACAGGTAAGCGAGAGAGAGAGAGAGAGAGAGAGAGAGACGAAAGGTAAAGGAAACGGGTAAGAAAAAGGAGGAGAAACAGTGAAAGGCAAGGGAAAATGATAACAGGAGGAGAAAAGACCACGGAGTGGAGATAGAAAGAGTGGGGAAGGGGGAGATATAGGTACACTCCCACCAAAACTTATCCTAACACCTGGGAGCGATTGTCGAAATGAGCAGTACGTAGCTCTTATTTAGCAATTGTTGGTGTGCCATAATGTGCGGTGACATACTTCGCAGCCATTATACAGGTGTATGATGTACAAGTGCATGGTGCAGTAATCATTTCTAATAAACATACGAGAACAGCTGGTTTCAGACTCATTGCTCATATAGGTTAAAAACGCATAATGTGCACAGGGATCGGGTACTTCTTTGTCAGAATGTACACCCGCGGCAGCAAAAAATGTTCCACCCTCCTTGAGACCTTCGGGTCATGGCTGTCCCTTTCCGCGCGGCAGGGTAAACACGGTAGGAGGGGAGTGACGGGGTGGGGGGAAAGGAAAAAAAAGACGGGGTTACTGAGACTAGGGGGTGGGTAGGCGACCTAAGAGCGGTGGAGGGAGGTAAGTGATGGGGCGTTGTTTCCAAGCGAAGATCATTTGTCCTTATATCCTTCAATAAGAGCGTTGATATGGATTACCATTTGGCAGCTAATACCATATTAGGCTTTAGATAACTGGTGATTGTTGAGCGACTAAAGGCAAGAACAATAGTTATTCGTCGTTTTATAGGGGTTGGGTTTTTCGCACCCTCTCCCACACACTCGCACAGTCCTGCTGAAACAACTCTGCATATTGTCACGTGGTTTTTAGTGTTTTGCAATATTAATAGAATAATATTCAATAATACTTGATACTTTAAAATGTTGCTTGAGAACAAGGACAAAGAAATGACTTGTGAAAATCAAGCAATGATTACTTTATTCCGGCTTACTTCGCCGATTCACTAAGGACGAGAATTTATAAACTTTCTCAACAGTATACAGCAGAGACTAATTACTCACAAATGCTGTTTGTTAGTACTGTTAGCCTCTGGAGAAAGTGACTCCATCCCTGACAATCAATATCTAATGCTATTAATGATAAACAGGTTCTTGCTGGTGCATTAACTCCTGGTTGCACAACGGATGTAAGTTAATAAAAAGGACTGGCCTAAGTGCCAGTTATGAATAATGCAAAGCATTTATGCAAACTAGGAACTGCAACTAGAATAAGCTCAATGTGGAGAAATAAAACACAAGTTTACATTACATTAAGCTCAAGAGAAAGAACTGTTAATTTATTGATTACAATGAGTTAAATTTATGTTACATGTTTCAAAATGAATTCAAAATAAGAACACACTCACTCGCTCACTCAAAAGCTAAACTCTTAAGCCTAGGAAAAACGAAAGAAAAATACTGGTCAGAAAAGTGGGCTAAGCAGAAACTGGGCGTCGTTGCTGAGGAAGGACGCTGCCACGCTGAGCCTCTCGCCGACTCACGCTAGGTGAGGAGCTGGAACTCGCTGTACACACGCTGCTCCAAGCTGGGCCAACAACCTAGTCCCACGGCGCTCTAATCATGACTAAATTCAAATTGTGAGAGAGAGGCGAGTGTCGGGCCGCACTTGCTAACGGCTAGAAGTGAGCGAAACATGCCCATAACAAATCACTCAGCGGAAGTGCTAATGTCGCACACAAGGACTATCACTTATGAAACAGCGAAAAATAAAACACTCCCGATCGGGTGAATACGTGACGGTTGACTGAGTGATACATACTGGGATTCACTAGAATTCGCGGTTTCCCACAAAAGTTCAATGTCACGAGTTTATTTAGAGAGAAAATCGCGCCAACTCGTGACAATTAGCCTATATACAATACTCTTCTCCGTAGATTTGGAAATTATATGTCATTAGGTCTTTAATGATAATAACCCGTGGGTTGTCTTAACATATATGACTTTTAAGAACACGAGTTTTGAAAAGTGAAGCATCCATTTCATTTGTCTGTTTATATTACACCGACTAAATATATTACGTATGCTACATTTTATTGTTTTTCCCAACTATGTATTCATTTGAAATTGAACTTTTCTTTACCTGTGTATAACATGGGGTTGAGGATGTATGTTGAATTAGTAACATGGCCTCGGGATAGTTGGCCCCCCATCTCGTCCCATACAATGCCTGCCACTCGTTTGACTCCTTGTCATTTACAGTTCGGTTGTTTCCACAGTTTCTTTCATAATTATATCTCAGAGATCTCTGGCATATTTATTTTTTTGCCCTCCTACTTTATGGATCACCTTTCTCCTTTTTTTTCTCTCTCTCCCCCCCATCCCGTTACTCCCCTCCCAGCCTGTTTAACCTGCCGCGCGGGGAGGGGCAGTCTGAATGCAGAAGGTATCAAGGAGTGTGGAACATCTTTTTATGACCGCGGCTGTATAACAGCTTACAAAGTAATCGGACACTGAAAAGAGAAGAAAGATAACGATTCCAACAGAGAATATGCCGGAATTAAAAAATGAAAACATTATTCACAATAATAACTAGCAAGGAAACAAGAGTAGAATTGCTCTTTGACCTGCGGCGAGGCTTTTGTTTCAAACACTGACGCTCATCGGCGTGCCCCTACTATATTTGGTCATTCACCTTTGAAGGGATCACTATAATGGAGAGCGCTGACGACGCCACGTCCACTTTTTGCTTTGTGTCTTTCTCCTTCGGCCAACATCTTTGACGCTCTTCTCCAAAGGCCTCTTTTTAACAAATTCGTCAGAAACAGAAAAAAACAGGCCACTCATCAATCTGCTGGCTATCGCCGCAGGGAAAAAAAAAGGGGGGGGAAGGCAAAACTGATACACACAAATTAAACAAAAAATATCAGCACGAAGCACCGAAATCCCTTGTAATCCAGGACACATGATCAGAAGCCCAGAATATAACGATGACTAAAGTTAACTTAATCATTGACAAGGCAAAATGAAATAACACACGAGTACAAGAGAAAACAAATATATCACCAGCAAACTCTGAAAAAACCAAGCCAACACACACACACACACACACACACACACACACACACACACACTCAAAATAGCCTAGACAGTTAATACACGAACAAACTTCCACACTCCACTAAACTCTCTCTGCGATCAACAAAATAAGCCAGAAAAGTGCGAGCCAAAAAGACGAGGTATGTCAATAAACTTAGCCTGTATTTAGCCTGTAATACCCACCCACTTCTCGACACGCAGACTTTTACCCAGACAAGGCCGCAGGAAGAATGTTTACTGAATAACCAAGTGGAACCCAAGTATGGCGACGGAATTATTATTATTATTTTTTTTTTTTTTTTTTTTTTTTTTAATCGGTCAAATACTATCCGACAGTCTGGGTACGGTTATAGCCCCCTACAGATTGCCACAGCTGATATGCCTTCTTACGACAGTATCTTATTAATTTCGTAACCATATTTGTGCAGTACATCAAAACTGTAAAATATACAGTAGCTCAAATTACAATAATTATATAAACTGACAGACTCGAGGACCAAATTTGTGGACATTAAGTTCGGTGGTTCATAATTAAATAAAGTATTATGAAACTTAGATTATTCGGAAGATTTGCCGCCGATTGATGACGTTGCTATTGAATAATCACTTGTACAAATGTAATGAATGAAAGATATGTACTGAATACACTTGACCTCTAAGGAAGTGATTTCAGAGTAAAAGCAATGTGCGCGAGTGCCCATTAGTCCACAAACGCTTGGGCGCGCGCGCGCGCGCGCACACACACACACACACACACACACACACACACACACACACACACACACACAACATAATCTCACCTAAACAAATGTTAAAACAACGCCTACAAAAACGCATATAAAACTAGAATGTCACTCAGTAGAGCGCATACCTCCGCCAACGCCCTATTTCGCAATGTTAAAGAAAATAAAAAAAAAATGCTGGGTCAGCACTTTATCCGGATCCGCACCAAAATTAAATGGAGTGTATCCTGGGCCAAGGACCATTCTTCTACAAAGTTTCGTGGAAATCCTTTCAGTAGTTTTTGTGTAATCTTGTTCACAAACCAACCAACCAACAAACAAACAAACGGAAACCATGACCTCCTTGGCGGAGGTAATAAGTTCTTAACGAAGATCGCTTCTCTGTTCCCCTTGAAATACAGTAGATGGAAAGGACATCGAATCTGAATTAAAAAAAAAAAGTAATAACATCAAACATAATTTAACCCTCAGAGCGACAAGCAAATACAATCCAGCACGAAGAAATTAAAGAGATTGAGGAATAAAAGGGTAGTGTGATGAGTAAGGCTGGAAGTTTAGAGGCTGAAGTGCTTGAAAGGGTCCAACAAGGAAGAAAGGTTGGTGATTCTTTGAATGCAGTGATAAGAAACAGGGAAGTGAGCATGGAAGTGAAAAAGTTACTACATAATAGTATTGTGATACCAACTCTAACGTATAGGAGTGAAGCATGGATTTTGTTGGAGGGACAGAAGTTAAGAGTGAGAGCAGTAGAAATGAGTCATATGAAAGGAGCATGAGGAGTCACATGGAAAGACAGACTGACAAATGAGGAAGTGAAGGAAAGTTGTGGTGTGGATGTGGATATGATAGGAAACGTTAGGAGAAACACACTGAGGTGGTTTGGCCACGTGGAGAGGATTGAGAGTGAAAGGCTGACGAGGAGAGTGTATGTGAGTGAGGTGGAGGGGGGGAGAGGGAGGGGGAGGCAAAGGATGAGATGGAGGGATGGAGTGGAGAGGTATATGAGAGAGGGGGATGAGAGCTGGGAGCAGGGCAGTGAAATGGCGGGGAACAGGGCGATATGAGGCGATTTGTTTGTGGCCACCCCTTACGGGATTAAGATGTCTGACAACAGATAGACAGACAGATAAATTTTCATTCAAAAAGATTTCGTAATTCCCCTCTTCTTTGTAAAAGCGAACCAGCTGAATGTTTTATTTTTTTCTCTTTTCTTTGGCTCCCTGAGACTTAATCTTGGGTAACACAGCTGCCGTGATCGCCCTGATTCATCCCGTCCCCGCACTGCTGTCTTGTCGGAGAGATCTTCACCGAGATTTCAGGTTGACGTGGGTGAAAAGGAAGAAGATGTAGGTCGAGATAGGAAGAGAGGGTGGAATAAACGTATGTTTTGAAGCACAGGGCAAGAAAGGATGAGAAGGAGGAGGTGGTGAAAGAAGATGGATGGAGGTAGGGAAGGGAGAGGTGGACGTCAGGATGGATGTAGAAGTACCCAGTCTATGTGAACACACGGAAGGAGCAGGAGAAGGATGCACTGTGTTGTGTTTGTGATGTGCTTCTATTGGACTGTGCTGTGTTTATGTGTTGTGTGTTTGTGCTATACAGCGTGTTAACAATTTTTTCTGTTTTTTTTCTGTTTGTGTTGTGTTGCACTTTTGTGTTGCGGTGCAGGTTTGTGTTGTGTTGCATGTTTGTGTTGTGCTGCATGTTTGTGCTGTGTTGTTCTGTGTTGTTTTGTGTACGTCTGTTTGTGTGCTCGTGGGCATGTGTGTTCATGTGATATGAGTGTGTTATGTATTTTTACTGTGTTGTGTTGTGGGCTTTTGCTCTCTTATTCTGTGTGCTTGAAACTGTGCTTTGCTGTGCCCTGAGCGTTGTGCTGTGTATATTGCGTATGTATGAGTTTGCTGCTTGCCGGAATGTCAATTTTGTATGTTTGTCTGTCTGTTTGTTTGTCTGTTTTTCTGCACTCTACAGGTCTTAATTTAGTGCCAATGGTTCTGAAAATAATCAGAAGGTTGAATCCATAAACCCTAGAAGCCTACTGTTTTTCATCAAGGCCCTGGGCTGGGTGGGGAGTTGAATCCCGATCTTTAACATGGGCAAATTTTCACAAATTCATATCCGTCAATTCTCATCGGATCTTTATGAAATTTTAGACACACAGAGGGTGACAATGTCTAACGTCAAACACAATAGGATCCATCCGGCAAGCGCCCTGCCTATGGCAGTTTCATTTGTGTGTGTGTGTGTGTGTGTGTGTGTGTGTGTGTGTGTGTGTGTGTGTGTGTGTGTGTGTGTGTGTGTAAATCTCCTTGTAAAACTATAACAATATTTATCTGTGGAGAGTCGTTTTCACCAAAGAATTACAAATATGTATAGTCGACTAAAATTGGGTCACTCCATTTACATGTAAGTAGTCTGAGTTTTCTCCGCACGCCCGTACACTCACTCACTGACGAACACACAAGCAAGCAAGCAAGCAAGCAAACAGACAAACACACTCATATTCTCTCTCTCTCTCTCTCTCTCTCTCTCTCACATTATCGATAAGTACACACACACACACACACACACACACACACACGCAAAAGTCTTCCATGCAATCAAGCACCGGCCTTCCTTTCAGCCAACCAAATTCCCCGCATCTGCCTATCACAAGACCTGGGTTCGGCTAGCTTCACACGAGCGGTTTTTTCCCGCGCGGTTTTCCCGCGCGGTTTAGAAATCAATGAAGTTCAATGAGGCCCTTCACACACTGCCCGCGGGGCTTAATTCCCGGGCCGCAATGATTTACCAGCCGCGCGCACTGCCAACCCGCGCGGCGGCAGGCGGTTTGGAATACTCTAGAAGTCTATGAAGCCCTTCAGACGGGCGGTTTTTCCCCGAGCGGCAGTCATGGTTCATCTGTGGCAGAGGTGGTGTGCTGCTCTTCTGCAAATAAAGCTACTATGCTACATATTACTTTTTCATTTACCTTACACTTACACTTACACATACCTCACAGTCAGTGCAACAGCTTCTTCAGGAAAATGGATGATCTCATAACTGTGTCTTGCCTTATAATACCATCTTTCAGTTTGCTCACAAGTTCTTCAAATGTAGATGACATGCGAAAATAATTGAAGAACTTTTCTTCATCAGCTTTCAGCTCAGAATATATCGTACAGAATGCTCCTTGAAGGATCCTAGAGCTGTTTATTGGGTGGGTCCACCATTTACGTTGTCTCTTCTTTTTTAACACCTTGTTCATTAAGTACACATAAATCACTCTCTTCTTTACGTCCTCCATCTCGAGCAAACACCGACAAACTGAGAGGTATTCTGTGCACTGCTGCATACGAACCGCGCGGGAAAAAACCGCTCGTGTGAAGACATACCTCTTGTACACCCACCCGCGCGGCCATACTACCGCGCGGGAAAAAACCGCTCCTGTGAAGCGAGCCTTCGTCTGCACACAAGATTCTATTCCACAGACTTCGCCCTTTTTAGTTGGGGTATCGTGTCTTTCAAACCTGTCCATCCATCTATCTATCTATTTATCTGTCAATATCTGGTTCTCTGTTTGTATCAGTGTATCTATTAGTCCGTCTATCTGTCTGCATCAGTCTATCATAGGACCCAGGTTCGACTCTTAACAGGGTTCCATTCACAGTCCTAGTTTCCCGTTATTGGTACGCCTTAGCATCCGAATACATTTATTCACTTATCTACCGCTGTTTTTGAGTTTATACATTATCAGCTTATCTCCCTATCTATATATATTTTTTTGTCTATCTGTATCTACCTATCAATCAATCAGTCAATCTACCTATCTGTTTATCTATATACCTATCTACCTACCTACCTTCCTCTCTCTCTCTTTCTCTCTCTTTAATATATATATATATATATATATATATATATATATATATATATATATATATATATATATATATATATATATATATATATATATATATATATATATATATATATATATATATATATATATATATATATATATATATGTGTGTGTGTGTGTGTGTGGACTCAGGCTCGTCTCCATACGGGGCTCAATTCCATGTGACACTCGCAAGTTTTTTTTTTTTTTTTTTTTTTTTTAAGGGGCCTCGTGTCTTCCAGATTTAACTATCAGTCTACCTGTCTTGTTATCTGTCTGTCAGTTTCTTAACCTATTTGTCTATTATCTGTTACTTACATGAGTCTGATCGCAAAGGTCAATGCTGGGTGGCTGTGACCGAAATATCACAAGCCTCTCTTATCGCTACGGTAGTCCGTTCACAATAACTTGAATGTTTTTGTCATTTGCAGCTTCGTTTTTATGACTCGGCGGCAGTATATGAAAATGCAATGGCCCTACATCCTTTTCATAAAATCTGTCCTACCTAGAACACCTTATCACTGTCATGATCGGAATGACTATAATCTTTCTCTTATCCATAATATTGTACATAAATTTCGTTATAGTTATCCGTATGATCTGAAATGAAACCACTTACTAATATGCTGCCTTTTTTTAATTACAATTTTTGGCGTTGCCACCATCAGCCTATTCTCTTAAGCTTATAAGTCAACTGACACTGAGCTACTGAAATGTTTTCTCCATTCACTATTTTGTCACACGATGTTTGTCCCTAAACAAAAGTATGTAGAATTAGAAAGAATACCAAATATAAGTCGACACTCCAGTCAAAAAGCTCTGAAGTACCTGGCTACCACCTGACTATTTACTCGAGTTGTAATAAAGGACTTCTAGTATTGTAGTAGTTTTGAATTATTCAATCCTCAACTACGAATATTCTCTCCTATTCTGAATACCCTTGCCTGAAGACAGAACTAAATATAATGTTGTCTCAGACTGACGGGAAAAACGCTTCTTTCGCTCCTGAGGACGACATTTATTACCTCTGCTAAGGTTTTCACCCCCGTCCGTTTGTTTGTTTCTCTGTTGGTTGGTTTGTGAGCAAGATTACACAAAAACTACTGAACGGATTTCCACGAAACTTGGTAGAAGAATGGGCCTTGGCCCAGAACAGACTCCATTAAATTTTGGTGCGGATCCGGATAAAGGTGCGGATTCAGGATTTTTTTTTTTTTTTTCACTTTTTTTTAACATTGCGAGATAGGGCGTTTTTCGACATTTGCGTAAATTTTTCAGTGAATATTGCATGGATCTTGATGAAAAAAATCAGGCATATTTAGGATGCTGATATCTACGAATGTGTTTGGTACAGTTATGGGTAGTTTAAAATTATGGTGTAACAACTTATAGCGTTATAAGATTGATATTGGATTAGACTTGACTGAATTAAAAGGAACTGTATGTTGGGCCTTGACGGAGGATTGCGCTCTACTGAGTGCCATTCTAGTTACGTACTTTTACTGTCTCCAGGTGATTTCACTCTTTTAGGAGACGTCTTTTCAATTGGAAGGATTAGATATAGGCCTGACAAACCCATTTACTTATACTGAAGTTCTTCATTGATGAATACAATTGTCTGAAGGTAGAACGAATAAACTCATGTAATATGTCATTGTAGGAAAGCGGTTAAGCCTTCCTATTTCATTTTCATGCATTTTAAGTTTGCTATCATTCTTTTAATTTCAACGAAATATCAGACCGTTCATATCCATTTTTAGCTCCTAAACACTTCATCTGCATAGAATATTAGCCTTGTATAATATCACTACTGTGTTGAACACTCAGGTGACATTTTAAAACTCATCTTTAATCATAAACTTTGACCTACCTATCTTTCTCGTTTTTCTTTTTTTACTGATCGTATCTGGTCGCATTCTGTCTCAGTTTATCTGCCTCTCCCTGTGTGTGGGTATATAAGTTTGTGCTCTGGAAACGCCTTATAGACCTGATAAATTTCAGCAGGGCGAATCGATGTTTAGGGAAAAAAAACTCTTGGCCCCATAAGGTGTTTTCCTCGCTACTATTTAATATCAGTCTCATGCCACTTAATCCCCTCAACTAAGTGCAGGATAATTTCCAGAACTTGTCTATTAGGTACAGTTCAACCTGACTGCATTAACATACTGCTTGCAGTCCTATTTATCAAGTAGGGTGTTCTAAAATAACACAGCATTTCCACACAAAATACTGTATCTGGTGAGAATGAACAAATCAGTTTCAGAGGCATCAGTGGAACTCAAACAGACAGTTCCCCTGTAATGTATGTAGACTTAAATTCAAAAAAAGAAAGCCAAGAATAACAACAGCATTAATACAGTACAACATTCAAACACACTGCTGTTATTTTTACTACTGCATTAACACAATACTAAATTAACACAGTGCTCGATTCAGAGTGCCGCATTCACCGAGTACTGCTTTCAGCAGTGTGCATTCACACACACTAGTGAATTCTGAACTACGGTATTCACTCTCAGTGCATTCACACACAACTGTTTTCATCGGGCTGCATTCACTTTACTATAATACAACAGTATTGCATTCACAAACCACCTTCACACAGATCTGTATCCAGTACTTATCTACTGCTTATACAAAGTACTTTATAGAGTAATTACATATTACTTTTACGGAACACTGTGTTGAACACTTCTATACTGTACTGTATTTGCATTCACATAATTTTGCATTCAGTACTTGAGTATTGCAATTCGCAGCTAAAGAATTCATACAATACTGCATTCATCACTTGTCTGCCGACTTCACGTAGTATTATATTCAAGTGCTCTGCATTCCGTATTTGTCTACTGTGATTCACGCATGCAATTTTTGTCAGTTGTAATTTATAGTCTGCTGCATTCAACATTTGCCTTCTGTAAATCACATACTGCTCCGTTCATGGTACTCTGTTCACACAGTACTGCTTTCCGTACCTGTCTGGTGCAATTCTGCTTGGCTGCATTTGGCTTTACTCCAGCTGCTCGGATGCGTATTCACAGCTACGGATGTACGTTGATATTTTACTCGGCTGTGATGTGAATGTATTTGCACAAGAGTGATATATCTGAGCAGTGAAAGGGTTAGAAAATTATGTCTATTAACCCCTTCACTCAGATGATATTTCTTCATCTTTTTTCTGACTCCAAACAATTTTAATTAAGCTGAAAAAGAAGGCTATGTGTCTTCTCTCCACCTCGAAAAGTTTGAGCCTAGCTAAATAAAATCGACTGAAGGTAACGAGAGCAAAGTGAAAAATACGTCACGGGAATTCAGTGATTAGCCCTTTCATTGCTGTGGATGCACGTTGAGGATTTACGCTGTTACTAATGACGTTGTTCAATTGAAAAACGTTCCACTTAACAGTCCACTTAATTTTTCTATTCTCTCTACTACCGAACGACATTACCTTAAAAGTGACCAGTGCCACCCTTGGCACCACTGATCATCTGTTTTATTCTGGTTGGTAGCAGACGGTTTTATCAAACTTAGGGGTGTTCATTGACACTGTAGTGTTTTAATACAGGTAACAGTTCGTTAAGTCAAGAAAAAACATCAAACCTGATCACACGCTATTTAGTGAAATGGTCCTGAAAAATGACTTTACTCGCACGAGTTCACATGACTGCCTCTCACACCACCACACACCGAGGATGATGAACACACTTCACAACTCCATTAGACATAAACTCACCGAGACCACAGAGTAAAAGGCCGATCACCTGCATATTTTGCCAATAGGGAAATGTAAAATCTGGTCTATGAAAATGTGAAAGAATAATGGAATGAAAATATTTTCTATGAATAGATTGTTATTGTTGTTAATGTAAACAGTGAGTAAGTCTTTGATTGGAGAAAAAAGTGAAGAGAAAATATGAACGATTTACAATTCAGAACCTCCCGTCCGTCCCTCTCCCTTCCTCTCACACTCCTCTTCCTTCTTCTCTCACTTCCCTTCCATCCACCCTCCCTCCCTCTCTCACTCCCCTTCCATCCCCTCTGCCTCTCAAAACTATTAGTCATCCCTTCCCCCATCTCCCTCTGCCTTTCCTCTTCCCCTTCGAACCCACCTCTCTCTCTCTCGTCATACTTTTCAAAACCCCTTCCTACCTCTGCCAGCTCCTTCCCTTTTCCTCCTCTTATACTACTCAAAGTCTTTTTCCTTTCCCTCGCTCCCTCAGTCCCCCACCATCTCTCATTACTATTTAGACTCTCTCTTCCAACCTTTCCCACTTTCCTTATTTTCTACTACTGCTTGAGACCTCCCCCACTCGCTCTCCCAGTATTATTCAGATCATTTCCCTCCCCTCCGTCTCTCCTGCTTTCCATCCTATACGGAACCACCCTCCTCCTCTCTCCCTCTCCCTCCTTCTTTATTCCTCTCTCCTTCTCCCTCCCTACTCTCCCTTCTTCTTACTCCCTTCTAAGCCCTTCACTGAGAGGAATGATATGGTGACAAAAAGAATGTAATGAAATCAGGTCATTGTAATAAAGGGTTATTCTCTTCGTTGCTGTGTCTCCCGACATATAGAAAAGAACCAATTGTTGTTTTTGGCAATTACTTGATTTTCTTTGGACGGGACGAAATTTGCACGGTGTCAGCAGTTTATTTTTTTTCTGACGAAACTAAAAGGTAAACTGGAAGCTGAAGTAATAGCGATGGTAGGGCTACGACTACAACTGTCAGCGAATAAATGACACATAGTTTTACTGTAATCCGCATGTGTGAGTTTAGCAAAAAGACAATTTTCCCTCGTTGACAATGTGCTTCGCACATGTTTCAATTTGATGATTGGAAAAGATATGCAAATCGATGAGAACAAAGAAGTTAAGAGTTTAATTATTTCGACGCTGTGTGTTACTATGGTGCTGGCGACAATGCTGCCATCTTATTCTTTTATCATTAGGAATATTAAAGAGACACACACAAAAAAAGTCTTTTATAATTTATAGCACATTATCATAATCTTCTTTGTGATTAAAGCGTAATCCACTTTGAAACTATGAAAAAAGTTAAATTTACTGGCAGGCGTACCCAGCTGAGGGGTCTTTATCTGTTACGAGTGTTGTGTGAAATATGTACCAGTCTGATGGACCCAGGATTGCATCAGACGAAGGGTATTATAATTATATATAATTATATATATATATATATATATATATATATATATATATATATATATATATATATATATATATATATATATAATACGGAACAGAGCAAGGAAAAACAAATGAATAAAAAAAAAAACACTAATCAATACACCAGATTACTGGTGTCCTCTGTTCATAAAGTATCTGTAACAGACTTGAACTGTTGTTGGTTGAAGTTTTGAGGGAAACAACTCTGGGGAAGCGAGTTCCTGAGAGATGCAGTTCGGGGAATGAAAGAATTCTGATAGACAGAAGTTCCGCAATATGGTAATGTGACAGTCCAGTCATGAGCGCTACCAGATGCCCGTGTAGCACGAGGGAAAGCATGGAGAGGTGGCACAATGGACGCAACTTCGTCTGAGCATTTGCTATAAAAATATCTGTAAAATAACGCAAGGGAGGCAACATGCCTTCTTACTTGTAGGGGAGGTAGTTTATTAGTAATAGCAGGGTTATTAATAATTTTAACAGCTTTGTTCTGAATTTTGTCTTGTTGTTTTAATGCAACCTCTCCACATTCATTCCACAAGGGTGAGCAGTATTCAACCTGAGAGCGCACATGACTTATAAATTATAGCTAACTGCTCGTCAGTGAAGAAGTTACGGACTCGTACAATAATCCAAGTTTCCTTGAGGCGGTTTTAGCAACTGATCTGACATGAGAGGACAGGAAATGAACATTTAGAGAAGCTGTAGTTAGGAGAGAATGTTCAGTCTTATGGAGAAGATAAGCAATTGGAACACCGTACTTTCAGTCTCATGGCAAGATAAGATTACTGAAAGCGTGTTTATCTTGTGGGAGTGTATGGGCAGTACATTTCTGTGATGGGAAGTGAACACTTAGATGATGTTCAACCTTAGACTGTTGCAGAAAGTAAGCGCTGTCAGAATGGGTCTTTTTTATGAGAGGAAATGCACAGACAAGATGCTTAACATTATTACAGGAATATTCAGTTTGGAAATGAACATTGAAAAATTGTTTTGTTTTATGTCAGGAGATATACAAGGGATGGTCAGCTTTACAGAAGGAAATGAACACTTATGTAAGGAAATGAACAGTGGGACTCTGTTTCATCGTGTAAATGGAAAGGAGTGGTGCGAATTTATTCTGTATGGAAATTAATACTGGGAGGATGTTCAGGTTTATGCAGGATTTGAACACTGTGTTCTTTATTACGATGGGTATGGAAATGAACACTATGAATATTCAATGTTATAGCAGAAAATAAAGTGTAATAGGATACTTCCTCAAGCCATAATAGAAAAATAATAAAAAAAATGTATTGTTTGATATTGTCCACTTTTTGTTCATTATGTAGCTTTAATTGTCTCCTCACTTCTAACGTCTAATCGTCACTTTACTTTTAACACACAGATGAATAAAATAACCTGGAGTTATGTGGAACAGAATAAGAACTGGTGACAGTATTAACATTTTCGCGATTCTGTACACAATCATGCCTCAGTAATATTGTCCTGCGTTAGCTGGAATAGAATAATACTCGTTGAACTGTCTCGACGATACGATTATTAATGGTGATAGTATGAACATCCTCAGACCCCTACGGCCAATTTTCGGCTGAAGAAAGTCGTTTGATTTTAGCTGGGATAAAACACTAAAGAGGGCGCGTTGGTCAAAAGGTTAATGTTTTTATTGTTTATTAATGTCTGTTTTTACCGTAACTTGAATGTTCTTCTCTGCTTACTGAAGATCTGGTAATTCTCTAACAATAATTAATAAAATCGTCTCTAAGTGACAAGAATATGGTAAAAATACATGTTCTCATGTTGAACTGGTTGAGCCTTTTAGAAATACCTTTCAGTAAAAACTTCCACAAAATATGCAAGGGTAAATTGAAAAAAGAGAAGGCAATATGGGAATAACGCAATAGTTGCAATCTATAACAGACGAGCAATTTATGCGGTTTTTGCTATTTTGCCGGCAGGTTTGAGTTTCCATCATGCACTTCAGTTTTAGAAATCTGTGTCATGCAACGGTTGTGTCAGCATGGACGCTTCACTTTCTGAATGCACGATCCTTGAACAATGTCCCATGATAAAGTATCTCTGGGGAAATGGGGTCAAACTGTCAGAAATTCAGCGTGAGGAATATTAACACAATATGACTGCGTTAACTGAATGAAGCAGACTAAAGATATATGGATGGGTGGAAAGGCTTAAACGTGGACAAGAAGTGTGTCTAAAGAAGGTCTATAGAGATACTCAGCAAGGAAGTTCAAAAGCGTCCCGCTTGCCGAGAAAGTCTTGCTAGCCTTATTCTGGGGTATGAAGATGCCCATGGTGGAAGATTATAAAGAACGTGGTCAAACTGTTAACATTGCAAAGTGCTCAGACAGACTTAACGATAAGCTAAAACTTGAAGTCCTTTACAAAACCATAGGAGGACCGCTGTTAAAAAACTGTTCTCAGTACCACTACAGTGTTCATCCCCCATGCACTGGCCCACAACAACGTAAACCAAAGAAATGATCCATCCAGCGGAGAGTGCAATAATCCTCGCCCATCAATTGGTCTAAGGCCCCAACATGTTGACTTTGCTCTGTTACTCACGCACCTGTCGGCCAAGTGTTCTCAAAATCGCATTACTTCATCCTTGCCTGACCCTTGACTCCTCTACCAAGTTTAGGTCATATCGCATCAAAACATTTTTAACTGAACTTCTTGACTTTGACCTTGACCCTTGACTGGTTGTTCGCAAAATAAAATTGCTTTACCATTTTCCTAGTTTAAACGTTCCAACAAAACTCGGTGTAATTCGGGTAAAAGCTCTTTAAGCTGACCTTGCCATCCGATTTTTTGATCTTTAACCAATTAATTTCTAAAGAACAGTAGGCCAACCCAAAGTCTCTTCCCTTAATCCTACCACCAAGTTTGCTACAAATTAAATAAAAACTCTATATTCTGTACATAACAGGCACACGGGTAGTCATCTGGCCTTGTTCTGTGACCTTTAATTTGACTGACTTCTCTCAGAATAGAACCTCTTTATCTTTCCATTACTTTGAACTCTCCGACAAAGTTTGATGTATATCGGATAACAACTGTTTACTTTGACCTTGCCATCAGAGCCTTGACCTTTGACCTCTATTGTTTCCAAGAAATAGTTCAGTGTATTACCTGGTCTTCAGCCCTTTCACCAGTTCGGTCTAAATAAGATAAAAACTGGTTTCGATGTTTTCTTCACACCTAGACACAAGGATCGAAATTTTACCATCCCTGTGACCTCGTCCTTCAGCAGATTCTTTTCAAAATCGATTCTCTTCGTACCCTTCCACCAAGTCTGGTCTTCACTGGATACAAAATGTTTAAGATGATATTACTTGATCTAACCATACCTAGTACTGTGGTCTTTTACTATGACCTGCTGCTCTAAAAAACGGTGGTTTAACTCTTTGGCTATCACATATGCCCGCCACCAAATTTTTAAATCAGATTAAAACTCTTTTAAATATTTTTCTCTCTCTCTCTCTCTCTCTCTCTCTCTCTCTCTCTCTCTCTCTCTCTCACACACACACACACACACACACACACACACACATACAAACGCACACACACACAACGATCAAAACGACACCTGCCAATATAACAATCTGAAGACTCTAGGATGAGATTCTGCCACATCCACCTTGCAGTCCCGACCTCGCACCAAGCGGTTTCCATGTCTTCCGAGCCCACTTTTTGCAGATGCAAGTATTATATAGCCAGCAGTCTGGTAGTGACGATGTAGAAAGAAGTAGTGCAGACACTGTTTCGAATTGCAGCAAAAAAAAAAAAAAAAAAAAAAAAAAAAGTACTCAGCCAATGGAATTACAAGTAGATTTGCTTCAGACCAATAAAAACAAATAAAAAAAAAAGTGCAGAGGGGGCTGAGAGTGAGACAATTTTGAAAAATAACTTAATTGTTTGTGCATTTCATCCTGTATGTTTTTTAGCAAAGAAGATAAAGCCTCTGTTTATTTTTTCCTCGTAAATTGCAGCTTTGGCACGAAGAATCCTACGAACATCTCCAAAGTATCTAAACCAAATTTAAAACGACTTTCTCATTACGGACTTTCTCACTTCACCGCTCACTGTAGGTGTGCAGGTCAAACCCTTCTAATATAGAAGAAAAACTGACCTAAATAAAAATATCCTAGTGGTACAAATAAAACTATTGAAATGGTGAATCATCCATCTAAATTTCCTCACGCACACACGCTTTCATCCATACAAAGGCACTTCAGCAGAAACGGAACTAATCATATACAGAGAGAGAGAGAGAGAGAGAGAGAGAGAGAAATAATGAATGCAACATATCTCGGAAGCTGATATCAACCAGAATGCTGCAATGGAGTTTCTGCAATTTGTCAGGCTCTCACTCACTCACCCACTCACTCATACTCACACTCACGCGCGCGGACACACACACACACACACACACACACACACACACACACACACACACACACACACTCACCAGTCCCCTCCTCCAAGCAGCAGTACCCCTCCTCACACATCATTTCCTCAGTAACACACAATTCCCTCTTTTTACTTCGAAAGCGTAGTTTCCATCATAACTTCTTGCGAACTACGAGCAACTTTTTCACCCTGGGGAAGAACTCTTATTGTGAAGGGGTTAAAAAGGTTGCATCTAACCCTTTCCATTCGAAAAATGTGTCGCAAGCCGAGTAAAATTGCCTGGTGATAGAATAAAAACAAAATAGAGCATACACTGTCATTTATGGCGCAATCAGTACCCTCATCCAGACTTGTCCCTTATTACCTGCACATGTAAAATTACAGTCATATTTTCCCTCTGTATAATTAAGGACATCAGTAGGCTCTGTCCAACGTGTACATATAATTTTTTAGCACTTAATACATAACTTGCTATAACTGACAGCAGGCATAAAATTAAGTGTGTAAGTCATTGCACTAAATTTATTGCCAAGCGCACGCCCCATAAAGGTGAGGTGGAAAAATGTGTTGAAGTCTTTTACACTTATCTTTTACATAACTATTAGCGAGTGTCAATTTATGACTTCCCTCCGAAGTCGTAGATAGTTTTTTACCGTACTGTAGATAACACCACACGTTTATATGTAGTTAAGGGGAGACTTTTTGAAATAGGGAATTATATACAGCCTTCATTAACCACTTAAGTGCTAGAGGTTTGTCCTAAGTTGAATTATTTTATCTAAATAAAAGGTAATCGGTTTGAAGGAGTTCACGTACTGCGACAGTTCCTTCCACAGAACTGATATTAATTGTCATACCCACAATGCAAACACAAATCCACAGAGGAAAACAGCAAACAAAGATACTACTGCCCACAATCTAACAAACACCACACAAACAGGCACCACACAAGCAGAGGCACCATACAAGCAGAGGCACCATACAAGCAGAGGCACCATACAAGCAGACATCACAGAAACAAACGCCAGACAAACAGACCCCTTTCACTCTCACGTCACTCTGGTTCGCATTCATAGACAAACTTACACCCACTTCTCTCTAGCAACTCAGATGTTGTTTTTATGTGACTGGCCCTGAGCGTATTCACAAACATTCCTACGCATAAGCCTTGTACAAAATTGCTTGCTTATATATTTATCGTCATTCATCATGAAGCTGCTAATCATTTCACTTCTAAAATAGAATAAACGTAAAGTAAAAAATAAATGAATAAATAAATAAATAAATAATAAAATAATAATAATAATAATAATAATAATAATAATAATAAAATAATAAAAATAATAATAATAATAATAATAATAATAATAATAATAATAAAGTAAACAGTAGCCACTTCTCCCAAAATACCGCTATGAAGTGCAATGATCCAAAGCTAATGCTAATGACCAATCTACTTTACTTCTCTCTCTTCCCTCTTTCCCTTTCTCCCCTCTCTCCCTCCCCACGGCTCCTACAATCTTCTTCTCCCTGCTCTCCTCCTAATGCTCCCCAATCCCCTTTGAACCACTCTGTACTTTCCTTGATGGCAAGATATAATAAAAAAAATCCTCAGTCACTTCTCTGGGATCTTATCTACGTAAGGCCGTCCCTCCGACTGGGGCGTTCTTACCACTAGACCATAAGATGCTAAAGAAAATAATAATTGCTGATAAGTGTCTTCTTTATCGTAATGGCTGGTTAGGATCCTTCATGAGTGATTTCCTTGAACAAGAACTCCAGCCAGATTTGTAAAGAAACGTATAAGATTTTTGAAGGGTAACCATGTCTTCGTAATTGTAAACAATTTTTGTTGATCGATTTATTTTCGTATTTTGTGACTTAAATTTCATTCCAGTTCGATTAAACTTGTTTGTTAGCTGCATACAGTACGTGAAGGCAAATGTGTACAGGACACAAGCAGTCAAGCGCAACGTAGGTCGTTGAATCCAGTTGTGTGTGTGTGTGTGTGTGTGTGTGTGTGTGTGTGTGTGTGTGTGTAATAAAACGATCTGGAGGCAGCTAGAATAAAATGAGAAAAACGCCGTCGCAGTTACAGAGTTAGATCTAGGAGAACCTCTAAACAATGACCCAGAATTTGTATTTATAAAGTATCTCAGCAAAGTCACAGGATAAACATGTCTCTGTAAAAATCACCTGTTAGCACCGTTTTTTTTTTTTTTTTATTATTATTATTTATTTTTGTTGGTTTTATATTCAGTGTACATTAACTGTAATGGGTCTGCTTGCTCTAAGGGAAAAGACAAACGTATATACAAGCAGTCTTATAAGTAAGTGAAGCTCAGAGTTTATAAATACGGGCCTCGACTGCAGCAGGTCGTTTCTGTTGGCAACACAGCCTCGGGGCAAACACAGGCGAGCGGCAACAGTTTCTCGGAATTATTGGTTTTTATCCGCGTCTTACAGTGGTCTCACCTGCTGGGCTCGGATTTTTACAGGAGGACTTGATGCTGCTCCATTAATTATCGTCACATTTTATATTCATTCCCATCGACAACGGAAGGTACAAACAGATGATGAATTTTCTTATCATTGATAAATTAACTAAGCTGTGACGCACCTTGATTTTATGACTAACCAACCATGGAGCCAGCTGAGTCAGTGTTTGAAATTTTCGTATTCTGAGACATAATAAAATACTAGAATCCATTTTTTTTTCTTTGTCTACACACAAGCACGAAACAATTATCGAACACTCAGTCAGCTGCCGGACTAAAAAAAAAAAGCAAAAAAAAAACACAAAAAAAATGATGCTAAAATAAAAATTACTGCTAGAAATAACAACCTAAACGTACACAGACAAGCCATATCACAGCCCTATAAAATGACAGACTAGTTACTTTTTTGACGGCCAACCTTGAAACTGGTTAAACAATCCACTATTTACACCCAGTCAACCACTCAACTTACCTCACAGTACAGTCAACAAGTTCTCCGTTTTAGTCTCAGTGGTGTCTGCTTACCTTAGTTTTTGCTTTTTTTTCTCTCTTTCCGCAGCAAGAGACTGGCAAACACATCTCATTTCATACCAACGAACCTTCTCAAAGCAGCGTCACTACGAAACAAGGCAGCCCCGTTGTCCTGCTTCGAGTGAAGTTTAATGGGTGTGTTGAGCCGCCTCAATGCCTCGCCTCTTCAGTCTGGCTATTTTAACTAGAGGAGGCACAAAGCGGCAGGTGGAGTGTGTGTCGGGGGTGGGTAGGGTGAAGCAATTACTGGATCCTACTACGTGTGCTGATGACAAATGGTGGGAAGATGCTGCTGCTGCCGCGTGTATGTGGGAAAGTTGGGTATGGCGGTATTGTAAGTGTGTGGGTGTGTGAAGCACAGGGGAGTATGGATGTGAGAAGTGGTGTATGGATACAGGGGAGGGGCGTCTGAGTGTGAGAGGGCGAGGTGTACAAGTGAGAGATGTATGTATTTTTTAATACATGCCACACTCGGATCAAAAATGATCTTTACACAAAAGCCACTGAACATCTGCGACCTTATACATCGATAACGTCATATATATATCTCATTGGCACCTGCATATGTCCGCACTCAGGCATGCCAATCATACGGACGAGGATTATAACAAAAACATTTTGTTCACACACGTATGTAGAGGTCACCAGTGTAAACATCACTTATGACCTGACCGTACATCCGTTAAAAAGTGCCTTACCTTTATCCAACGCTGTATTTTGAAACATTAGACGAAGGAGTTACTATTATGATTCCAAGAGCCTCGGTAACAGTTGGTACGCCTATGTTACGTAGCACCAGAAGTTGGGGACGGGAGTGGGAGTGAGCAGAGGATGACCCATGTAGGATATATTAGATCCCTGCCGGCATAGCAAGAATTCCATAAAGCTATAGAGGCCTGATAAGAGAGGTTTAGAAATATAGAAACCACGGGCCAGAGAATAAAACAGTATTATCATGTATGTAATGGAACTGTTTCGAAACATCATAAATGAGACAGCGACACTGACCCCTGTAGGGTATGAAATATGGTAATGAAATTGTTAAAATAAACAAAAAATTTTACATATACCAGTATGAACATCAATGTCAACAATAATGAATTTACCTTCAGCCCGAGAACATATATTTTTTCCTGTTGTTACAACCTTCAGAAGCTTTTGTGCATGGCAAGAAAGATGTACTGTATACGGTAGACGAAAAGAATGAACGAAGCTTGAGTCTAATAACCCCAGTTCGAAAAGACGCTCCCATGCTGAATGATTAGTTGGAATATATGCTGTATATACTGTATATAGATAGATAGATAGATATTTATTTATTTATAATTATATCATCATCATCATCAGCAGCAGCAGCAGCCATTGCAAGTCCACTGCTGAGCAAAGGCTTCTCCCAACCTTCTCCACGACTTCCTTGACTGAGCCAATCTCTGCCACGTTTTGCCTGCCAAATTCTCTATTACATTATTCCACCTCCTGTCTAGCCTTTTTCTGCTACGGTTACAATCTTTTGGAGTCCAGTCAGTCAGCCTCTTGCTCCATCGGTTATTCCATACTCTTGCTATTTGACCTGTCCACCCCCATTTCTGTTCTTTTCTGACTTCTATAATGTTTTTTACTTTGGTCTGCTCTCTCACGCAAGTTGATCTT
>NC_136976.1:18660014-18687514 GCF_032717465.1 Coenobita brevimanus
AAAGGCAGGTTCAAGTGCTTTTACAGTGCTAACAAATCTGATACAAGGTTGGAGTGAGGGGATGGTGAACTCAGAGGATGAAGGAGGAAAAAGTGATATGTGTGTGTGTGTGTGTGTGTGTGTGTGTGTGTGTGTGTGTGTGTGTGTGTGTGTGTGTGTGTGTGTGTGTGTGTGTGTGTGTGTGTGTGTGTGTGTGTGTGTGTGTGTGTGTGTGTGTGTGTGTGTGTGAGAGAGAGAGAGAGAGAGAGACAGACAGACAGACAGACAGACAGACAGATAGACAGACAGACAGACAGAATCTTGTGGCTGAGTTAAAGAGATTATATTGCCCCCAGGGATGAACGGCTGTGAAGTGAGTGGTTGATGTAGTTCAGATATGGATGTGTATGGGTGTGGAGTGAGTGTGAAGTGAAATGTGAGTATGAAGTGATGAAAGTGTGAACTGGTGGGTGTAGAATGGAGGTGTGGCTTGAGTGCTGAGTAGGTGTAGACTGGGTGAGCGAGTGAGCAGTGGAGTGAATCGGGCAAGGCATGCGTGTAAAGAGAAGTGTGGACGTGGAGTTGGGGGTGGGTGTAGATTGGAGGCATGGGTGTGGAATGACTTTAGGATGTGCAATGAGGGGTTGGTGTGGAGTAAGAGATGGGTGTGGAAATGAAAGGCTGGTGTGGAGTGAGGAATAAGTGTGGCTTGAGTGGATGGCTAGCTGTGGGAGTGAAGTGTGGATGTAGAGTGAGGAGTGAGTGTGAAGTGTGGGAGGAGTGTGGGGTGAGTAGCGGGTGTGACATGAGGCTGTGGTGTGGAGTGAGGAGTATACTTGGAATGAGAATGGGTGTGGGGATGTGTGGGCTTGGTGTTAATTGAGAGGTGGATGTGGGTTGGAGGGTGGGTATGGGATGAAGTGTTGTTGTGGAGTGACGGGTGGATATGCAGTGAGGGACAAAAGCTACAACGCGCGCGTGTACAATCAACGCGGGCCACAAAGTGGCTGCACACACACACACACACAACACAACTAAGAACACACAAAAGGTACACAATACAAAGAGATGTGGCTGTGGGAGTGACGTGTGAGTGGGTGTGGAAATGAAGTACAGGTTCGAAATGAGATGTGGGTGTGGAATGAGGAACAGTGTGGATTAAGGGATCAGTGTCTGGTGAGGGGCAGGTGTGGAGTGAAGGGTGAGTCATGAAAGTGGGAGTGGGGAGAGAGAAACTGAGAGGAGAGTGTGAAGTAAGTAAGGGTGCGTGTATGAGTGAAATGTGTGTTACAAGTGTGGGAGTTGGTATTATGTGAAAGTGGAACGAGAGGTGAGAGGTAAGTATGGTAGATCAAGGTCGGGTGTTATGAGTGTGGACTGAGGTGTGAATGTTCCAAGTGCGTGTGGATTGAGTGCAGAGTGAAAAGAGAGTATGGTGTATGTATGTGCGAGGTGTGACGATGTGGGTGTGGGTGTGGGGTGGGAGGGTGGATGTGGTGAGGCTGCTGCTTAGTGGATCTCAAATCGTTTTCAACCTTCCCTCACTCCCCCTGAATATAACATGAACTCCCATCCACAGGAGAATGACCAAGACAGATTTAGGTTATAGCATGTCGGCTTGTGGTTTTTATTCCACTCCCGTTTCTTCTCCTCTATCTCCAAAAACATATGCATGCAAATATAAATATATGTGCATTCGTATACACACACACACACACACACACGTTTCCCTCATTTTCATATATTCATTATTATATTATTATCACATCATATCACACACACACACACACACACTATACATATATCTAATATACTATAGCAAAGTAGCCGTGTGTCTGTGTGTGTGTGTGTGTATTTTGGGCCAGCCCGAAACTACACATTCAAATCGTATATGAGTGTTGTGCTATTTTTCAAAATTGCCACAGAAATCGCAAAAAATTCGCTGATGTGAAAAAACTTGGTCCCATCACGATTTCCCTCTCTCGAAAAACTTTTACTATATTTAATGAGCGATTACATTTTGACCAAAAAACACGCCGCTCCTGGCGTCCTGCATAGGATCTCCGTGAGAATTTTTTGCCCAGAATGTACTACTAACGTATTTCGGACTTGTGTTCAAACAATTTGGGTCCTATCATCTTCCATTCCCGAAGATGCAAATAACACGATCAATTGGTTAGCTGCATAGAATCCAAGTGACAACGTTACACCAGAACAGCACATAAACGCGAGAGTCCTCTGCAGGAGCAAGTGCAGGGGACCCGAAAGGCTCCACGAGCACTTGTCTATATCTATATATCTATATCAGGTATCTATGCCTGTATTTATCTATATTTATCACCTTTCATACCTATATATCTATATCTATATATCTATCTATAAGGTAAATATAAATAAAATACAATAAAAAACTTATATAAGACTGTTCTGAAGAGGTATATTATGCGTAGAAGTGCATTGTTAACTGTGAGCTGTATTAGCACATGTGACATGAGCGACAGAAGTAATCATGCAAGCCAGCATATCCATGAGAAAACTTAACCATGTGCTATAACGTAAACATCAATAGTTCAATGTTTATGATGTATGAGATCTGACGTACATATCAATACAGTTAGGGACAAACGTTTGCCTACTGTTCTACTGCATCTACTTCACACACACAGGGTCCCATACACGTTCAGATCGACCTATCTGGTCACCTGCACAAACAGGTCAATTCAAGCAACAATGAGCACGGAGTTGGTTGTTGAAAAACAAGAGCTCTCATCTCTGGCTATGAGGTTTTGTGCATAGTGGGCTGCGTGTGTGGTAATGAGGCGGCCTGTACAACCCTGGCAGGACAGACTGGCCCTGAGCTACGTATGGGGTCCGTAATGTTAAGTCCATCACGTTTTCTCGCTGATCACAGATGGATTAATCTGCCAAGCCTCTCTCAGCTCTGGTTTATTGGCCACAAGAGGAAAACAAAATGAGGAGAAATAACTGTCAATCTTTTGTTCCCGAATTAGCATCATCATCATCACCGCTCAGGAAATGGAGTTTGCCGATCTGGGGGGACTTTATAATGAATCCAAAGTCAGTATCATTATATATGGATAATTAATAAGAAAATTGAATTGCAACATAAATATCGACTAAATGCCAGCAGAAAAGTTAGGCCACCTTGACCCTCTGACGAACCTGCACGATAAGGAACTACTTCTTCCCATCCCCACTCCCAATGTACAATACTTGGCAAGTTTGATCGTAATCGGGTCCAGAATTCATAATATACACTGATTTCTGTTAACATGCATACACAGATAAACAGATACATACATAGGAAACTGATTCGATCACTGTACATACATATTACCCATGGCGTTCCTAATAAACTGACGATACATGTGATCGCAGTAAAAATGCCGTCACATTCCTGTGAGCTCACCCTCAGTTCCGTGTAATCAACAGGTTTTAGCCCAGATACAATACTTGAGTTGACGTCACCACGAAAGGGTAATGAAGACAGTAGTAAATAAAGATCACCAACATTACTAAAGTAATGCAGGATGATCTCCACGCAGCTACAATACTTTGACAAATTTTTGTGCGAATTGTCTTTATGATTAATGAACTTCCAAGATCATACGATCCAAAATTTATCTGAATATGGTTTGATCTTTGACCTCATGAAACCCTTGAAAAGGGCTTAATAAAAAGAAAAACAGACATGCTGCCTAAGGGTATCTGCGCGAAAAACATTAAATAAATTATATTTTAATCGAAATGGTAAAGAAATGAAAGACTGACACGAAACTGAAACGCATCTGGAAAAAAGAAAAAAATAAAGAAAGGAAGCAAATACCGTATGGCCTCCAACACAATGTGGAGACAATAATTTTCTTAGGCATTTATGATTCACCCTAAACTTCATAAAACCGTCTTGTGTCCACTCACATACAACGTTAGAGTTATGTCAGTGTGAAAAATAACTATAACAACGGTCAATGAACATAATTCTATAGATTTAGATAAGATCCGTCTCTGAACCACGGTGCAGTTGAAGCAGCACTTGCCCAGATAAGAGCCGTTTCTCAACAGCTACCACCACAACCACAGCCACCACTACCCCCACAATCACAGCTATCATCAACACCATCATCACTGCCACCACCACCAACACAGTTACCACCACATGCACCACCATCACCATCACGGCTGCCACCAACACCATCACAGCGACCACCAGCACCATAACAGCCACCATCACCTTCATCATTACCACAGCCACCGCCACCACCACCTACCAACATTTATGTTGAATAATACCGTTTGTCCGTATCATTACTGACATCGGACTTTAGAAGTACAACCTGTCTGTCTGTCTGCCCCCCCCCCTCTCTCTCTCTCTCTCTCTCTCTCTCTCTATCTATCTATCTATTTATCTATCTCCATAGATGCACGAAACTCCCCGGAAATGCCCCGCCGCCTCTTCCACTTGTGCGTATTGTCGCACCAAAGGGGTCAATTTGGGGGGTCCCCCCCCCAAAAAAAAAATTAATCAACATGAAACTGAAACTGGCCCATCTGTGACCCAATTCCAACCACTCAACCAAATTTATCAAAATCATTTTTCGTTTTGGCTACACACACACACAAACACACACACACACACACACACACACACACACACACACACACACACACACACACACACACGCACGCACACGCGCGGGCGCGCGCGCTGGATTACTGTAGGTTATACTACGAAAGTATTGCTGTAACTGGTGCTTTTTTCACAGCAGAATTTTCCATGATATTGGGAGTTCTAATGACAATTTAAATTTGTTCTTGATAATTGTATGTGATTTTATTTCGTTAGAAGCGACACTTCGGACTTCATAATATGGAAATCACCTTCATTAACCCTTGCACCATTAGAAGTCCTTCCTGAACGAAATTATATTACCTGATTGTAAAATCAGTATGACTGAAAAAAAAATATATATGATCAGAGTGATTGGGTAAAAATACACTAATCAATAAATGGTATTGTAGGACTGCGAGGAAAGTCATAGTAAGCAATGGAGATAAAATTTTGAATCATGATTCTCTCTCTCTCTCTCTCTCTCTCTCTCTTGTAGTAGTAGTAGTAGTAAGTAGACGTAGTAGTAGTACTGTAGTAGTAGTAGTAGTAGTAGTAGTAATAGTAGTAGTAATAGTAGTAGTAATAGTAGTAGTAATAGTAGTAGTAGTAGTAGTAGTAATAGTAGTAGTAATAGTAGTAGTAATAGTAGTAGTAGTAGTAGTAGTAGTAATAGTAGTAGTATCGTGGGGTGTGGGTACTGGTTTCAGAGTGTACAGGCGTTGGCAAGGTAGGTGCTGTATGACTCACCGCAGTGCCAAGACCAGTGGCGGATGAGGGTTCACCGTCACTGCTGGCCAGAGTAACAGCTGCCAATTTAAGTGTGGGTGATATCCGTCGGAGATACGTCATGGTCGCCTTTGAAACAAACAAAAAAACAGTCAAGTAGTGTGACTTATCTCTATCTCCTTAACTACTAATGCAGGTACACTTAATAATGAATATACTGTTCCGCTTTATCAGCCGCTGGTAATAAGTATACGGTAAATAAATACTGTACCTCAGTATTGCACTAATTCTTAGGTTTGGGGAACAAAGTATCTGTCAATCTATCTAATGCCACACAAATTTAATTGCCACTTAGAATCTTCCATAAGGCAAAGTATTAAATATGAATAAAAATTTGTGTACTGCATTACCTTAAAAAACACCAAGTAGCCTGCGGACGTCCTAGACAGATGCGGGACCATAAGGGCCGTAATGTTGGGCGTCGCTAAAGTATACTGCAGTGAAACAACTTGCATGCGAAACTCCTTAAATGACTGACTGGCCACTCGGTTCCACGAGATGCCTGTATCGTATGTTATTATCTCCCCCCCATAAGTAGTGTGTGTGTGTGTGTGTGTGTGTGTGTGTGTGTGTGTGTGTGTGTGTGTGTGTGTGTGTGTGTGTGTGTGTGTGTGTGTGTGTGTGTGTGTGTGTGTGTGTGTGTGTGTGTGTGTGTGTGTGTGTGTGTGTTTTGCCTGAATATCTCGAAAAGTTGAGGACAATTTTTCACCAAACCTTCAGGAAACAGCAAGCATTTGGATATGTAAAGTCCATTACTTTTGGTGAGGATCTGATCAAAGACGAAAAAATGCCTGACGCCGTGTAATTATTTTTACTATGGATTGGCTCTGTGTGAAAAACGGTGAGTGAAATCCGAAGTTTTGCGATTATTTTCCACATTTGGTTGGTAGTTAGGTTGTGCCTTAGCCAACAACATATTTTGGCAGGCGATTAGCATTCAGCCCCCGAATGCTTTTGATTTATGTATATTTGTATTTGCGTATCTTAAAGACTCCTTAGGAAAGAAATTTATAACCAAATATATATGAAATAGGTCAAAAACAGAACACCAGCCCATCACTCTAATACAAGGGTTAGGGAGTAAACAAAATCAAAAACGGGCTCCCCATGCCTAGCACTATTCATCATGCACGCAGCTTCGACCTCTTATGTTTTTCGCCGGCAGAACAACCATTCGTCACTGAGCCGCTGTCCGTGAAACAGACTAGTGAGATCTTGTATCATTCGTCATGGGGTAAATGAGAGAGAGAGAGAGAGAGAGAGAGAGAGAGAGAGAGAGAGAGAGAGAGAGAGAGAGAGAACAAAACAATAAAGAATGCACAGAGCTGAACGTAGGAGGGGTAAAGAAAGTGAGAGAGAAAAAGAGAGAGGGAGACTGGAAGTGAAGCGATTGAGAGAGGATGCAAATGGATAATGGAAGAGAGATAACAACCGAGGAATGACTACGGGAGATGTGTGTAAAAGGCAAGAAGGGAGTGTGAAGGGAGTAATGGGTGGGGGAAGAGGAGGAACTGAAGAGAGAGAGAAAGGAAGGAAGGGATGGAAAGAATGGGGAAAGAAGGGCTATAAGGATAAGAGAGAGTGAGGAAGAGAGGAAAGATAGACAAAGAGGATGTCAGGGATGAAGGATGGAAGGAAAGAGGATGAACTGAAGAGAGGAAAGGAAGGATGAAAGGGGATAGAGGAGGGAGGGAGGGAGGGAGGGGAGGTGAATAATGGAGGGACACTCTGAGATGGGAAAGGAGGATGAGTAAAATGTTAGAGGGAAAAGGAAACGGAAGGAGGGAATGCATATCAGTACAAAAGAAAGCACAGTGCAATAAACTTGAGTCTTTTTAAACCCGTTTGATACAGGTGAGAGCAGCAAAGTACACGAAAGTTCCACCCACCCAACCACAAACCTCTCCAGCTGGAGCCACTTCGAAAAGTGCAGACAACTACTGTACAATAAAGCATGGAAAACTGTCATGTATTTTTTTTTCCGAAAATGTTAATGAAAATTATTCTCTCCATTATCATATACAGACAAGGAAGTTGATAATTAGTCAGTATTAGATACTAGGGGATAACGGTGTTGTTCTGCATTTTTTTTTTGTCCATTTTTTGGCAGTCAATTAACACTATTCTTTAGCAATGTATTATTTAGCAGTAAAACATGTTCAGCTGGGGATTACAAGATAAATGCTGACTACCCATGCGATTTCAAAATATTTGTACTGTAACACTAATTACCACGCCGTAAAACAATTTGCTCTACGTATTTACAACTCTGTTGAAGAAGAAAAGGATCCTCAGCCTCATGAGACTGGACAAACTTTTCAACTATTTCCTATAACTATTGTTTAACGAAGCACAATTCTATCCAACTACAGTGGAGCATTATTCGCTTGTCCAACAGTTGCATGCTTTACTCTCGCTGATAAGCTAAATGTTTATTATAGCCCAAGGCACCATGATAACCATATAACCAAACGCCAGGCAGTCTACTGAATTCAAATGCTCCAGTCGAACTGTCACAAGAAGGTTTACATCCGAGGGCTGGTTGATGTTAATTAGTCAAACATTGCCTCTCTGGGAATGGCAAGCAGTCACCCTCATCTTGCATGTTCAGACTAATAACCTAACCTCTGCCCCCTGCGCTTCTTATGGTACATTAAAGAGTTGAATAACAGATAGGTGTAATTAAATTCCAACGTAGTATGAGCAGAATCTATACTGAAAGCGTCACATCTTCAGCAAGTTCTTATACATTTTTTTCAGACACATGTAAAAATATTTATTGTCACTCTTAAGTTGTACTCCCTCGAATTCATGTTCTCTCTCTCTCTCTCTCTCTCTCTCTCTCCCCCATGGCTTCGGTGAAGTTGTTTTGCTTTATTATTGCCGTCATCCGACGATATTACTGAGTTTATCACATATTTCATAATCTCTGGTGGAGTTAGATTTGGCTTGTACTAACCTATTCAGAGTTTAATTTAATTCTGCGGAGGTAAAAAAAAAAAAAAAAAACTAAACTAATGCGCCACTGACATGCAGGGGTTAGAGCATTCGGTTACTCTCCATCAATTTTTTTTTTTTTTTTTTTTTAAGTGAAGGGAGAAAAAAGAGAGAACGAAAAAAATAAACATGGAAAGTTGAAATGCTGCTGTAGTTTATTCTGCCGATCACGAGTAACTCCCTCCATGTAATGTCATTCTTACTCGGTCTCCCTCTTTTCATAGAGAGAGAGAGAAATTCCGGGTCCAAAATGGGCTCACCGTAGTGATACAGGTCGCTCGGGGCTTTGCACTGTAAAAGCGGAATTTTTGCATTTCACGGTTAACAAAAAAATTTTAAGCCATTATCCTCTGACACGGGTAAAACTATCAGCTGTTAATTAAATCCGATCCCTTTCAGCCCCCACCTGTTTTTATTTTTTTATTTTTTTATTTTTTTTGTGCCCTTTCACTTCGCGACGAAAAAACGGAAATGGTGCCTGAATCTTTGCATCTGAAAACCAATAACAGTGAATTTGCACCACAAAGTTCAGCACAGTTACAAACAGAGGAGAGCTTTTTAGTGGCAGGTGTGTAGTGGAAGTGGCCATATCTGCGTGAAAAGAGTATTTACTGATTTCGGTGACCACTTTCTAAGCCAATATATCATTTAAACCCAAAATGTATTATATATGTACTCCATACACAACACAGTTGCACGGTCATGACCAATAACATCTCTCCATTTATTAGTTGAACATTTATGGAACTGTTATGTAATGTGAAAATGTTTGATGTGTTCCGAAGATCTCACTGGGCTTCAAAAGGCATTACCCACTATATCGTTTATACATCGTAAGGAAGTGAAATCATCAACTGTCCTCAAGTATACTATTAACCCCCTCAGTTCAAGGGCGTATCTGTGCTTTTAATTCTTTTCCTGCTACTGCCATACGATGAAAAGTTATTATAGAGCCTCTTGAAATCGATAACTATCTCTCAGGTCTGACGATAGCAGAATGAATTGTAAACTGATAGGATTATACTGAAGGGATTAAAACGAGTGAGCAAACCATTATATATTTACACTGTCTTTAAACCACTTGTCATTTTAAAATAAAGGTTAGCCTGCATCCCATATTACAGACTGTAGTCATCCACAATACAGAGAGGTCAGACTTGTTCTATCATCATTACTTGAGTCTAAAGTTGCCGACAAATATTTACAGCTTGCTCACACTATTCAGCTCTCAGCTCTGATAATACGGTCACCTGCCACATCCTTTCTTGTAAGAATACATAATAAACGCAATATGCTTCAGTATTAAACAGCGAGGGAGAAGGCCATTCCCCAGTTTGGGACGATGATTTCTGAAGCAGGTGATGAAGATAGCAAGTGTGCCTCTGTACTGTTGCCTACTGCACTCTGAAATGTGAGGTAAAGGCTGGTAACACCTAATAAGCATGTATTTCCCATTAAGATAATAAAAACTTGAGATTTACCTTCCTTTTAGCGATGTACTTTTAAAGTATACGCCCTTCAGAACCATACAGTGGTTGCCTTATGACACCCAACTCATTATAAGCTTTCTTCTTTTGCGCCACAGCTTGTCTCACCTCTTCATTCTACCAAGCAGTTCCTTGCGCCCCCTTTCGTCCTCTCTTCACCCCAGACACCTCCTCACATGCTGCACAGATTTCTTCTGTGAATATCTTGCACACAACTTCCACCTCCCCTATCTGTTTCAAATCGTATTTACCTATTCGTTCCTCCACTACTCACTTATATTCTGCCTTTTTTCCATCCTCCTGCAATCATTCTTCTATGGACTACTTCCTCCTGTCCTTCCCTCCTGTTCCTCCATTGCACTTGAACCTTGACTTCCATCACCACCATGTGGTGGCCAGAAAGTCCACTCCCCCAACTCTGAATGCTCTGGCATCCATTGCATACCCTTTCATTCTTTTATCCACACACACATAATCAATCATTGCCTTCCGTTCACTCAATTCACCACCCACCCTTCTCATCAGTCGCCACGTATATCTATGGATCATTTTGTGCCCAAAGAGGGTATTGGCTATCACCAACCCCCTCCCCGCACAAATGTCCACTAGAGCACTACCATTCTCATCCACTTCGGCGGGCACATCCCACTCACCAACCACTTCATCCCCCTTGGACAATTATAACTTATATTTATTTGTTCTACCGCAAGAAAATTTATTCAGAAAATGAGAGACGTCTTGTTGCTTGTCTTTACCTGTGTGTCCGCCTATTAAAAGGCATTTTAATCCAGTGTGGAATGGCCGCGAACTTATCATATCCAACCAACCCTATCCTCTGGCATTAGGCATCCCTTACTTTGTCTCATACGACTCCATTTCATATACCCCTCATCTTCGGAATGATTTTGTTTTCCTGAATTTTTCCAAACGAATAGTAATCTCTTTAAACTATTATTATTATTATTATTATTATTATTATTATTATTACCATCATCATTATTATTATCATTATTATTATCAACATAGCAATTCCATGGCAATATCGTTTCATTTTAGGCTGCCACGAATACATGTTTTAATCAGGCAACCAACCCTATCCCTCCACCTCATCCTCGACCGAACCCCCAAAGTTAAAAAGCTCCTACTCGACACAGTAATATCGAATGGTGATACCGTTCGGAGGAGTTAACTCATGGTCATAATATTCTCCTTACCCCAAAGTACACCTACCCGCCAGGCAATGATTGAGTGTATGTGCTGGAATTAGCATTGCATTGATTCAGTAAAGGGGTAAAAGTAAATGTGTGTGTGTGTGTGTGTGTGTGTGTGTGTGTGTGTGTGTGTGTGTGTGTGTGTGTGTGTGTGTGTGTGTGTGTGTGTGTGTGTGTGTGTGTGTGTGTGTGTGTGTGTGTGTGTGTGTGTGTGTGTGTGTTTGTGTGTGTGTGTACATAAATCCGACTACTGCATTTCCAGTAGTCGGATTTATGTACTGAAGACCACAATTAGTAAACAAAAAGAGCAGCTGTAGAATATCTGAGTCTGACACAACAGAGTGCAATATAGAATTCGTGCTTTAGATTTTCTTTTCCTTCTTCTTCTTCTTTTTTTTTTTTTTTTTTTTGCTCGTATATGGTATACCTTTTCAGCTTCTTAAATTTTACTCCTCATGGATGACTGAAAGAAAATTTCTGGAACAAGATTAAGCCCATGTAAACCCAGTGGAGATGAAGGCTTTCCAATTTCTTGTATATTTCATGTCCTTTCCAAAAATATTTTTCGATACTCAAACATCGGAGTCAGTGCTGGGGATGTCAAATATTTTCCAAGAGCAATGCTGGGGTTAAAGGTCATTCCAGTCACTTAAGTTATCCTTAATGGAGGGACGGAGACAGAAAAAACAAATAGTATCATTATCACATTAGCTGAAACGAAAAAAAAAATGCTATTAAATATACTCGATCACCAAGTCTTTCCTTTTTAGGTCAAATGAAGCAAAATCAACACAAGAAAAATATTTGTACTCCTGCTTACACGAAAGAAGCAAGAGAGAAGGGAGACAAGGTAAAAGCAACATGAAACACACACACACACACACACACACACACACACACACACACACACACACACACACACACACACACACACACACAGAAGCCACTCTTTTTTCATTCATAAGCCATGTTAATTATTGATGAAAAATACCTTGCTTACCACTTACTACTAACAATGGAGGGTCTCTCAACCTTCTTTACAAATGAGGTTCTGTTTGTAGAGGAGACAGAGTGTACTAAGGCAAGCAGCAGAGAGAGAGAGAGAGAGAGAGAGAGAGAGAGAGAGAGAGAGAGACAGACAGACAGACAGACAGACAGACAGTGCGTAGCACAAAGTGCAAGGGAATGAAAAGATTAGGGAAAGAGACGGGATGGGAAGAACACGTGGCGATGGGTAGCAGTAGTCAGATGGTGAGGGATGCGACGGGGGAGGTGCGGCAAAATACAGAACAATTGTGCGAGGTCTATGTGCGAAACACGGTAACTAACCCCATGCTGCGCTGCAAATGACGCCAATCGACAAATGAATTTACACAAATTGGAAATGTGGGATTTGTGTAAATGCATTCTTAATACGAGCTTTTTTGATAGGGTTTCAGCGTGTTCGCAGCACCATGTAATAATCAATCTGGTGAAATATGTTTGGGCAAATTTGCGGATGAGAAAATAATTTAAATATTCATTTATTTAAATATTGAAACATAACTATGCAAACACGTAAACGGCAAAAATGTACCTTGTAATAATTATTTGAAAATACGGTTGAAAAATGGCAAATTACATATTAAACTAATTTAACATTACTTTGCCGGAAATATGATTCCACCAATCTGATAACGACAAAACAGATCAAATACCTTGTATGTAATTTTCCAAAAACTACCAAACAATATCGCCTATGATATTGTTGAGAAGCCCTTTACCCCTTCAGGCCAATGACATGCATTGGTTCCTTCTTGCTATTTCAAGGGGACTTTTTTCGTTTTAGGAGACTATTGAAATAGGGGGATTAAATATAGTCATTACCCTATTACTATATAAGGTCTCTCGTCAGGTGTGTAAATCGTTTGGCGATAGTAAGAAGACTCAACTTATACGTCATGATACTGAAGGGCTTAAATAATACATTACATTGAAATACAGTATGAAAAAAAGCTAATGCATTCGCTCACCAATGCGTATCGCCCGCTGTCACTGAAATACTAGATCAGTATTTCTCTGGCAATCGGAGCATATCATCGCAGCTTCGGGAAAAAAAAAAAAAAAAAAAAAAGTTTGAGGATTTCGCTGTTTACTTCTATCGGATCTTTTGCGTTTGGTGTTCGTTCTCTGATTTTTATGTAACTTTTGTCACATACATATTTTAATATCATTCTGAATTTGAATTAATTTTTGGGAGATAGTGCTTTTTAAACAGTTAGGTTAGGTTAGCTAACAGAAATAATTACGCTAGTTAATAATAATACATAATATTTAAGTATAACCTTTATAAAGAAAATTTTCTCCCCAAAAATTAATTCGAATTTGGAATTAGCTTTAAAAAACCGTATCAGTGACGGAAGTTGCATAAAAATTAGAGAACGTGCACCAAACCCAGATCAGGAACGAGCAAAACTCTACGGAATTCAGTCACCGCAATTCCGATCTCTTGTGTTTGGTGCACTTTCTTCCATTTTTATGTAAATTTCGTCACTGATACAGTTCTTAAGGCTGATTCCAAAAATGAATGTATTTTTTGTGGAGAAAGTATTTTCTTTAATGCCATGCATAAATATTATTTGTTATTATTATTGTTATTAACTAACCTAATTATTAATATTAACTAACTTAACATAAAACGTTTTAAAAAATAATTTCTCCCAAATAATACATTTAAATTCCAAATCAACTTCAAAGACTGTATTAGTGGCGAAATTTACATTAAAACTGGAGAAAGTGCACCAAACACAAAAGATCCTGTCTACCAAGTTAATTATCATGCTAAAATTCAGAAGTCTGAAGTCACGGGTATCATGTGGGTGAAGGTAACTGAGTATTACGGGCCTTTGAAGAATTTTTAACAGTATAACATAACATAACAGGTTATGTGTTCTCAAGACGGTCTCCTTAAGCACCACCTTTAAGAGAAAAAAAAGGGGGGGGGGGAGTGGGGACCGTTATGTTTTTGGTTAGGTGTGAAGGGAGGCTGGGGGGAAGGTATGTGATTGGTCAGATGGAGGGTTGCAAAGTGCGTAGCGTTGCCTTTGTGTTAAAATTCTAGCTATGTTCTCAACATTCGTATGTTCCCTTCTTCACCTGAGGAGGGTCCCTTATATCAGTCTATGTAACACCCTATATTACACTTGGCAGTCATCTACGAGCGGTCCTAACTTTACGTTCTTAATATTTTGTTAGACTCCAGGTTTCTGATCAAAGCTGAAAGAGGAATGGCACACTGATTTTATAACGGTCTCTTCCCTCACATAAAGGCAATCGCATATTCTTCATGTACTTACTTGGTTTATCAAACGTTCTTCATCCCATTACAGTTTTTCGTTTGATTTAGTTTTCACGGGTTGAAAGTTTCTGAACTACCCAAGGTTACTGTACAGTATCACTCTACGCGTTCTAGCTAATTTTTTATAACTTTTCTTGCCATCACCCTATTTAATTTAGACAAGGAAAGCTACATAATAGCCAAAGAAGTTAATGGAGGTTATATGTAACCCCTTCAGTTCGAAAGGAGTCTCCACAGTTGAATAAAATTGTTTGGGGGATGCAAGCGTAAACTCCAAAAATATGTTATTATTGTGGATCCAGGATCATTTGTAATGTAAATTCAGTTGACTGCAGGCTGAAGTTGCCATTCTACTGCTCGTCGTCTTCCTTTATGGGGATAATGAGGGAGTGGGAGGCGTTTATATAACTTGGAGGTAGAGCCGCAGCGTTTCATTACTACTACCACGTGAAGGCGTTCCTCTCCAGCACCCCAAAAGCATACAGTCGTTATGGGCGGGTTAACTATAGGGGATTTTGTTCAGCAAAATCTTGTTGCAGAGTTAAGAATGCAAGAGGTAGCTATAAAAAATCAAGACAGCTTCTCTCTAGGATACAATTATAGTGATCTGGCCTTCACACTCGCCAAACTATTTATGATATTTAATTGGCAGGTCTCTTTCCCACACTGGAGTTCGTTAATCTGAGATAAGATGGGATAAAGTTATGGAGAGAAGAATATATCCAGTTCGCATACAACCAGTTTTGATATTAAATGGTAGTAAGATAGGCACAAATCTGCTGTCACAGATGAACGTTACTTTTACGACAATTATATCACGTAAACTGTCAGTTCTGAGAATTCTGTAGTGAAATAGGACATATAATAGAGTAATAAACTTGTGTTCTTATCGGTATCACCCAGTATGATGGGCTGCTGTTGGCACTAAGTAATTTGATGTAAAGTAGCTCAAACATTATTAGAAAATGCTGTTACCAGCTGCCGTCATTATAGTTAATAACTTAGGTGATTATACTTGAATAATATGTGATAAAGGATGATGTAAAAGGCGATAAGGGACGAAACCATATTTTTTATCGTTATTATTAGCAAATTATTTCACTACCAGATTTTAAAATTTGCAGGGACAAACATATGAAAACAAATGCAGCTGTTACAAGTATTCATTAATCTGTCAGAAATTTTAATTTTCTACTCTACTTAGGTAGTGTGATGAGTACGGATGGAACTTTGGGGGATGAAGTACGTGAAAGGGTACAGCAGGGAAGAAAGGTTGTTGGTACATTGAAAGCAGTGATGAGAAATAGGGAGGTGAGTATGGAAGTTAAGAAGGCACTGCATGATGGTATTGTGATCCCTAACCTGACGTATGGAAGCGAGGCGTGGACCTTGCAAGAGGGGAACAAGTCAAGAGTGAGAGCAGTGGAAATTAGTTACTTGAGAGGAGCATGTGGAGTGACGTGGAGGGACAGGTTAACAAATGAAGAAGTGAAGGAACGTTGTGGGGTAGATGTGGATGTGGTTGAAAAGATTAGGAGAAATACACTGAGGTTGTTTGGACATGTGGAGAGAATGGAGAATGAAAGACTGACTAAGAGGGTGTATGTAGGTGAGGTGGAGGGAGGGAGAGGGAGGGGTAGACTGAGGATGAGGTGGAGGGATGGAGTTGAGAGGTATATGAGGGAGGGGGGTGTAGTTGGGGGGAGGGGAGTCAAATGGTGGGTGACAGAGTGACTTGGAGGCGTTTTGTCTGCGGCCACCCTTTGCGGGATTAGGGCGTCGGGCTATAGATAGATAGATAGACTCGAGATGAAAAGAATAAAATATACATGGAAAAGATTTTCTTGTGAAAAAACTTCATCAATCTCAGAAGACTGACCTGATGCATAATTGTACCACCGAAATGAAATTTGGAATGGCTCTGGTTCAAATACTGAGTGAAGGACCAAGCTTACGAGGATATTAAGCGATCAAGCCACCTTTCGAATAAGGCAACAAACTAGCTCGTATTTATTTCAGAGACCAATTACTGCCCAACCAGTTACCTGTAGGAATGAAACCACATTATACTAGACGACTTTTACGCATGTAATATGCACGTAATGATAGTATTGGAATAAAACATTAAAAAAAAATGTATAGATTCTATGTTGTGGTATTAATAATTATGGAGCAGGTCCAGACACGGCTGCAGTCGGAATTCTGTTGTCGTCAACTCTCAGAAGATATTTATTTTGTGTAAGTGATGAGAATATTAGGAGTTCCGTAAGATGTAATGCAAACTTAAATCCTTGAAATACTGTAATACAACAAAAATGGTTCGAATGATGAGTGAGCGCGGCGGAAACTGTTCGAACTGATGGCTTCCAGTTGACGCTTTAGCATATCTTGGAAAGTTGTGTTGTACTGAAATATGATCCTTTATGTTTTCAACTGTGTATTTTTCAGTACGTTTTTCAGCTTGTAACAGGTTCTTATATTTGCAATGCTGTAGATGATATTTTCTTCGTCACAGAAAACTACGAAAATTAGTTACCAAAAGAATAAACATTCATATTATGTTGATATAAACTGCGCAGATAATATGCAAAGAAGCTGGGCACTACGTGTTGGGAATAATCTACGGAAATAAATATTAATATGACAATCTCAGAATAGTGTGAGCTTTTCAACGCACGTAGGTTGTATCTCAGGATGGGAATTATTTGACTAACAGTAATTTCCCTATCTCCTGCTTAAGCTTAGCTCAACGCCCTTATACTGAATAAGTTGGTTGGTAGTGATTTGCTTATATGAAGAAAGAGAAAGGTCATCGCCTGAAACAAGCTAAATAAGATTTGGGGGTAATGAGAGCAGCTGTTGAAAAGAAGCATGTGTATTTATCCCATGACGCCTGGGGTCGGGTGGTAGAGGTATCCAGTCAGTAACTCACAAAGGATTACGCGTTCTGTTCAATTCCCAGAAGTGGCTGCAGGTGTTTCTAGTACGTAGTATGTTGCCAGGCGCGTAGGTCGGTATCCTACCCTTATTATGTTCTGGATTATGGCAGCCTTGCTTCGGGCCCCTACACCCCGAAAGGAGCAATATGGGACTGGCAGTCACCGTTGCCATTTTACCGTACTAATCACATAATCATTGTTTTTATTCCCTCAATCCTCACATCATTCCATTCAGCTACGGAGGTATGTTTTGAATTGGAGGGCTTAGTTAACCCCTTGACTAACTGATATCCTTTCCTGCGTGGAACAAAATCGTTTATCGGAAATAGATAGATAGATAGATATGTAAGAAAAAATGTTTTCGCAGTAAGAGGGTGAAGACGTTACCGAGTGTATCTTAGAATACGAAATGGCAATTTTATGAATATTATAAAAATATATATATATATATATAAAGAAGAAGGGGAGAGGTGGATTAGTAAAAAAAAAAAAAAAAAAAAAAAAAAAAAAGGCGAAACTTAACTGGAAGAACATGGACAAATAAAAGTCAGGGGAAAATACAGAAAGCTTTACTGAAGGAGTCATACAAGAGAAAGAAGCAAGACAGTGTCCATGGGATAAAAAATGTCCAGAATAACTGGAAACAAGAAAACTCCAAGGCTTCCCCCATACAAGAGAGAACAAATCTTTATGAGGTCGATTTGTGTTCCATTACCCTGACCGGAAAACCATTTTGGACAAAATTAGGGAGATAAACCTGAATCCCGGAAGCTAGTACACGAACGACCGCATTAATGGAGATTTACTAGGCAAGAGGGGAGGATCGCCAGTCTTAAGGAAACAGATAAAGGGCTATCGGATGCTGGGGCGGGTCATTTAGAGGTACTTTAGGGCAACGTTTATGACTGTAGTAATTACCTCCAGTAATGAACTTGGAGGAGGAGGTTAAGTACCTGTCTGGCTGCTTGTTTGTCCACACGATATCTCCAAAAGTTATTAATGAATTTCAATTAAATTTTTGGGAAAGATGGGCCATTGGCCAAGAAAGAATTGATTAAATTTGGGGGCGGATCCGGAGGCGGATCCTATGTATCCCCCACAATACAAATTCTCAGCGAATTCCAATTAAATTTTTTGGAAGGGTGGGCCATGGGCGAAGAAAGAATTAATTAAATTTTGGGGCGGATCCGGACCCGGATCCGAATCCTATGTATCCCGCACAATATAAGCTCTAAGCGAATTTCAATTAAATTGTTTGGAAGGGTGGGCCACAGGCGAAGATAGAATTGATTAAATTTGGGGGCGGATCCGAATCCGGATCAGACATTGGCGGAGGTATGCGCTCTCTAAGTGCTTGCTAGTTTAGGTTTGTCACTGATCTTTTAAGAGAGCGTCTGGGTAGGTGGAAGATGAAAATGTTTAGCAGGAGAGAAAGGTGTGGATTACGGGGAAGAATGCAAGAAGATAGAGAAACAGGAAAGGTGGAGCAAATGTATGAGGCGTGAATGTACCGAGGAAGCAACATATGGGACGAAGAAGATGAGGTTGAGCAATAGTGATTAGTATAGGTTACAGTGGAGGAAGTCGAGGTGGAGCAGCATCGGGGAAAACAATAATGCAGAGGTAGTGAGAGGTCTGGATGAAAAACAGAAGCTGCATCAGCCGGGAAAGGGAAACGCGAAGTCAGATGTGTGAATGACAGTGAAGATTAAAAACATGAAGTAATAGTGAGAGGTGAAGATTAAAGGATGTAGCATCAACCATATCATGGAAAAACCGGAGCAGGAATGAGATGATGAATTTATTGGTGGAGGAAAGCGTGCAGAAGGAATCAGGCGATATTATTAGTGGTGGCAGAAAAGGTGGGAAAATGATAAGCGTGCACTGGTGGAACGTAAAGTAGTAAGAAGAGGAAATGATGGAGCAGGAGTGAGAGGTGTGAAAGAGTAGAGGAAAGGAGGACGAGGAAAGGGTTGAACGAGAGGCATGGATAACAGTAGAGTAGGAAAATGTGGAGCAAAGATGACAATGTGGAGTAGGAGTGAGAGGAGGAGTGTGGACTCAAACGGGGAAGGAAAACGAGAAACGGCATCAAACTGGAAGAGAAGCCCCTACAGAAGGCGAAGTATGGGAAGCGACAGACAAAAAAGAGAAGCAGATGGAAGAAAAGGGCAGAAAAAAGGAGGATAAAAATCATCCTCAGGCTGCTGAGAAGAAGCAGGGATGACTCCTTAATTATTTTATTCGTTTCTTTCAGATCATTTTCTTCAGCCAAGGTAGAGACTTAGAACTGGAAGGATTACTGTAACTACAGCCTTTATTAACCTTCACTATTACGTTGCTATCCTAACCAGAATATAACTGTACTGTACCCGTGTGGCCGCAACGAGTATAAATTTAATCTAAATTAACGGACTGAAGAAATTTACAGGAACATTCAGAAGAAAAACAAAAAGAAATAAAGAAAGGGGAACGTAAGAAAGATAATAAATAGGAACCTGAACGAGTATTGAAGAGAAAATTTGGAGAAACAACAATAAGTGGCTAGAGGAAATGCTGAACAACTAGAATGTTAATGTCCTTGGACACAGGACGTATTTCTTATTTAAAGCTAGCTGTCTTGTCTACAGTAGGTGTATCTCCATCACCCCCCCCCCTTTTTATTTCTCATCTATCACTCTTTGCCTCTTCTGTCTTCTTAATCTCTGTTACTTTTTCACTTTCCCTATACTTATCTCAAAGCCAGAGGTGGTTGATGTGTACATGTACACAACAACATAATACCTTGCTCTAGTGTTCCTGAACTTGAAACCTCTGAATACTCTACGCTCTGGCCTGAGCTATCTTGTCATTCTCTGACTAAATATATTTGTGCTGTATACTTATCCATTAATTCTTCCGACAATGAAAAATTCTTTTCCGATATTACTTTTAAAATGGAACACGTTCTATCAATTACTTCTTTTTCTGTAAACTCTATCTACGCGATTTCAATGTTCACCACTATCTTTGACTCACTACTCCATTCATTGATCCATCTGATGAACAAACTTCCATCTTTTCTATTAGTAACCGCCTGAAGCAGCTTCTGGAGGACCCTACCCATACTCCTGATTACCATGGAGAAAGCTCCAGCATACTTGACCTTTCCCTTAAACCTAATCCTTCTGTTTACTCTGATAATATTTTCTCTCCATTGTTCTCCTCCGATCACAGTCTTATCAACTTAACCTGTCCTACCCAAAACTTCCGGATTCTCCCAAGACGCAGCGGTGTCAAGTGCCTGCCACACGTGGTTCCTTCACACTCCCGCACTTCTTCCTCAAACATTTCCCCAGCCGCGAAGCATGTTTCATTCACCTTGTACGTGTGGTGCTTACCAGTGGCCCGTTTTCCGACCATTACAGAATGACGATGTGTCCAATGATGTACACCCGGCCAGAGAAGTTCGCGACCACGTACACTACCTTGTATGTTTGTGTCAACTGAGCTGGTAACACTGTGTGGGAGACGTGTAAGAGTAGGTGGAATATAGTACAGGTAGAGTGACCTGAACTGTCAAGTAGAAAGCCACTAATATAACAGTTAAAAGACTTCCCAGCTAAGCTGACACAAACATACCTGGTACGTGGTCGCGAACTTCTCTGGCCGGGTGTACAGGGGGTAATAATCTTACGAATAAATAATCCATGAATCAATATCAATAACTTTTTTTTTTACTCATTTCACTTTTATAACTTACTCCGCGTAATTTTCTTGAAATAAATACTTAGTTATACTATATACCCACGCTACTGTCGTTTTCTTTTCACCTTAAAATACTTTTCAGTTGCTACTGGTCACTGGTCAATCGCTATGGGTTGGTACTATGAAACAACCCATAGCACCCGTCTGGCAGCAAACTCACAGCCCATTTTCTGTCCAATTCTCCACTGCAAAAAGTTAATCGATACTCCCAGTCCTTCATGTATGTAACAAGTCATCTCCGGAACTACTGTATCTTCCACTGCCTTTATTTCCTCCTGCCTATGACCTCCAGTCTTTCAAAGTAATGAGTCCAGGACTCTAGAAATTAAAGGATCTTGAATTTGTTTTGAGAGAGAGAGAGAGAGAGAGAGAGAGAGAGAGAGAGAGAGAGATCTTTTAAAGCCCCCCCCAAAAAAAATGATGGAGGAGATAACAGAAAGGAAACAAGGTAACCTACAGAGAAGCGCTTTTTTTTTTCTTTTTTAACCTGATGTTAAATAGTAAAGAAAAATGCCCTGCTTACTGTTTAACAGCCTTCTATGACGGGACCCACAAGCTACTTAACTCTGAGCTTCTAAGTGTCGAGGGGAGCGAGTGTACCTAAGCAGACACACACACACACACACACACACACACACACAGATGGAGAGAGAGAGAGAGAGAGAGAGAGAGAGAGAGAAAATAAATATTGTTTACGTGGAGAGTGAATATACAAAGAGACAGAGGGAAAAAAGGGAGAAGACACCATTACAAGAGTTAAATAAAAAACAAAAAAAGCGGACTCGGGAAGGAAGGAATAAACAAAGAGAAAGTAAAAACCCTGAGTAAAAGAAAGAAGAAATATAAGGAAAAAACTATGTGACTAAGAAGGAACGGAGAGAGAATATAACAGATGAGGGAGAAAAAGACAAGTAAAGACGAATGGATCACGAAAGAGAAAGAAAGAGAAATGATAATAGAATAAAATGTACCAAGGGTGAATAAAGGAATAAAAGAGGAATGGAGGGGTGAATAAACTGATGAAATTAGAAAAAAATGACATGGGAGAGAGAGAGAAGGATGGCTGATAGAGAGAACACTACAAGCGTGGGGACTGAATGAAGAGAAATGGGAAGCTATGAAATGGGAGAGATGAATGAAGACAGTAAAATAATATGATAGAGAGAGAAAGAGAGAGAGAGAGAGAAATGGAGAAATTAATTCCCCGAGCTAGGTAACGAAGGCCATATAGCCCCGCTGGGTTACAGGAGGGCGCTACCCCTCCCGGCAACGGTAGCCCGGGCGAGGCTCGAACTTGCGACCTCCCGATCACAAGCTCAGCGCGCTACCACTGTGCTACCGCGCCCCCAGAGAGAGAGAGAGAGAGAGAGAGAGAGGGGGGGGGAGGGGTACAGGCAAACGGCAGAAAAGGAAATAAAAAGTGGATATAAAGTAATTGATCGCACTGAGCTACTCGTAGAAGAAAGGATGCAATAAAGAGAAAAATGAAAACAGCGAGGATAAGAGCAGAACAGAGAATCACAATGGGGTGCAACAAAATAATATGACTATAATAAGAAAGAAGGAAGAATATAGAGAAAAAGATTAATAAGTAATAGAGAAAACAAAAGAAAATAAAATGAAGAGACAGGAATACAGGGCGAGGAAAGTACGAAAGGGAGATGGAAGGGAAAGAAATAGGAACAGAGAGAGAGAGAGAGAGAGATGAATACAAAAGACAGATGAAATGAGAAGGAGGTAGAGATAGAAGTAGAAGAGTAACAGGAAAGCTAGAAATCTAGATGGGACAGAGATGAAAGCAATGGACTGACAGCGAGGGGAGAAAGACAGATTAAAAAGGGAGTTAGAATGGAAGATCAGAGGGGAGCCGGATGTCAGAGAGAGGGACAACTTATATGTTCAAGAACTGTGAGAGGGAAAAGTGAGGCGAAAAGACAGGTAAGCGAGAGAGAGAGAGAGAGAGAGAGAGAGAGAGAGAGAGAGAGGAAAAGTGAAGGACACGGGTAAGAAAAAGGAGGAGAAATAGTGAAAGGTAAGAGAAAATGATAACAGGAAGAGAAAAGACCACGGAATGGAGATAGAAAAAAGAGTGGGGGGGGGGGCGATATAGGTACACTCCCACCAACACTTATCCTAACACCTGGGAGCGATTAATGTGGAAATGAGCAGTACGTAGCGTTTGTTTGGTAATGGTTGGTGTGCCATAATGTACGGTGACATATTTCGTAGCCATTATGCAGGTGTATGATGTACAAGTGCATGGTGCAGTAATCATTTCTAATAAACATACGAAAACAGCTGGTTTCAGACTCATTGGTCATATAGGTCAAAAACGCATAATGTGCACAGGGATCGGACACTTCTTTGTCAGAATGTACACCCGCGGCAAAGAAAAATGTTCCACCCTCCTTGAGACCCTCCGTGTCATGGCTGCCCCTTTCCGCGCGGCAGGGTAAACAGGGTAGGTGGGGAGTGACGGGGTGGGGGGAGAGGAAAAAAGGACTGGGTTCCTGGGACTAAAGTGTGGGTGGACGACCTGAGACTGGTGGAGGGAGGTAAGTGATGGTGGGGCGTTTTTTCCAAGCGAAGATCATTTGTCCTTATATCCTTCATTAAGAGCGTTGTATATGGATTACCATTTGGCAGGTAATACCACATTAGGTTTAATATATAAGGCTTCAGATAACTGGTGACTGATAAGCGACTAAAGGCAAGAACAATAATTATTCGTCGTTTTATAGGGGATGGGTTTCTCGCACCCTCTCCCACACACTCGCACAGTCCTGCTGAAACAACTCTTCATTCTATACAATACTCTTCTCCGTAGCTTTGGAAATTATATTGGCATTACGTCTTTAATGATAATAACCCATGGGTTGTCTTAACATATATGGCTTTTAAGAACACGAGTTTTGAAAAGTGAAGCATCCGCTTCATTTATATTATACCGACTAAATACTGCATATTATGTATGCCACATTTTATTGTTTTTCCCAACTACGTATGCATATGAAGTTGAACTTTCCTTTACCTGTGTATAACATGGGGTTGAAGATGTATGTTGAGTTGGGAACATGGCCTCGGAATGGTTGGTCCCCCCATCTCGTCCCATACAATGCCTGCCACTCCTTTGACTCCTTGTCATTTACAGTTCGGTTGTTTCCACAGGTTCTTTCACAATTATATCTCAGAGATCTCTGGCCTATTTATTTATTTACCCTCCTACTTTATGGATCACCTTTCTCCTTTTTTTTTTTCTCTCCCCGCATCCCGTTACTCCCCTCCTAGCCTGTTTAACCTGCCGCGCGGAAAGGGGCAGTCTGAAGGTAGAAGGTATCAAGGAGTGTGGAACATCTTTTTAAGACTGCGGCTTTACAACAGCTTACAAAGCAATCGGACACTGAAAAGAGAGGAAAGATAACGATCCCAACAGAGAGTATGCCGGAATCAAAAAATGAAAACATTATTCACAATAATAACTAGCTAGGAAACAAGAGTAGATTTGCTCTTGGACCTGCGGCGAGGCTTTTGTTTCAAACACTTTGACGCTCATCGGGGCGCCCCTGCTTTATTTGGCAATTCACCTTTGAAGGGTTCACTATAATGGACAGCGCTGACGACGCCACGTCCAGTTTTTGCTTTGTGCCTTTCTCCTTCGGCCAACGTCTTTGACGCTCTTCTCCAAAGGCCTCCTTTTAACAAATTCGTCAGAAACAGAAAAACACTGGCCACTCATCGACCTGCTGGCCATCGCCGCAGGAAAAAAAAAAGGGGGGGGGGGGGCAAAACTGATACACACAAAATAAAACGAAAAATATCAGCACGAAGCACCGAAACCCCTTGTACTCCAGGACACAGGATCAGAAGCCCAGTATATAACGATGACTAAAATTAACTTCATCATGAAATAACACACGAGTACAAGCGAAAACAAATATATCACCAGCAAACTCTGAAAAGGCAAGGCAACACACACACACACACACACACACACACTCAAAATAGCCTAGACAGTTAATGCACGAACAAACTTCCACTCCACTAAACTCTCCCTGCGATCGACAAAATAAACCACAAAAGTGCGAGCCAAAAAGACGAGGTATGTCAATAACCGTATTTATCCTGTAATATCCACCCACGACTTCTCGACATCAGACTTTTACCCAGACAAGACCGCAGAAGGCATGTTTACTGAATAACAAAATGGAACCCAGGTATGGCGACGGAAGAACGTCTTTTTTTTTTTTTTTTTTTTTTTTAATCGGTCAAATACTATCCACAGCCTGGGTACGGTTATAGCCCCCTACAGATTGCCACAGCTGATATGCCTTCTTACGACTGTATCTTATTAACTTCGTAACAACACTTGTGCAGTACATCAAAACTGTAAAATATACAGTAGCTCAAATTACAATAATTATATAAACTGACAGACTCGAGGACCAAATTTGTGGACATTAACTTAGTTCGGTGGTTCATAATACAGTAAACTATTATGAAGCTTAGATTGTTCGGAGGATTTGCCGCCGATTAATGAAGTTGCTATTGCAAATGATCACATGTACAACTGTGATGAAAGCAAGATACGTACTGAGTACACTTTACCTGTACGGAAGTGATTTCAGAGTAAAAGTAACGTGTGCGAGTGCCCATTAGTTCACAAACGCTTGGGTGCGCGCGCGCTCACACACTCTCTCACACACACACACACACACACACACACACACACACACACACACACACACACACACACACGCACACACACACACACACACACACACACACACACACACAACATAATCTCACCTAAACAAATGTTAAAGCAAAGACTACAAAAACCCAAATAACACTAGAATGGCACTCAGTAGAGCGCATACCTCCTCCAATGCCCTATCTCGCAATGTTAAAGTGAAAAAAAAAAAAATCCTGGATCAGCACCTTTGTCCGGATCCGTACCAAAATTTAATGGGGTGTATCCTGGGCCAAGGCTCATTCTTCAACAAAATTTCGTGGAAATCCGTTCAGTAGTTTTTGTGTAATCTTGCTCACAAACCAACCAACCAACAAACAAACAAAAGGACAGGGGTGAAAACATAACCTCCTTGGCGGAGGTAATAAGTTCTTAACGAAGATCGCTTCTCTGTTTCCCTTGAAATACAGTAGATGGAAAGGACATCGAATTTGAAAAAGAAAGTAGTAACATCAAACATAACCTCAGGGTGACAAGCAAAATATAATTGAACACGAAGAAATTAAAGAGACTGAGGAATAAAAGGGTAGTGTGATGAGTAAGGATGGAAGTTTGGAGGATGAAGTGCTTGAAAGGGTACAACAAGGAAGAAAGGTTGCTAATTCTTTGAAATCAGTGATAAGAAACAGGGAAGTGAGCGTGGAAGTGAAAAAGTTACTACATGACAGAACTGTGATACCAACTCTAACGTATGGATGTGAACCTTGGACTTTGTTGGAGGGACAGAAGTCAAGAGTGAGAGCAGTGGAAATGAGTTATTTGAGAGGAGCATGTGGAGTCACATGAAGAGACAGACTGACAAATGAGGAAGTGAAGGAGAGTTGTGGTGTGGATGTGGATGTGATAGGATGCGTTAGGAGAAACACACTGAGGTGGTTTGGCCACGTGGAGAGGATTGAGAGTGAGAGACTGACGAGGAGAGTGTATGTGAGTGAGGTGGAGAGGAGAGAGGAAGGGGGAGGCCAAGGATGAGATGGAGGGATGGAGTGGAGAGGTATATGAGTGCGGGGTGTGTGAGCTGGGAGCAGGGCAGTGAAATGGCGGGGAACAGGGCGACATGGAGGCTATTTGTTTGTGGCCACCCCTTACGGGATTAAGACGTCCGACAATAGATAGATAGACAGATAAATTTTCATTCAAAAAGATTTAGTAATTCCCCTCTCCTTCGTTAAAACGAACCAGCTGAATGTTTTATTTATTTATTTATTTTTCTCTTTTCTCTGGTTCTCTGCTACTTAATCTGGGTAACACAGCTGCCGTGATAGCCCTGACTCAGCCCGTCCCCGCACTGCTGTCTTGTCGGAGAGATCTTCACCGAGATTTCAGGTTGACGTGGGTGAAAGGGAGGAAGATGTAGGTCGAGATAGGAAGAGAGGGTGGAATAAACGTATGTTTTGAAGCAAAGGACAAGAAAGGATGAGAAGGAGGAGGTGGTGAAAGAAGATGGATGGAGGTAGGGAAGGGAGAGGTGGACGTCAGGATGGATGTAGAAGTACCCAGTCTATGTGTACACACGGAAGGAGCAGGAGAAGGATGCATTGTGTTGTGTTTGTGATGTGCTTCTATTGGACTGTGCTGTGTTTATGTGTTGTGTGTTTCTGCTATACAGAGTGTTAGCAATTTTTTCTGTGCTTTTT
>NC_136976.1:18690014-18703923 GCF_032717465.1 Coenobita brevimanus
TTGCAGTAGTTATGAATTAGCTGTATTCAATCTTCAGATACGAATATTCTCTCCTAATCTGAATACCCTTGCCTGAAGACAAAACTAAATATAATGTTGACGGGGAAAACGCTCCTTTCGCTCCTGAGGACATTTATTATCTCCGCTAAGAAGATTATGTTTTCACCCCTGTCCGTTTGTTTGTTGGTTGGTTGGTTGGATTGTGAGTAAGATTACACAAAAACTACTGGACGGATTTCCACGAAACTCGGTAGAAGAACGGGTCTTGACCCGGCATAGACTCCATTAAATTTTGGTGCGGAGCCGGGTAAAGGTGCGGATCCAGGATTTTTTTTTTTTTTCACTTACTTTAACTTTGCGAGATAGGGCTTTTTTTTTCGACATTCTCGTAAATTTTTCAGTGAATATTGCATGGATCTTGATGAAAAAAATCAGGTATATTTAGGATGTTGGTATCTACGAATGTGTGTGGTACAGTCATGGGTAGTTTAAAATTATGGTGTTACAAATTACAGGGTTATAAGTTTGATATTGGATTAGATTTGACTGAATTAAAAGGAACTGCATGTTGGGCCTTGACGGAGGTTTGCGCTCTACTGAGTGCCATTCTAGTAACATACTTTTACTGTCTCCAGGTGATTTCACTCTTTTTAGGAGACGTCTTTTCAAATGGAAGGATTAGATATAGGCCTGACAAACCCATTTACTTATACTAAAGTTCTTCATTGATGAAAACAGTTGTCTGAAGGTAGAACGGATAAACTCATGTAATATGTCCTTGTAGGGAATCGATTAAGCCTCTCTATTTCATTTTCATGTATTTTAAGTTTCCTATCATTCTTTTTATTTCAACGAAATATCAGACCGTTCTTACCCAATTTTGGATCCTAAACACTTCATCTGTATAGAATATTAGCCTTGTACAATATCACTACTGTGCTGAACACTCAGGTGACATTTTTTTAACTCATCTTTAATCATAAACTTTGACCCAGCTATCTTTCTCGTCTTTCTTTTTCACTGATCGTATCTGGTCGCATTCTGTCTCAGTTTATCTGCCTCTTCCTGTGACTGGGTATATAAGTTTGTGTTCTGGAAATGTCTCAAAGGACTTGCTAAATTTCAGTAGAGCTAATCGTTGTTCAGGAACAAAAAACGCTTGGCCCTATAAGGTGCTTTCCTCGCTGATATTTAATACTAATCTCATGCCACTTAATCCCCTCAACTAATGCCGGATACAATTTCCAGAACTTGTCTATTAGATGCAGTTCAACCCGACTGCATTAACATACTGCTGGCAGTCCTAATTATCAAGTAGGGCGTTCTAAAATAACACAGCATTTCCATGCAACATACAGTATCTGATGAGAATGAACAAATCAGTTTCAGAGGCAGCAGTGGAGCTCAAACAGACAGTTCCCCTGTCATGTATGTAGACTTAAATTTCAAAAAAATAAAGAAAGCCAAGAATAACAACAGTATTAATACAGTACAACATTCAGACACTGCTGTTATTCTTACTACTGCATTAACACTACTAAATTAACACAGTCCTCCATTCAGAGTGCAGCATTCACCGAGTACTGCTTTCAGTAGTGTGCATTCACACACACTACTGAATTCAGACACGACGGTCTTCACTCTCAGAGCATTCACACACAGCTTTTTTCATCAGGCTGCATTCACTTTACTATAATAAAACAGTATTGCATTCACAAACAACCTCCTTCACACAGTTCTGTATCCAGTACTTATCTACTGCTTATAAACAGTACTTTATAGGATAATTACATATTACTTTTACAGAACACTGCGTTGAACACATCTATACTGTACTTGCATTCAGGTAATTTTGCATTCAGTACCTGAGTACTGCAATTCGCAACTAAAAATTCATACAATACAGCATTCAGCACTTGTCTACTGAATTCACGTACTATTATATTCACACTGTTCTGCATTCCGTATTTGTCTATCGTGATTCACGCAGTATCGCAAGCACTTTTTGTCAGTTGTAATTCATATTCTGCTGCATTCAACATTTGCCTTCTGTATATCACATATTGTTCCACTCACGGTACTCTGTTCACACAGTACTACTTTCCGTACCTGTCTGGCGCAATTCTTCTTGGCTGCATTTGGCTTTACTCCAACTGCTCGGATGCGTATTCTCAGCTACGGATGCATGTTGATATTTTACTCGGCTGTAATGTGAATGTATTTCCACAGCAGTGATATATCTGAGCAGTGAAAGGGTTAGAAAATTATATCTATTAACCCTTTCACTCAGCTGATATTTCTTCATCTTTTTTCTGACTCCAGACAATTTTAAATAAGCAAAAAAAGAAGGATATGTCTCCTCTCTCCACCTCGAAAAGTTTCTCCCTCGCTAAATAAAATCGACTGCAAGTAACGAGAACGAGGTAAAAAACACGTCACCGGAATTTAGTGATTAGCCCTTTCATTGCTGTGGATGCACGTTGAGGATTTACACTGTCACTACTAACGTTGTTCAACTGAAAAACTTCCACTTAACAGTCCAGTTATTTTTTTTTTAATTCTCTCTACTACCGAACGATATTACTTAACTTAAAAGTGATCGGTGCAACCCTGTGCACCACTGATCGTCTGTTTTGGTTAGCAGCAGACGGTTTTATCAGGCTTAGGGGTGTTCATTGACACTGAAGTGTTTTAATATAGGTAACAGTTCGGTATGTCAAGAAAAAACATCAAACCTGATCACACGCTATTTAGTGACATGGTCCTGAAAAATGGTATTACCCGCACGAGTTCAAACGACTGCCTCTCACATCACCACACATCGAGGATGATGAACACACTTCACAACTCCATTAGACATAAGCCCATTGACACCACATACTAAAAGACCGATCACCTGCATATTTTGCCAACAGGGAAATGTAAAGTCTGGTCTATGGAAATGTGAAAGAATAATTGATGGAAAATGTTATCTATGAATAGATTATTATAGCTGTTAATGTAAACAGTGAATAAGCCTCTGATTGGAGAAGAAAGTGAAGAGAAAATATGAACGATTTTCAGAACCTCCCGTCCCTCCCTCTCCCTTCCTCTCACTCCTCTTCCATCCCTCTTCCTTCCCTTCCCTTCTCACTCCCCTTCCATCCACCTCCCTTCCTTTCTCACTCCGCTTCCATCCCCTAAGCCTCTCAAAACTAATGTCTTAGTCATCCCTTCCTCCACCTCCCTCTGCCTTTCCTTTCCTTGGTATCCACCTCTCTCTCTCCTCATACTTTTCAAAACCTCTTCCTACCTCTGCCAGCTCCTTCCCTTTTCCTCTCCCGATACTACCCAAAGCTTTTTTCCTTTCCCTAGCTCCCTTAGTCCCCCACCATCTCCAAATACTTTTTAGACTCCCTCTTCCAACCCCTCCCACCTTCCTTATTTTCTCCAATTACTTGGGACCTCCCTCACTCCCTCTTCCAATACAGTTCAGATCCTTCCCCTCCCCTCCGTATCTCCTGCTTTCCATTCTATTCTTCCGCTCTCCCTCTACCTTCTCCATTATTGTTCCCTCCACCTCCTTCTCTACCCCCCCCCCTTCTTCTTTCTCCCTTCTATGTCCTTTACTGAATAGAATGATCTGGTGACAAAAAGAATGTAATGAAATTAGGTCATGGTAATAAAGGGTTATTCTCTTCGTTGCTGTCTCCAGACATACTGAAAGGAGCACTTTATTTTCTTTGGACGGGACGAGATTTGCACGATATCAGCAGGTTTTTTTTTTTTTTTTTTTTCCTGAAGAAACTAAATGGTAAACTAAAAGCTGTAGTCACTGGCGATGGTAGGGATGCGACTACAACTGTCAGCGAATAAATGCCACACAGTTTCACTATAATCCGTATGGGTGAATTTCGCAAAAAGATAGTTTTCGCTGGTTGACAACGTGCCTCGCACATGTTTCAGGTTTGATCATTTGAAAAGACAAGCGCTGAGAACAATGAAGTCTAATTATTTCGATGTTGTGTGTTATTATGGCGTTGGTGATAGTGCTGCCAACTCATTCTTTTATCATTATGAATATTAGAGAGGCATAAATAACCCAGTCTTTCATAATTTATAACACATTCTCATAATCTTCTTTGTGATTAAAACGTATTCTGCCTTGAAATTATAAAAAAAAAAATTAATTAAATGGCGGTCGTGCCCAGCTGAGGGGTCTTTATTTGTTACGAGTGGTGTGTGAAATATGTACCAATCTGATGGACCCAGGATTGCACCACACGAAGGCTATTATATACCTGATGACAGGAAATGAACACTTAGAGAAGCCGTAGTTAGGAGAGAATGTTCAATCTTATGGAGAAGATAAGCAACTGGAACACCGTATGGTCAGTCTCATGGCAGGATACGAATGTTGAAGCTTGTCTGTCTTGCGGCAGAAACTGGGCAATGAATGTTGTATGGCAGGAAGTGAACACTTAGATGATGTTCAACCTTAGACTGCGGTTGAAAGTATGCACTGAGAGGATGGTTCTTTTTTATGATAGGAAACGCACAGACAAGATGCCTAACATTAGTATAGGAAAATTCAGTTTGGAAATGAACATTGAAAATCGTTTTATGTCAGGAGATAAACAGGGGATGTTCAGCTTTATAGAAGGATATGAAAATTTATGTAAAGAAATGGGTGTTGTTTCATCGGGTAAAAGGAAAGGAGTGATGCGAAAATATTCTGTATGGAAACTAATACTGGGAGGATGTTCAGGTTTATGACAGGATAAGACACCGTATTCTTTCTTACGATTGGTATGGAAAAGAACATTAAGAATTTTCAGTGTTAAAGCAGAAAATAAAGCGTAAAAGGATACTTCACCATGCCATAATAGAAAAATAATCGAAAGAACATAAGTATTATTTCGATATTGTCCACTTTTTGTTCAATTTGTAGCTTTAATAGCCCCCTCATTCCTAACGTCTATTCGTCATTTTACTTTTAACACACAGATGAATAAAATAACCTGGAGTTAGGTAGAACAGAATAAGAACGTTAACCCGATCAGGAGAGGATAGAGGGTATAGAATATGGTGACAGCATTAACATTTTCGTGATCCTATACACAATCATGCCTCAGTAAAATCGTCTTGCGTTAGCTGGAATAAATACTCGTAGAATTGCCTCAACGATACGATAGTTAATGGTGATAGTGTCAACATCCTCAGACTCCTACGGCCAATTTTTTGTTGAATAAAATCATCTGATTTTAGCTGGGAAATAATACTAAAGAGAGCGTATCGGTGAGAAGATTAATGTTTTATTGTTTAATATTGTCTATGTTCTTAATGTAACTCGAATAGTCTTCTCTGCTTACTTAAGATATGGTCATTCTCTAACATAAATAAAATTGACTCTAGGTAACAAGGATATGGTAAAAATATATGTTCTCAGGTTGAACTGGTTAAGCCTTTTAGAAATATCTTTCAGTAAAAATTTCCACAAAATATGCAAGGGTAAATTGAAAAAATAGAAGGCAATATGAGAATAACGCGACAGGTGCAATCTATAACAGGCGAGCAAGTTTATGCGGTTTTTGCTATTTTGCCGGCAGGTTTGAGTTTCCATCATGCATTGCAGTTATAGAAATCTGTGTCATGCAACGGTTGTGTCAGCATGGACGCTTCACTTTCTGAATGCACGATCCTTGAACAACGTGTCATGATAAGGTATCTCTGGGGAAGTGGGGTCAAATCAGAAATTCACCGTAGAATGTTAACACAATATGACTGCGTTAACTGAATGAAGCAGACTAAAGATATATGGATGGGTGGAAAGGCTTAAACGTGGACGAGAAATGTGTCTAAAGAAGGTCTATAGAGATACTCAGCAAGGAAGTTCAAAAGCGTCCCGCTTGCCGAGAAAGTCGTGCTGGTCTTAATCTGGGGTTTGAAGATGCCCATGGTGGAAGATTATAAAGAACGTGGTCAAACTATTAACACTGCAACGTGCTCAGCCAGACTTAACGATAAGCTAATACTTGAAGTTCGTTACAAAACAGGAGGACCGCTGTTAAAAAACTGTTCTCCAGTACCACTACAGTGTTCATCCCCATGCACTGGCCACAACAACGTAAACAAGAATGAGCTATCAGAGAGTGCAATAATCTCGCCCATCAATTGGTCAAAGGGCCCAACATTTGACTTTGCTCTGTTACTCACACCTTCGACCAAGTGTTCTCAAAATCGCATTGCCTGACCCTTGACTCCTCTACCAAGTTTAGGTCATATCGCATCAAAACATTTTTAGCTGAACTTCTTGACTTTGACCTTGACCCTTGACTGGTTGTTCGCAAAATAAAATTGCTTTACCATTTTCCTAGTTTAAACGTTCCCACAAAACTCGGTGTAATTCGGGTAAAAGCTCTTTAAGCTGACCTTGCCATCCGATTTTGATCTTTAACCAATTGTTCTAAAGAACAGTAGGCCAACCCCAAGTCTCTTCCTTAATCCTACCACCAAGTTTGCTACAAATTAAATAAAAACTCTATATTCTGTACATAACAGGCACACGGGTAGTCATCTGACCTTGTTCTGTGACCTTTAATTTGACTGACTTCTCTCAGAATAGAACCTCTTTATCTTTCCATTACTTTGAACTCTCCGACAAAGTTTGATGTATATCGGATAACAACTGTTTACTTTGACCTGCCATCCGACCTTGACCTTTGACCTATTGTTTCCAAAGAAATAGTTCAGTGCATTACCTGGTCTTCAGCCCTTTCACCAGTTCGGTCTAAATAAGATAAAAACTGGTTTCGATGTTTTCTTCACACCTAGACACAAGGATCGAAATTTTACCTTCCCTGTGACCTCGTCCTTCAGCAGATTCTTTTCAAAATCGATTCTCTTCGTACCCTTCCACCAAGTCTGGTCTTCACTGGATACAAAATGTTTAAGATGATATTACTTGATCTAACCATACCTAGTACTGTGGTCTTTTACTCTGACCTGCTGCTCTAAAAAACGGTGGTTTAACTCTTTGGCTATCACATATGCCCGCCACCAAATTTGTAAATCAGATGAAAACTCCTTGAAATATTTTGCTCTCTCTCTCTCTCTCTCTCTCTCTCTCTCTCTCTCTCTCTCTCTCTCTCACACACACTCGCTGGTGCAGTGGTAACACTCTCACTTGCCAACTGGTGGACGGGAGTTCGCGCCTCGCTCAGGTTGCGAAAAAGTTTCACTGACGAAGTGGGTGGTTACTGTCCCCCTTGAGCAAGGGGACGGGTGTGTGCGTGTGTGGAGGTCACAGCCTTGCCCTTAGATCGGACTATATGAGCTCCCAGCTCCCTTCCGGGAGGGTAAAAGCTGACGATCACGACCATCAAGTGATCCTGACCGACCCGGTGAATTACACACACACACACACACACACACCGATCAAAACGACACCTGCCAATATAACAATCTGAAGACTCTAGGCTGAGATTCTGCCACATCCACCTTACAGTCCCGACCTCGCATCAAGCGGTTTCCATGTCTTCGACCCACTTGCAGATGCAAGCATTATATGGTCAGCGGTCTGGTAGGGACGATGTGAAAGAAGTAGTGCAGACACTGTTTCGGGTACAGCAAAAAAAAAAAAAAAAAAAAAAAAAAAAAAGTACTCAGCCAATGGAATTAGGTAGATTGTAGACCATTATTAAAAAAAAAAAAAAGTGCAGAGGGCTAGAGTGAGACAATTTTGAAAAATAACTTAATTGTTTGTGCATTTCATCCTGTATGTTTTTTAGCAAAGAAGATAAACCCTCTGTTTATTTTTTCCTCGTAAATTGCAGCTTTGGCACGACTAATCCCACGAACATCTCCAAAGTATCTAAACCAAATTTAAAACGACTTTCTCATTACGGACTTTCCCACTCCACCACTCACTGTAGGTGTGCAGGTCAAACCCTTCCAATAAAGAAGAAAACTGACCTAAATAAAAATTTCCTGGTGGTACAAATAAAACTATTGAAATGGTGAATCATCCATCTAAATTTCCTCACGCACACACGCTTTTATCCACACAAAGGCACTTCAGCAGAAACGGAACTAACCATGTACAGAGAGAGAAAAAAATAATGAATGCAACATATCTCGGAAACTGATATCAACAAGAATGCTGCACTGGAGTTTCTGAAATTTGTCAGACTCTCACCACTCACTCACACACACACACACACACACACACACACACACACACACACACACACACACACACACTAGTCCCCTCCGCCAAGCAGCAGTACCCCAACTCACACATCAGTTCCTCCGTAACACACAATTCCCTCTTTTTACTTCGATAGCGTAGTTTCCATTATAACTTTTTGCGAACTACGAGCAACTTTTTCACCCTGGGGAAGAACTCTTATTGTGAAAGGGTTAAAAAGGTTGCATCTAACCCCTTCCATTCGAAAAATGTGTCGCAAGCCGAGTAAAATTGCCTGGTGATAGAATAAAAACAAAATTAAGCATACGGTGTCATTTATGGCGTAATTAGTGCCCTCATCCAGATCTGTTCCTCATTACCTGCACATATAAAATTACGGCCACATTTTCCCTCTGTATAATTAAGGACATTAGTAGGCTCTGTCCAACGTGTACATATAATTTTTTAGCGCTTAATATAATTCATAATTTGTTATAACTGACAGCAGGCATAAAATTATGTGTGTCATTGCACTGAATTTATTGCCAGGCGCACAACTCATAAAGGAAAGGAAAAAAAATGTGTTAAGTCTTTTATGGGACTGGCCCTGAACGTATTCACAAAGATTCCTACGCAGAAGCCCTGTATAAAATTGTTTGCTTATATGTTTATCATCATTCATGAAGCTGCTAATCAATTCACACCTAAAATGAAATAAACGTAAAGTAAAAATAAATGAATAAATAAATAAATAAAAAATAAATAATAATAATAATAATAATAATAAAAATAATAATAATAATGATAACATTAACAACAACAACAATAATAATAATAATAATAAAAATAATAATATAATAATAAAAATAATAATAAGTAAACGGTAGCCGCTTATCCCAGAACACAGCCTATGAAGTACAGGGACCCAAAGCTAGTGCTAATGACCAATCTATTTTACTTCTCTCTCTTCCCTCTTTCCCCTTTCCCCTCCTCCCCTCCCCATTGCTCCTACACTCTTCCTCTCCCTGCTCCCCTCCTAATACTTCCCAGTCCCCTTTGAACTCTTTACTTTCCTTGATGGCACCACATGATCAAAAAACCCTCAGTCACTTCTCAGGGACCGTAGCTACGTTAAGGCCTTCCCCTCCGACTGGGGCGTTCTTACCACTAGACTACCAGATGCTAAAGAAAATAATTGCTGATAGGAATTATAGTGTCTTCTTTATCGTAATGTCTGGTTAGGATCCTTCATGAGTGATTTCCTTGAACAAGAACTCCAGCCAGATTTGTAAAGAAACGTACTAAATTTTTGAAGGGTAACCATGTCTTCGTAATTGTAAACAATTTTTGTTATCGATTTATTTTCGTACTTTGTGACTTAAATTTCATTTCAGTTCGATTAAACTTGTTTGTTAGCTGCATACAGTACGTGAAGGCAAATGTGTACAGGACACAAGCAGTCAAGCGCAACTTAGGTCGTTGAATCCAGTTGTGTGTGTGTGTGTGTGTGTGTGTGTGTGTGTGTGTGTGTGTGTGTGTGTGTGTGTGTGTGTGTGTGTGTGTGTGTGTGTGTGTGTGTAATAAAACGCGCTGGAGGCAGCTAGAATAAAATGAGAAAGACGCCGTCGCAGTTACAGAGTTAGATCTAGGAGAACCTCTAAACAAGGACCCAGAATTTGTATTTATAAAGTATCTCAGCAAAGTCACAGGATAAACAAGTCTATGTAAAAGTCACCTGTTATCACTTTTTTTTTTTTATTATTATTATTTATTTTTGCTTGTTTTATATTCAGTGTACATTAACTGTGAAGGGTCTGCTTGCTCTAAGGGTAAAGACAAACGTATATACAAGCAGTCTTATAAGTAAGTGAAGCTCAGAGTTTATAAATACGGGCCTCGACTGCAGCAGGTCGTCTCTGTTGGCAACACAGCCTCGGGGCAAACACAGGCGAGCGGCAACAGTTTCGCGGAATTATTGCTTTTTATCCGCGGCGCACAGTGGTCTCACCTGTTGGGCTCGGTTTTTTACAGGCGGACTTGTTGCTGCTCCATTATTTATCGTCACGTTTTATATTCAATCCCCTAAACAACGGCAGGTACAACCGGATGATGACTGTTCTCATTACTGGCAAATGATTAACTGAGCTGTGACACACCTTGATTTTATGACTAACCGACCATGAAGCCACCTGAGTCTGTTTGAAATTGTCATCTTCTGAAATACAGGTAAAATACTAGACTCCAATTTATTTTTCTTTGTCTTCACACAAGCACGAAACAGTTATCTAGTATTCAGTTAGTTTCCGGACTTATAAGAAAGAATATTGACGCCAAGATAAAAATTACTGCTAGAAATAACAACCTAACCTGTACATAGACAAGCCATATCATATCCCTATAAAATGACAGACTAGTTAATAGTATTATTTGACAGCCAACTAATCAGTCAAATAATCCACTATTTATACCCAGTCAACCAATCAACTTACCTCACAGTACAGCCAACAGTTTCTCCGTTTTAGTCTCAGTGGTGTCTGCTTACTTTAGTTTTTGCTTCTATTTTTTTTTTCCGCAGCAAGAAACTCTGGCAAACACATCTCTTTTCATACCAACGAACCTTCTCAAAGCAGCATCACTACGAAACAAGGCAGCCCCGTTGTCCTGCATCGAGTGAAGTTTAATGAGTGTGTCGAGCCGCCTCAGTGCCTCTCCTCTTCTGCCTGGCTATTTTAACTGGAGGTGGCAGAAAGGGGCAGGTGGAGGGTGCGTCGGGGATGGGTAGGGTGGAGCAATGACTGGGTCCTCATACGTGTGCTGATGACAAAGGGTGGGAAGATGACGCTGCTGCAACGTGTACAGTATGTGGGAAAGTTGGGTGTGGCGGTATTGTATATATGTGGGAAAGTTGGGTGTGGCGGTATTGTACGTGTGTGGGTGTGTGAGAGAGGGAAATATGTGTGGGTGTGCGAAGCACAGGGGTGTATGGATATGAAAAGTGGTGTATGGATATATGGGAGAGGCGTCTGAATGTAAGAGGGCGAGGTTTGTAGGTGAGAAATGTATGTATGTTTTTAATTACGCATGCATGTATGTACATTCGGATCAAAAATGATCTTTACACTAAAGCCATTGAACATCTGCGACCTTCAAAGAGTACATCGATATCGTCATATACAGTATATATCATTGGCACATGCATGTGTCCGCACTCAGGCATGCCAACTATACGGACGAAGATTATAACAAATACACTTCGTTCACACACGTATGTAGAGGTCACCAGTGTAAAGATCATTTCTGACTTGAGTGTACTATCTATCTATCTATATACCTAGGCTGCTTCCCCCATGGAAAGGGAGGTAGCCGAGACAGGATGACACACTCCCCATTTACTAATCCATTCAAACACAGTCAATCGCATCTTAGCCCTAAAGGGGAGAAGGGACAGATCCTCACCGCACCACACCACACATGGGTCAACTGCGCAGTGCAATTAGTGACATCCGCAGCAGGGCCCGACAGTAGAGCTGGTTTACCCCCGTTAAAAAGTGTCTTAACTTTTTCCAACGCTGTATTTTGAAACATTAGACGAAGGTAACAGCTGGTACGCCTGTGTTACGTATCAGCAGCAGTTGGGGACGGGAATGGGAGAGAGCAGAGGATGAACTATGTAAGATATATTAGTTCCCTGCCAGCATGGCAAAGATTCCATAAAGCTGTAGGTGCCTACTAAGAGAGGCTTAGAAGTAAAGACTGCAGTATATAAAAAGTATGGGGCAGAGAATAAAACAGAACGGATACATTTAAAGGAACTGTTTCGAAACATTACAAATGAGATATATCAACACTGACCCCTGTAAGATACAAATTATAATAATGAAATTGTTAAAATCAACAAATGATATTACATATACCAGTATCAACAACATCAATGTCAATAATAATGAATCTACCTTCGGCCCGAGAACATATTTTTTCTTTTACTGTTATAACCTTCACAAGTTTTTATGCATGACAAGAAAGATCTACTGTATGGACCAAGGGAATGAATGAAGCCTGTGTCTAATTACTCCTGTTCGAAAAGTCTCTCCTAAGCTGCATGATATAGTTGGAATTTATTAAAACAAGTCGGTAGGTGACGATGGCCAGCTCTAAGCAGACCAAGCTTTTTAAGAGACCGGAGGTGAAGTTCGACACTAAAAGTAATTTCTATATGAAGGTACTAAGTGCAACATTCCGCCCAAGAATCGTGGCACTGGTTTAATAATCTTCGGTGTCTTAGTAATTTTAGTGCTGTTTTTATTTTCTGCACTTGATGACCTTTGACCCCTGACCTGGCGCATAGGGGTCATGCATGTATGAAGCACACTTGTAGTACTCATTAACGTTGATGAGCATGCAAATTTTCATTCCAATCCATCCACCGACTCCTCAACTTCATGGAATGGCCCACCACAGGTATAACTTCTAGGTGGCGCTGCCAGCGACTGGAGGCGAGTTTCGACACTAAATGTCATTTTTGTATGGAGGTACTCCAGTGGAACATTCCACCCAAGAATCATGGCTCTGACTTAATAATCTTCGGAGCCTTAGCATTTCACGCGCAAGCTCACTCTGTGATTTGATTATTTTCGTCATGGTTTCGCATTTGATGACCTTTGACCCCCGACCTGGCCAATGTAGCAAATAGGTGTACAAAGAAAGTTGCAGTACTAGTCAATGATTATAAGCATGCAAACTTTTCATTCAGGTTCCATTGAGCCACTGTGGAACTATGGTAGCATTTTTGAAAATCGGTACTGCTTGCTAGGGACGCTGAAGCCAATCGTCGCAGGGTTGCCACTCGAAAACTAGAGGAGAAAGAGGGAAAAATGGATGGCACATTTCCAATAAGGAATGGCCTAAGGGATTATGCATAAAGAAATCAGAGCTTTCTAGGCCATCAGCGTAATGCTTTATATACCTCAAAACGTGAGGAGTACGAAAGAAGCGGGTTTTCGGTCAGTACCAGGCAACGAATAGTTGCCTAGCAATCAAAAAAATCCCTATGCGGACACAGCTGAGAAGTCATAAGCTGGATTCTGGAAGAGCAGAAGTACCTGCTACAACTGAACAGAAAGAAAGAAAGAATATAATACAGAAAAGAAAGAAAGAATTCGTGACTAACAATAAGGGCAGCATGCGGAGCTGGCCAAAAGCTATAGAAATATTCGTCGTCAAAATAAACGCTTTATCATAGTTACGTTTTACATAATTAAAAGCCTTCTTACTACACTTCCTATGGTCTACTGTATACCGCTTTGTCCTGTATATTACATTCATCCCCCCCCCCATCTCTATTTCTGAACATGAAGCTAATATTTATGTTGTGGAAAACTTTATGGTTATTACTCACTGGCTCCCGGAAAGACAAATGCTCCTCTCCACGGTAGCGGACCAGCGATTCCAATTATCTTCCAACAATAGGAAGAGTATGACGAGGGTAATTATAAAAATCATCTCTACTCTCAAACGTTTCCGACATCTTCTTCATGCTATCATCAGTGGACTCTAAGGAGTGGAGCAGTGCTCCTCTTAGTGTGACAGAAGATGGCGTGTGTGTGTGTGTATGTATATATATATATATATATATATATATATATATATATATATATATATATATATATATATATATATATAATTTTTTTAGCTTTTTATTTATTTGTTTATGTACCCATTTATATTTATATATCCTATTTTAAA
>NC_136976.1:18704023-18764701 GCF_032717465.1 Coenobita brevimanus
AAGGAGATATGAAAAACAACGAGAGAGAGGGATATGAGGACGGCTTTGATCAATTAGGGAAAATAAAGACACAAAGGACCAGAGAAGGTGTGGGAGAGGGGGAGAGGTGAGAAAAGGAGGAGGTCTATCTATCTATCGACTGCCAGATGCTTTAATGACGTAAGGGGTGGCGACAAACAGATCACCTCCATGTCGCCCTGTTCCCCGCCATTTCACTGCCCTCCCCCCAGCTCACACCCCCTTCACTCATATACCTCTCCACTCCATTCCTCCATATCCTCTGACTCCCCCTACCCCACGTCATTCACATACAGTCTCCTCGCTAGTCTCTCGCTCTCCATCTTCACATGGTCAAACCACCTCAGTGTCTTTTTCAAACGCTTTCTATCACATCCATATCCATACCACAATGCTCCTTTTCTTTCTCGTTTGTCAGTCTGTCTCTCCATGTAATTCCACATGATCCTCTCAAATAACTCATTTCCACTGCTCTCACTCTTGACTTTTGTCCTTCCAACAAGGTCCAAGCCTCTCTTCCATACGTTACAGTTGGTATTACAACACTGTCAAGAATCGCCTTTTTTTACTTCCATGCTCACTTCTCTGTTCCTTATCTCTGCTTTCAAAGAACCAAAGGTTTTTCTTTCTTGTTGTACCCTTTCAAGCACTTCACCCTCCAAACTTCCATCCTCGCTCATCACACTACCCAAGTACCGTACTTAAATGCACTCACATTGTCCATTTCCTCATCATCCAACCTCACTGCGCATCACTCCCAAAATTATTCACCAAGTCTTGCAGTTCCTCTTCGTCTTTACTGAAAAATACAGTGACATCTGCAAACGACAGTATAGGAAGGAGGAGGTAAGAAGGAAACAAAGGAAAAGAACAGAATGGAAAGATGGAAGAGGGTGGTGAGGGAGAGTAAAAGAAGTAGTATTAGTAGAGACAGAGTAAACAGTCGCAGGGGAAAGAGATGGACTGTGGGGGATGGGAGGTAGAAAGAGGAAACATGAGAAAAGAAGGAGAAAAAAGAAGAGAAGGAGCACTGGACAGAGGACTGGAAGGTTAGGAAGAGTATGTGGATAGAGAGGGGTAAACAGTCAAAAAGGATGAAAGGAGATGTAGTATGGTGAGATGAGAAGTTAGGAAGGGGAAAGTGGGTGAGGGGGAGAAAGCAATTAAAACTAGAAGAGAATGGGTATCGGAGGGACGGGAGTTGGAGCGAGAAGAAAAAAATGAGTTAAAAATAATAATGAAGCATAAAAAGGGGGAGGGAGGTGGAAATAAGACAGAGTAAGAAAGGGTAGGGAAAAAAGCAAGAAGAAAGTTTATGGAGAGGAGAAAGACGATCAAGAGGAATTGGGCTGGGGTGGAGGGCGAATACCAGGAGACACTTAAATAACAAGAATGGAAAAGTAGCGATGTGGGAAGGAAGCAAGAGAGGAAAATAATAAGGTCTGAGAGAAAAGGAATATGGGAAAAAGGGTTAAGGAAAAAATAAAGGAAAAAAGGGGTCAGGGTAATGGGAAGCAGGGAGAGGGAGGGATATGAGGCAAAAACAGGGTAAGGAAGACAAGGAAAGAAAATGGTGACGGGAGGTGATGATGAGATACGGGCTCGGGATTGTTGCTGAGTAATCCCGGTCTGTCTGATCGAGCACACCCATCAACCACAGGTAAGTAATCGCCCCTGCAGGACCATCTCATGCAGTGAACTGATATTCCCTTGCTGTGGACAACGCCTCGCCAAAGCTGGGCACGGGGAAGTGTGGAGATTTGGCGCCCGGACAGATGCCGCACTTGTGTTTCTTCATCTCATTAACAAGAGCACCATAGTAGGTATCACATCACCCCGTTATTTGGTTATATGGTGCCCACCCAGCGTTGTAAGCGGTTACAAAAAACCGTTAAGCTTGTCGCTCAGTGTGGAGCCATTGAAAGGAAAAAAAAAAAGGAATAAAAACGAAAGGAAGGATGGAAAAAAATGGGAAATGAAGAGGGCAGACGGAGAAAAAAATGATAAAGATGAAGGAAGAAGTAGGCAGCACTATACTAGAGTGAATGGGTGATGGTCGCCACCACCCACCACTAGAGGTTGGCGTAAAGTATGCAGTAACAACGGAAAAGAAACAGTAGAGGAAGGAGGTAGGGAAAAGAAAAGGGGCTAAGGGTGGGAAGAGGAGAAGGGAGGGCTGGAGTGGTGATCAGGCAAAAAGAGGAGAGGGAGGGAAGGAGAGCAGAGGAAGAAGGACAAAAGGGGAATGGGAGGGAGGGGAGGAGCGGAAAAAAGGGAGGAAAAGGAGGCTTCGAGAAGATAAAAAAAAAAAAAAGAGGGAGGGAGGTAGGGAGGGAAGGAGGAACTGAGAGGAAAAAGTGGAAGGGAAGGGTGATTAGGGGGAGAAAAGGAAAGGGAGGAGGGACGCGAAGAGGAGAAAATGGGAGGTGGAAAGTAACAACAAAAAACAACTGAGGAGGGGGAAAAGGAGGGAAAATGGAAGTGAAAGTTGGAGAAAGAGAAAAAAAGACGGGGAGGGAGAAAAATAAACATGACATGAAGGAAGAGAGATGGAGGGAAGGATGAGGGGAAATGTAGGACAGGGAAGAATAAGGGAGTGGTATGGAAACAAAGAAGTATTAGGCGAACAGGAGGAAGACAGAGGAGATCTGATTAAGGAAGAGAGTGAGCCGTTAGTCTTGAGAAATAAAAACTGACATCAACAAATGCACAGAAAATAAAGAAAGACCGGAGGGATGGAAGGGAAGCAAAGAGAACAAAGAGAAGTTTATGACAGAGAGAGAGAGAGAGAGAGAGAGAGAGCATGTTTCTCTTTTGCTCTTAGTTCAATTTCTCCCTTGCTTCCCTGCTTCTGCCTAAGCCTCTTTTTTACTTTTCGTGCCATTCTACCCATTTCCCAATCCAGTTCACCATCATCTTTTCTGCTTCACATTATTCTTCACTGGCCCCCTTCCCCCTTCTTCTCTGCCTGGCCTCCTCACCCACCAGTACTTTATTTCTTGCCACTATTCATTTTTTTTTTGTCAATCTCTCTCCTCCAACAAGTCACCTCCTACCTACCATCCCGTCCCTCCCTCCCTCCCTCTCTCCTTTAGCCTACTATCTGCTCCCTCCCTCCCTCTGTCCCTCTCCTCTTTCGCCTACTTTCTGCTCCCCTCTCCCCTCCCTCCCTCACGTCCCTCACTTCCTTCCCCCTCCCCCTTTTTTTTTTCACCTCTCGCTCCTCCTGCTGCTCCCTCTTTCTGTCCTCCCACCAGCCCTCCCAGCCTTCCAAATATTTGTAAAGTCTTGCAGTGGCCATAAAATCTGGGCCTACACCAAACTTCCAATATAAAATCGGCTGGATCACACGCCCTGGATATTTCCCTGCCATAAATAACCTGCAGGGCATGAGAGAGGCAGCAACTATAATGGTAGTGAGCAAGATGGTGTTTGGAGAGGGTGCGATGGTGATGGTGGGGTTGGGAAGATGGTGGTAGCATGAGATGGGGAAACGTGGTGGTGGTGGTGTGCGGCTGAGAGGAAGGTGGATGGTGGTGCAGGCAAAAGGTGGCTGCTTGTGTTGTTGATGGGCAGGGAGGGTGATGGCTATGGCTGTTTATGCATGAGAAAGGAGAGTGGGTGACGTTGGGAGAGTGAAGAATGGATGGTAAGGCAGAGTTCAAGCCAGTTCAAACAGTTTTCACCTGATTTGAACCAAGCTTCATGGAAATGTTAAAGGTTAGGAAAGCATGGAATAATTTGATTTTGAGAGTAGTCTGTCGAAGGTCAAGTTCACAATACATAATCAGAGATTCGGTCCTTAAACTAATTGGTGGGTGTGAATGTTGCGCTGTCTGATGGCTCATTCTGGGTTTCATCCTGTAAGACTCCGGGCACAGAGCTGGCAGCCCATTTTCTGTGAACTGACACTCCTTTTATGTATCATGCACTTCCATATTTCACCAGTTCGGCACTAATGCCAACTGTCAATACTGTGAATATTTGTTAAGCTGTTTCATTCAGGACCTTGTTTAGATGGTATTAGTACGGGTGATTTACAGGCATTGATAGAGTGGATTTTTTAAAAATCTGCTTACAAATTCACCTAATCAGTCTATTCCCTGTCCACCATGGGATGAACTGATTTCCAGCCTCTATCATGACCTTGAATTACTTCTCTTCTTACATGCAAACTACCTATCACATAAGTACTTGGATGGCTTTGTAGATATAAATGTACATTGCAGAATTGTACAAGGGCTGATGCAGTGAGGAGGTTTATGCATGGCTATAATGTTAATACCTGCTATGGTTGTATGACGGATTCATATTTGATGATGTTGAAGTGGGAGGAAGGCGGAAACTTTGATTTTTAGATGTTTAGACTGTACAGATGGGAAGAAGGTAATAATACGGGAGTGTGAGAAATAAGTACTGAAACTGAATTTGGCAGAATAGTAGTTAGTTAGTGAGAAAATTATGCCACGGTAATAAGAATGGCTGTGGCAGAAAAATAGTGACTAGTGACTTGTTAAGGATGCAGAGGTAGTGCGGATGAGAAGGCTCACGGTGACAAAGAGTGGATGAATTATCGATATTAATGGAAGGAGAGTAAAGGGAGATAAAAGAAAATCAGAATGTTAAGATTGTCTGGAGAAGAAACAGTTGTAGATGTGACTGTGATTTTCTGGGGTATGTGATGTAGTATAGGATATGGGTGGTTTATAATAATGGAATGTGAATAATTAGGCTACTATTTCTGAAGATCGGTACTGCTACCTAGCTAGAAAAAAATTGAATACCGAAAAAATTATTTCTGAACTGTACGATGTTATTAACTAGGGCTTAACTTGAATAATGAGGAAATTCGAACAGGAGAGTAATAATAATGGGGTTTAGAATAACCAAGTAAAGTGCGCTATGCTGAGGAAGCGTGAGAAACTGAGCGAGCACCATGTTATCACACATTCCCCACTGAAATAATATATATAGGCGGAATCTTCGATATTTAATTGCTAGAGTTGATATAAAAAAAACAGTGTTACGACGGATAACATTTTTTAAATTTGATTTCGTAATTAAGACTCAGATCACCGATTAGAGCCGAACACTCTCTATGGAAAACTTGAGAATCCAAGGGGTCCCTACACCTCTGTAGGTGACAGTTTTTGGTTTATAACAAAATTTGATGGAATGAATGTATCACATTGCAGAAACAATTTCAACTCAACTTCACATAGCAGTAAAGTTATTAGCTTTTGCTTAGCGCTTTGACGGTCGGGTTAGGCTGGGCCGGGTCCAGAGCCACTTATTTCCAAACTTACCAGAGTTATTAAACTTAAATTGGTCGATCGCTCAGTAAAAATTGCAATTTCCAATCTTTACTTGCTGTTGGACCTTCAAATAATATGTATAAAACATGAAAAGAAGTATGTGTTGTATCTAATATACCGTAATCCCTCTGTGATGTGTGTGTGTGTGTGATTTGTGTGTGTGTGATGTGTGTGTGTGTGTGTGTGTGTGTGTGTGTGTGTGTGTGATCACTCTTATCACCTCTAATTTACGGCAGATCTACTTTCTAGTTTATTTTATTGATCATTCCCAGTCCTGTCTGGCCCAACAGACCCATCATCACACAGGCAAGCAACTACCCCTGCCAGGAGGCCGTATCGTGTAGTGAACTGAAAATTCCTTCCGGTTGACAGCACCTCATGCTGACAGCGATGTGCCGTGACAAGATGTGTAGGAAGTTTGGGTTAGATGATGGTCTACACATTTACTTCTCTTCACCTACTTAACAAGGACACCATAATAGGCTCCAGTTCACCCCATTTTTTGGTTATATGGTTACCACTCAGCGTTGTTAATCATTTTCCTGGGGCTACAGGGGTCCATCAGGCTTGTCACTCAGTGTCAGAGCCCACCGTAAGTGGAACGAAGGAAGTAATAACCAGAGTGACATGGGATGGAAAGGGAGAAGTAAGTGAGGAGAGGTGCCTGACACTGAAAGAGAATTATAAAAATTAAGGATCAAGTAGGCATGGCAATACATCAAGTGGAATGGACGATGTCCAAGCCACCACCTACCACCTCTACACTCCAAGTGATTCTTAATAATGCATATTTCTTCATGTACTTTCCTTAAGATCCCACCTCTCCTCACTATCTTCCTTCTCCTCCTCCTCCTCTCCTCCTCCTCCTCCTCCTTACATTGCACAAATTTTCCAGAATTAATAAACTCTGCTCTCGGGCGACAGCCCTGCCAACACTGAGGGGACACCCCAACAGGCACATGCTATAAACATTTAATTTGTCAGTGCAGTTCACGTAAGAAGAAAAGAATTATATTCAAAGCACTGGGTGCGAATCAGAAGCGGCTACCTGAGATCCCCTTCTGAGAGAGGATGAAAGCATGAACCCACCTCAAGATACATCTACTCTCACACCCAGTCGGTACGATTGTTAAGGGAGAATGCTGGAGCTGCTGATGTGAATGCCCAGAACTTCACTAATACCATCTTGCCGGCGCAGACAGGTCAAAGAGGGTGAAGATACACATTACCACTCATTTATTTGGGAGTATATACTATATACAAAAAGAAGAATTTCAGACTAAAAGCAATGGAACCAACAGATTGCAAAAGTAAATACACCCAAGCTTCCATACAACATCTGTTAAGCGTAAATGCATTTCCCCATACAATAACCTTAACTTCATCCCCCAGCCTCATCTCGCCCGTGATAGTAAAGTCTGAATAAAGAAGACTACAAGTCCAAGCAACCACTCTTGGGAGCCAGATCGGACTAGCGCAGACGCCCACTCAGGTATCAGCACTTTGAAGTGGATCTTCATGTGAGCTTCGAGGGTCTTTTCAGTCCTGATAATTTATTTCCTTTACAAGTACTCAAGCCTTGAATGGCTATAGTGAGATATATTCACCCCTTATTTTTACTGTGCATTTTCTTTCAAGACACTTGAGGTGTCAGTGAACTTCTATCCATCATCAATATTCCCATTATTATTGCCTCTTCAAGATGGTAGGGATCTTGAACTAGGGTTTGGGATGCAGGCAAGCAAAAAGTTTTACATGCATATTCTGTTTTGATATATGTATATATACCGGTATATATATATATATATATATATATATATATATATATATATATATATATAATAATAATTATAATATGCTGTTGAGGTCCACTGCAGGACGGGCCTATCCCTACCGAAGCAGGGACGATACAGCCAATGTATCTCTACTCAGTGGCTTAGGCTGTCTGGTAGAGACTGTATGTAGGGTGAGAAGTGCTTGTGAGTGTGATTGTAGTGTTGCAGTGGCTTCGGATGTGTGTGTAGTCTGTGAACCAAGTGTTATCGGCCCGCCTTAAGCCGATTGGGTTGGGTGCAAGCATACTAGTATGCGACACTGGTTCAACCACATTTTTTTTTTTTTATGTGAGGAAGAAGGAACCAAAGGCCGCGAGCCCGCATTTATTGTTCCTTCCAAGAGTAAAACAAAATATAAGAGAGAGCCGAATTCAAGATCCGATCTTTTCGAGATGCCTGGACACACTGTGTTTGAAAGACTGGAGATCATAGGAAGCAGGAAATACAAACAGAGGGAGACAGTTCCAGAGATGACCTGTTGCATAAATGAAGGACTGGGAGTAACGGTTAACTCTTGCATTAGAGAGTTGGACAGAAAAGGGATGAGAGTTTGCTGCTACACGGGTGCTACGCGCCCGTCGCAGAGGTGGAGGAATGCATGCAGACAGTTCAGAGGAGCAGTGACCATTGAAGTAGCGATAGAAAAGAGATAAAGATGCAACAGTGTGGCGAAGAGACAGAGGTTGAAGGGAGTCCGTAAGAGGAGGAGAGTTAATGAGACGAAAAGCCTTTGACTCCACCCTATTGAGAAGAGCTGTATGTGGGGAGCCTCCCCACTCATGAGAGTTGTACTCCACACAGGGGCGGATAAAACCCCTGTATAGAGTCAACAATTGTACAGGAGTAAAGAAGGAACGGAGTCGGCTTAGCACACCTAATCTCTTGGAATCAGATTTTACAAGAGATGTAATATGTTCTTTCCAAGATAAGTCCCGAGTATGTAAAATCCCAAGCATGTTCAAGGATGATGCAGGATCATCTCTGATGCATTAAAAACAACCAGATTATTTTTACCCCAGTTAGAGATACGAGCCAAGTCAGACATTAGGTGTGCCATAGCCTCATCCCTTGTTTGTTGAAGTAACTGCTGAGATGGGCGTTGTGGGAATCGAATGGAAAGGTGAAGGGTGGAGTCATCAGCGTATGAGTGGATAGGGTTAGATGTACAGCTTAGGAGGTCATTGATGAATAAAAGGAAGAGAGTTGGTGATAGGACAGAGCCCTGAGGAACACCTGTTAACACATCTAGGAGAAGAACGATGGCCGTTTACAACAACGGCTATAGAACGACCAGAAAGGAAGCTAGAGGTGAAGGCACAGAGAGAAGGATAGAAACCGTAAGAGGGCAGTTTGGAAATTAAAGATTTATGCCAGACTCGATCGAAAGCCTTTGAGATGTCAAGTGCAATGGCAAAGCTTTCGCCAAAGTCCCGAAAGGAGGATGACCAGGAGTCTGAAAGGTAGGTGAGAAGATCGCCGGTGGAGCGTCCCTGACGAAACCCATACTGAAGGTTGTGATTAGGAAGATGCTTTAAAATTTTTCTATTAAGAATAGACTCGAAAACTTTTGAGATACAGGATGTTAAAGCAATTGGACGATAGTTGGGAATGGGTCACCCTTCTCTGGGACTGGCTGAATGAGTGCAAACTTCCAGCAAGAAGGAAAGGTACAAGTTGATGGACAAAGACGAAAGAGTTTGCCCAGACAGGGTGAAAGCACAGAAGCACAGTTCTTGAGAACAACAGGAGGGACTCCATCATGCCCATATGCCTTATTAGTACTGAGGCCTGTGATGGTAGAAAATACATCAGCTGAAGAAATTTTAATGTCAGCCATGAGGGAAGTCAGAGGGGGAAGTGATGGAGGAACAGCATCGGAATCGTCTAAAGGTGGAATTGGAGGAGAAAGTCTGAACGAAAGAGATCTGCTTTATCAGTAGAATATATAGCTACAGAGCCATCAGAGTAGAAAGAGGAGGAAAGGATGATGGGGTAAAGTTGTTAGAAAGGTTTTTGGCAAGGTGCCAGAAGGAGCGGGAAGAATTCGAGTTAGAGGGTTAAGAGCATTTAGTACGGATGAAATTATTTTAGCAGAGCGAAGAAAAGACTTAGCACGATTCCGGGTAGTGCCCCTTATGTCCGCCAAAGTAGCAAGTGGCTTGGTGAACGCTTCCCAAAGTTTTTACAACTCTGGGGGAGGTGAACCCGCGCTCACCAGCGTTTGAAACGCACACTCTACCACTGTACCACAGAGGCTCATATATATATATATATATATATATATATATATATATATATATATATATATATATATATATATATATATATATATATATATATTGTGTATATATATTGTGTGTATGACAAGAAAAGAGGAAGGAAAGGATTGTGAGGGTCTAAGAAAACAAAGATGAAGGTATATGTAAGGAAAAGAAGGGGAAAAAAAGAAGAGAGGAAGACTGGTACTTGAAAGCAGGAACGGATTAAAATGGAAGCTGAGGGAGGTATGAACAAGAGCGTGAAAAACGAAAAAGAGGAGAAGAATACAGAAAATAAAGAAGTATACTGAGGAACAAGACGGTTGGCAGGAAAAGGTGGTGGGGAAAGAGAAGGATGGAATAGAGAAGAAAAGGAAGAGAGGTGTAAAAGGAAGGAAAAGGAAAATTGGAAAAAGTGAAAAAGAATAAGAGACGGAAAAAGAAAGAAAGAAGACAGGGAAAAGAATGAATGAAAAAGACAAAGATGAGCTGATAGAAAGAATAGTATTTGGAAGCAGGAAGGCATTAATGCTAAAGGAGAAAGATAAGAATGAGAGACGGGAAATGTGAGAAAGACGACAGAGAAACGATATAAAAGCTGAATTATGAAAAAATAAGAGGGTTGGAAATAAAGAGAATGTGGACCGACGGTAAGATGGAAGAAAATGAAAAGAGAAAGACAGACATTTCAAAGCTGGATGATATTAACATGAAAGCCACGGGTAGCTACGATTTTATGGGAGAAAAGAGAGAGAGAGAGAGAGAGAGGAAATTAACTCATTTGAACACGGTAATCCACTCCTGAGGTAGAGAAAACGGTCTATATAGTTATAAACAAACAACTAAAAATAACAGAGAGAGAAAGAGGGAAGGATTGAAAAAGGAAGCAGAGGGAAGAAATTGATGAATGTAAAGAGAGTAGGGGACAGAGGAAAGGGAAAGAGACGATGGAATGAAAACGAAATAAGAAAACAGAAAATGAAGTAGGAAGGAAAACACTAACCAAAGGAAGGATGAGAGGAAAAAAAAAGTCTAAGGAGAGAGAAAAGAAGAAAGATCGGGAAAGAGATTGAGGAAAAGCTAATGAAAGAAAAATGAAAGGGAGGAGGGCGCCGGATAGACGAAAGAAGCAAAAAAAGAAAAAGTGTACAAAAGACCTGAATAGATAGGAGGGAAGGAAAACACTGAAAGAGTTGGAATCGAAAGTCAAAAACAAGCACGCAAAAAAAAAAAAAAAGGGAAATGGGTAGTGAACGCAGGAAAGGCAGAAAAGAGGAACGAAAGAGAAGCAGGGAGAGGGGTGCTGGTGAAAGGGCTGGAGAACGAGAGATTATGATAAATGTATGAAAAGCAAAGGACAGTGGTAAGAGGTAGAGCGAGAAAAGAAGAGAGGAACACCAGCGTATCTCCAGACAGTGGGAGGAAAGGAGAGGAGAAACCAGATGGTGGGGCTGTAGAGCCAAAAACAACAACGTTCAGAAAAGAATAGTTAGGAAAGGAAGTTTTGCTGTTTTTGTTGATCACATCCGGTCTGTCTGGCCGAGCAGATCCACCAACCGTAGGCAAGCAATAGCTCCTGCAAGGCTGTCCCGTGCAGTGAACTGATGTTCTCTTGTGACATACAGCGCCGTAGCAAGGCTCGGGGATGGGTATGGAAGTTTGGTTCCTGGATGGATGTCACACTGCCACATGTGTTTCTCCACCCAGTTAACTGTGGCACCACAGCAGCCTCCACAACACCCCGCTATTTGTTTACATGGTTACCACCCAACGTTGTAAATGGTTTCCTGGGTAACAGACAACCACTATGTCGGTTCCTGGGTGTAGAGCCATCTGAATTGGAAGGAAGAGTAATAAGAACTGACTGTTAAAACGACAGGAAAGTTGGGACAAACAGGATGAGAGGAGGGCAGGTACAGAAAAAGAGTGATAAAGGTGGAGGAAGAAGTAGGGAGCATTGCATCAAGTAAGTGGATGATGGTTGCCACCACCTACTAAAAAGTGCTTAAGAGAAAAGGCAAGGAAGGGAGGTGGGGATGGGAAAGAAAGCGCTGGTGAGAGGGCAGGAGAATGAAAGACTAAAACAACCTGATATACAGTACATAACTGGAAGATAAGTGAGATGTGAGAAAGAAATGAATAAGGAAAGGACAATGGAAAAGATCGGATTATCTTTGGAAAGGATGGTAATGAGAATGTTAAAAGTACATACAATCGTAAATAGATAATGAAGCGAAGAAACAAATCCAGAAAGAGGGAAACACAAGAAGGAAGGCGGGAGAGGAAGAGACTGATTAACATGGATATAACTGGACAGGAGGAGGAGGGGGCCACAGAGCGCAGGTGTGGAAGACAACAGACGAAAACAATAAACAACACTGTAAATACAGAAAAGACTCCAAGAAAGAAGGGCCTGAAAGGGGTGACAAAGACAGATTATTCTGAAACAAACTAAGGCAATTAGAAAAGTGGATGGGAGAAGGGGAGAGGCTGAAAAGAGAAAATCTGGTAGATGAAAGAAGACAGTGCATTATAAGCAGAAAGAAGGTCGAAAGAGGTGAGGAAGGGATGGATGAGAGAAGTGGTGGAGAGATGGGTGAGAGAGGCGAGTGAAGGAAGGATGAGATAAGAAAGGGAGGTAAGGGAGAAAGAGGTGAGGGAGGGAGGCTTGAGAAAGGTGATAGAGATAGGGAGAAAGGTAAATGAGGGAAGTGGGCAAAGAAGAAGAGAAAGATGTGAGGGAAGACAGGGAGGAAAGGAGTGAAAGAGAGAGCGAGAAGAAGGGGATCGGATATATCAAGAAGTGTAAAGAAATACTGAAAGTCGATAATAAACTGTGTGTGTGTGTGTGTGTGTGTGTGTGTGTGTGTGTGTGTGACAAGGGAATGAAAGTAAGGAAAGGAGAGACACGTAAGTTTGGAAAAAGGAAGATAGTATGAAAGAAATCAGTGACAGTGGGGAATAAAAGTCACGGAAAGGGGAAAAGGGATTTGCAGGTTAATTGAAACAGATTAGTATGCATAAGGAAAGAACTACGAAGGAAAGCAAATGGCGGAAATGATGGAGGAAATTGTAAAGAAAATAGACAGTGAAGGCTGAAGAGAAAACAAGGCAGGTAAGCGAGGACAACGGAAGAACCCTAAAGGAAAGAAAATAGTGGATAATGGGAAGAAAGGGTAAGAAAAAAATTATATATGTTGGGGATTAACGAAGAATGTGGGCTGGTGTTAAAAGCATGTAGAGTTTCTGGGATGGAAGTGGGAGGCGCTAAAAGTAAACGAGAAGTGTAAATACGCGTAAAACTGGAAGAGGAAAAATCTGGCAATGGACAAGAGAAAGGAGAGAGAGGAAAGGGGCATAAAGCTGGAAGAACGATGAGACAAAGGTTTCCCTAAAATAGCTTCCTTCATGTCCGGAAAAAAATAATAAACTAATTAAAAAGATGCAACGTTTGTGTTGTGTGTGTTCTAACTAGATCATATTTGTTTGGTCCTAAGCAAGACTTTCGTTATAAGATTAGCTACATAATAAATCGTCCATAACAAGCAGGTAGTTGATCAGGCAGGAAGACAAGCAGATAGGAAGGCACCGTAAGACAGGCAGATATAAGACAGGCAGGGGGGAAAACAGGAAGACAGAGAAAGACTGGTAAGCAGAGGAAAGCAATGGATTTACATGAAAGCATGCAGACAGGAGAGATAGGCAGACAGAAAAACAAGCAGTCAGACAGGGAGACAGAAAGCTTGGTAGACAGGAAGTTATGCACACGGACGACAGGGACACAGGAAGACATATATGCAGACAGTCCGATCCGAAAATAGAGACGTTGAAAAAAGGGCGGGATAAAGAAATGAAAGCGAAGAAAAAGAGCCACTTTCTTCAACCAGGAGTTTATCAAAGATTTTGGAGAGAAACCTAGAGCAAACAGCAAAGCAGGTACGAAAGTAGGTCGGCAGACAGGTAGGCAAACAAGCACCCAAATGAAGGTAAGGATGTAGTGCACTAGGGCTTCCAAGTAGGACTGCAGGCGAGCAATGAAAAAGTCTCGCAGGATAAAACTGTGAGTGACAGGAAAACAAAATGACAGAAGGGTAGAGGCATATAAACAGCCTAAAAAAAGAGTAAAGGAAAATATGACTGGCTAAGGTCATTGCGATTGCCTTAACTTTCGTGATTAAGGGCAACGCCAGTATTTTATGCCAGCAAACACCAGATGATTTCATTCAACTAAGGGTGACTCATGAAAGCCCGGAAAGTTAATATTAACACCATCAACTCTCTCACTGTCAGAACATCTCTTCGTTTTGATACCAGCCAACCTCAGACATTTCATTCAGCCACGAGTGAGTCATAAGAGAAAGAGAGTTTTAGTGTAGAAATATGCATTAAACTTGATAGATATACACATGAGAAGAGGTGTACGGCAGGAGGAGTGACCGTCTGACAGTAGCAAGCCAGTGGTGATGAGAAAGGAGGAATAAGGTAGACAGATTGGGACTGAGGAAAGCAAGAGCCTCCGAATCAGGTGAGAACGATGGGATGAAGTGAGGGGTGAGGAAGCGGGCATGGGGGGTTAGGGAGAGAGGGGGAAGACATGGGGGGTTAGGGAGAGAGGGGGAAGGCATGGGGGGTTAGGGAGAGAGGGGGAAGGCATGGGGGGTTAGGGAAAGCGGGGGCAGGCACTCAGGCTAGGATCAAGCTGGGACGCCAGATGAGGGGGAGGAAAGGGGGAGAAAGGGTGGAGTGAAGTGGAGAAGGAATGGGAAATGGGTGCACAGACAGTGACTGCAAGAAGTAGAACAACACTCATATTCATAAAGAATCTTAGCCAATTCTAACAATGCATAAACCTGCACAGTTGTAAAATGTTGTCAGAACTAATCTAACCTTGGCATACTTTTCACGTCATTAATTGCTCTATTGTGCCGTCTCGAAGTGTCTGATAGTTATTGTAGGTAAGACAGGTAAAGTAAAAAGTAACTTGTAAGTACATCTGTCTTTCTTCATATAGCTAGCATACACTTCACAATCAAACTAGAAATAAAAAAGTACGGAAATCAATGCGATCTCTCATAATAATCAACAGTTACAAAGATGAGTGTATATTGCAAACTGGTTAGGACACAAAAATACGTTCCCAGGGAGACAAAATAGTGGTGAACTTCTCATGGCCTCGTGTTGGGGCCTCTCGGGAAATCCTCTGTCGGGTGGTTTTATGGGACTGGACGGTGCTGTGAGGGTACGCCACAAGCTGTTAGTAACTTGTGGTGAATAGACGCCCACGGGGATATGCCGACATCATATGGGAGTGGGGGGAGGGGGCCAAGGAGAAAGGAATAAGGAAGAGGGCATAGGGGGAAAAAAGGGGGAAACTTTGATTGGAAAGCAAAGGGGGATAAAAGACAAAGAGGGAGGGGAAAGAAAAGATGTAGATATGAATGCCAGAGGGAAAGGAGGGGGGTACTTGGGGTGGAAAGCACAGGAAGATAAGACTCCATTATAAGAGAAGGGGGGGAGGCAAGGGAATGTGAGTGAAGAAAAAAAATGCATAAGAGGAACTTAGAGAATTTCCAGTGGTAGACGGGGAGGGGGAGTCATAGGACAGTATTAGAAGAAATGGCGATTGGCGGAAAGGGATGGGGGGACTTTGGGCTGGAAGGCATAAGATAAGAAAGGAAAAATAGGTGGCTAGGTAAAGGGGCATGGGAGTGGTGGAAGGGAGGATTCAAGGAAGAAATTGAGAAATCCGGATTGGAAGACACAGTTGAAACAGAGAGAGAAGACTGGGTCGGTAGTTGTGAAAAGGAGAAAAAAAATAGATTGAGGCAAAGGAGGAAAAGAAATATGAACATAGGCAATGCTACGTTCTTGCAACTCTCCATCTGACCAAACTTATCCCCACCTCCCTGCATACCTAACCAAGCGCGTAACGGCACTCAACTCCCCCTCCCCTGTATAAGAGAGGCATTAAAACTTAAAATTTTCAGTTGTTTATCCATGGTAATAAACAACCATTTTTTTTTTAATGTATTTGATTCCTTCCGCAGGTGCATTAACATAAGATTTTTTTCTTACTTTTTTATTATAAAAAAAAAATAAGACAGAGAATTCTACCTATCAAAAGGCACTAGTTCACTATAAGACACATACCTATGTGAAATTTCATGACTTTTTAGTGAATACTCTCTGAGATTTGCTCCGGAAACGAAAATCTCAACGCCATCTTTTGTTCACCACAGCGATAACAATACCCTCTTCTGACTCCGTCAGGTGGAGAGTAAAAATGATAGAGTGGGAGGAGAGAGGAGGAGGAAAGGGTGCACAGGAGAACAGAGAGGAAAATTTGGGTGGCAGGCTACGATAAAAATGGAAGACAAAAAAGGAATGCAAAAACAACCGTATGATGAGGCTGTAGTTAAGGTGACAGAAAAAGAAGTAGAAGAACGTAAGAAGTGGAAAGAAAAGGGGGAGGGGAAGGAGGGGAAAAAAGAGGGATGAAGAGAAGTAGGAAGGGGGGAAAGAGAACAGAAGAGAAGCAAAGGAGAAGTGAAGGAGAAGAAGGGCGGTAGGAATCGAAGAAATGAAAGAAGAGAAAGGGAGTCATCACAACCTCTCACGATAAAGCTGCAGTTGTGATGAAGGAGAGGAGGGAAGGAGGGAGGAAGGAAGGAATAAACGGAGAGCAATCGAGGCGGAGAAGGAAGACATAAAAATGAGAAAGAGAGTACTAGAGTGACGGAGGAGAACAGAGGGAAATAAGAGTGAAAGAAATAAAGGAGGGAAAAAGAGAAAAGGCATAATGCAACTCCCGTGATGAAGACGATAAAAGGAAATTTAATATAAGAATAAGAGGGAAGGAGTAGGAGAGAAGAAAGAAAGGAAGAAGATTAACAAATGTAAGAAAGAAAAAAAAGGAAGAGGCAGAGAGGGAAGGAAGAAACGAATGGTTTAATTATATGAGTGGTAAAACTGTGGTGAAAGAAGTTGAAGAGGAAGAGAACAGGGAAAAGATGGAGAGAAATGGACAATGAAGCAAATGAGGATGGAGAGAGAAAGAAAATTTGGTTATAAAAGAGGGAAGCGGTGTGGAGAATAAAACAGATTAATAGAAGAGGAAGGCCGAGGAAGCTGGAGAAGAAGAGAAAGTGTGAAGGCTAAAATGATGAAGAATGCGAGAGTGGGTTGAAAGAGCAAAAGGATATGACGGGAACGGGAACTGGGGGAGAGTAGGTTTGCTATGTGAGTTAAGGAAAGGACAAAAAGACGGTAAGAAACAGAGGAAAATGAAGGAGGAATGGAAGGAGGAAGGACGGGAAGGATCATAATATAAGAGACAGAGAAAGGACGAGGATAAGTGAATAAGGAAGAAAAGAATTTTGGAAAATGAAAAGGTGGAGTAGTAGGGGAATAAAAAACAAAGAGAGGGTGCAAGAAGAAGTTGGGAGAGGCAGATAGGGAGTGGCCAGGACGAGAAAGAGGGTGGGGGAAGTGAAGAGAAAATAATTAAAAACAGAGATGGAAGGGAAGGGGGGAGGGAACGAAGAGGAAAGGGAAGCAAAACAAGAGGTAAGGAGAAGGAAACGGGAGAAAATTGAGAGGTATGAAGGAGGAGAGGGAAGAAATGAAATGAAGGTGGAAGTAAACGGAAAATGGAAAGGAATAAAGTTGTAAATGAAATAAGAAGAGAGAGAGAGAGAGAGAGAGAGAGAGAGAGAGAGGTGGGAGGATACAAGAGACGGAAGAACAGGATGGGGATGGAATGAAATGTGTGAAGTGGAAGAGGAGAAGATAAACATACAGATGAAAGAGACGGAGGGAAAATGAAGGAGAGTACGAACGGAAAGACAGAAGCCATAAGATATGTATGGAAGGGGAGAAGCAGAGGGGGTGAGAGAGACAGCAGAAGAGCAGAAGGAATAAAAACTAAGAAAATGTTGAATGTAGTGGAAGGGAAAAGAACTAACACTGGGGAAGAGGAAAAGTGATCTATCTATTGCCAGATGCCTTAATCCTGTAAGCGGTGACCATAAATAAATCGCCTCCTTGTCACCCTGTTCCCCGCCATTTCGTTGCCCTTCCCCCAGATCACACACACCCTCTCTCATATACCTCTCCTCTCCATCCCTCTACATCATACCCGGCCTCCTCCTCCCTCTCCCCCTCTTCACCTCACTCACATACACTCCCCTCGTTAGTTTCTCGTTCTCCTTCCTCACCACATGGCCAAACCACCTCAGTGTGTTTCTCCTAACGCCTTCTGTCACATCCACATCCACACCACAACGCTTCTTCACTTCCACATTTGTCAGTCTGTCTCTCCATGTAGGTCCACATGCTCCTCTAAAATAACTCATTTTCACTTTTCTTATTCATAACTTGTGTCCTTCCAACAAGGACCAAGCTTTCATACGTTAGAGTTGGTATCACAATACTGTCATGCAGCGACTTTCTTACTTCCATGCTCACTGTCCTATTTCTTACCACTGCTATCAATGGGCCAACAACTTTTCTTCCTTGTTGTACCCTTTCCAGCACTTCATCCACCAAACTTCCATCCTAACTCATCACACTATACCCAAGTACTTAAATGCACTCACATTTTCCATTTCCTCATCATCCAACCCCACTGTGCATTTAGTGACTCCATTTCTCTCCCCAGTATCCCTGCTTGTCGTACGAAGCGACTAAAAGGGTTGGTGGTGGGTTAGTGCCCCACCCCGTAAAAAGAACTAACTAAAAAAGCGAATAAAGCGCCTCGGACCCGGACGGACCATACGTTGACGACAAAGGAACGGACAAAGGACATTCTTAGGGTGGGAACGTGGAATGTGAGAGGAGTGAATGATGAAGTGAAAGAGAGATTGTTCAGGTGCTTGAGGATGCAAAAGTGGATATATGTGGGATTGACTGAAACTAAATGGTAAGGTGAAAGGGTGAGAGAATGGGAATATGGTGTAGGTATATGTGCGGGAGTCAATGAGAATGAGAGGGCAAGAGAGGGAGTATGTCTGATGATAAGCAAGAAGTGGAAGGACAATATAAGAGAGTATGGAACAGTGGGTGCAAGGATTGTATGGGTGAGGATGAAAGTAGGTATACAAGCGTGGGCGATTGTATGTGTGTATGCCCCGACGGAGGATCGAGTGACAAGAGTGAAAGATGAGTTTTGGGCGAGAGTAGAAGCGTGTATGGACAAGTTTGAGAGGAGCGAGAGAGTGCTGTTGATTGGAGACATGAATGGCAAAGTTGGGAATGTACGAGTGGATGGAGTGGTTGGTCATTGGGGTGTGCCAGCTGACGTAGATGGGAATGGAAGTGCTTTGATGGACATCTGTGCTTGTATGGGGTTGGCAATAGCCAACACCTACTTTCGTCATAAGATGATCCACCGGTATACATGGAGAGTAATGAGGAGGACGGATGGGGAACTTGTTGAACAAAAGGCAATGATAGACTACGTGTGTGTGGATGAGCGAATGAGAAGACAAGTGTTGGATGCAAGAGTGTGGAAAGGGTGGGGGAATGGAGTCTCGGACCATCACTTAGTGATGGCCAAGGTAGAGCAGCAAAGAAAGTGGTTGAGGAGACGAAGGGGAAGACAGGAGGGAAGCAGCTCCTGTGAGAAGAGTGGAGAAATTGCAAGATAGTGAGAAAATGACAGAGTATAAGAGCATAGTGGAAGAAAGATTGGGAAGGTATGAGCTAGAGCAGATGGAAGGGGTGGAAGATGTATGTAAGATATTCACGGAAGAGATAGGCGTAGCGTGTGAGGCGGTTTGTGGAGTGAGGAGGAGATGCAAGGGTGTGCAAAGGACAGCATGGTGGAATGATGAGGTGAAACGAGCTGTGGAACAAAGGAAGGCATATAGTGAATGGTTAGCAAGTAGAGGTAGGGGAGCAGATGAGAGAGAGAAAGAGAGGTATATGTGAGCAGGAGAAAGGGAGGTTAGGAGACTGGTGAAGGAGAGTAAGAAGAAAGTGGATGAAGAGTTTGGGAGGAATCTGAGTGTGAAATGGAGGGAGAGTAAGAAATTGTTTTGGAAGGAGGTAAAGAAAGTAAGGCAGTGTGAAAGGAGAAATAGTAGGGGAGTGAAAGATAGGAATAATAGATTGTTGGTGGAGAAGAGAGAGAAATTGAGGAGATGGAAGGAGTACTTTGAGGATTTGTTGAATGTAGAGAGTGAGAGCTGTGCGAGTATAAGTGGTTGGGGAATGGCTGGGAGAAGAAGAGATGAGAGAAGGGAGGAAGAGATCAGTAGGGCGTAAGTAGTGGAAGCGATGAAGAAGATTAAGTTGGGAAAGGCCCCAGGAATTGATGTAGTGTTTGGTGAAATGCTTAGGTATGGGGGTGAGATTGTTGTGGAGTGGATGTGGAAGTTGTGTAGATTGGCTTGGGAAGAGGGAAGGGTTCCAGAGGACTGGAAATCAGGTATAATTGTTCCTTTATACAAAGGAAAAGGGGAGAGAGAAGTATGTGGTAACCATAGGGGTATTTGCCTTCTTAGTGTGACTGGTAAAATATATGGTAGAATACTCATTGATAGGGTTAGGCATATGACAGAGGAGCTAGTTGGAGAAGAACAAGGGGGATTTAGGAAGGGAAAAGGGTGTGTTGATCAGATATTTGTTCTAAGATGTTTAGTGGAGAAGTATCTGGAGAAGGGAAGGAAAGTGTATGCGTCTTCATGGACTTGGAGAAAGCTTATGACAGAATAGATAGGCAAGGTATGTGGAAGGTATTAAGAATATATGGAGTGGAGGGGAAATTGTTGAGTGCTGTGAAGAGTATGTACGAGGGAGCTAGGGCTACGGTGCGAGTGGATGGTGAGCTGAGTGAGTTCTTTGATCTCAATGTGGGACTGAAACAGGGGTATGTAATGTCTCCATGGCTGTTTAATATGTATATGGATGGGGTTGTAAAGGAGGTGCAAGGTAGGGCAGTGGATGTGGGGGTGGCTCTAATGATTGAGGGTGAGATTTGGAAGCTTCCGGTGTTGCTGTTTGCTGATGATACAGTACTGCTGAGTGAAGATGAATGGGAGTTGCAAGGTTTGGTGAATGAATTTGGGACAGTGTGTAGGAGGAGGAATCTGAAAGTTAATGTAAACAAAAGTAAAGTTATGGTGTTTGAGAGGAATGAAGTCACAGAGTGTGCAGTGAGGTTAGATGGTGAGGATATGGAGAATGTGAGTGCATTCAAGTACTTGGGTAGTGTGATGAGTAAGGATGGAACTTTGGGGGATGAAGTACGTGAAAGGGTACAGCAGGGAAGGAAGGTTGTTGGTACACTGAAAGCAGTGATGAGAAACAGGGAGATGAGTATGGAAGTTAAGAAGTCACTGCATGTTAGTATTGTGATCCCTACCCTGACGTATGGAAGCGAGGCATGGACCTTGTAAGAGGGGAACAAGTCAAGAGTGAGAGCAGTGGAAATCAGTTACTTGAGAGGAGCATGTGGAGTGACGTGGAGGGACAGGCTGACGAATGAAGAAATGAAGGAACGCTGTGGGGTGGATGTGGATGTGGTTGAGAAGATTAGGAGAAATACACTGAGGTGGTTTGGACATGTGGAGAGAATGGAGAATGAAAGACTGACTAAGAAGGTGTATGTAGGTGAGGTGGAGGGAGGGAGAGGGAGGGGTAGACCGAGGATGAGGTTGAGGGATGGAGTTGAGAGGTATATGAGGGAGGGGGGGTGAGTTGAGGGGAGGGTAATCAAATGGTGGGTGACAGAGCGACTTGGAGGCGTTTTGTGTGCGGCCACCCTCTGCGGGATTAGGGCGTCGGGCTATAGATAGATAGATAGATTTCTTTCTCTCTCTCTCTCTCTTTCTCTCTCTCTGTATATAGATAGATAGATAGATAGATATACACCGGACATATAGAGATGTTACAAAGGAAATCTTAATGAAAGCTTGCCACCGAGAGGGAAGTGAGTGCAATAAAACGGAGAAAGAGAGAGCGTAAGGGAACAAGCGAATGGAGAGCATATGATAAAAAAAAAAGTAAACATGCAATACAAAGGCCGGAAGAAAGGAGTAAGTAAAATGTGTCACTGAGAGGAAACGAAAAGAATGTAGCATAAAAGAGAAAATACAAGAACACAACGGAGGAGTACACGGGTGATGGAAACAGGACTGCTAAATTATCTAGGCCACAGGCTAGAGAGCTACGGGACCAGGAGCAAGGGAAACAGAATGGTACATTATTACCGGTACAGGAAGGACAGCAACTCAGATAAAAAACAAGAGATGCGATTTTAGAGGAAGGTGATTAGTCAACAGGAAAACTGATAAAGGAAACACACAACAGACAACAAAAAAGCAAGTGTGTGCATACCGGTATATATGTTAAAGTCTGAATACAGGAAAAAAGGAAAAAGGAGAATGCAAACAATGAGGCAAGTGTGTGCAAGAATAAATTAAAGTCTTCATACAGGAAAAAAACGATGAAAGAAAACACAGACAACAAACAATCACTTTTGTGCACAAATGTGTAATTCTTTGTGGATGTAACGAAGTGGAAACAGAGAAGCATACAGGTCAAAGGCTAATAGGAGAGCTACAATAAACAACAAAGTTATTTGTAAATCAGAAAAAGAGCAAGAGACTCCTTTAGAAGGACGAAATGAAACAATAAAGACAAGGGATGAAGGGAAAGATACATGATTTAAAAGAGGGAAGCATTAGAGGGTTGAATGCTAATCGCCCGCCACAAGCTGCCTACAAACCATATTTGAAGAACATATCTCTATCCGTTGCTGAGATATTGCCTAAATGCAATTTGATATATGTCGGCAATCGGTCGTCTTTGATCAAATCCTCACCAAAATAAAATCAATCCTGCCTATCCACATAGTTGCTCTTTCCTGAAGGTTTGGTGAAAATTCGTCCCCAACTTTTCGAGACATTTTGAGAACACACACACACACACACACACACACACATAAAACTATAACGCCTCGTCTTGCTAAAGGCGGACGATAAGACACTAAAATCTTGATAAATTCTGCGGACTTTGCCACCCACGTTTCTATACACTTTGATACATGGCTACTGGCATTCGGTCGTCACTGATCAAATCCTCTCCTAAGTAAGAGGCTTCTGCACATCCACATAGCTGCCATTTCCTGAGGGTTTGGTGAAAATTCGTCCACAACTTTTAGAGATATTTTGGTAAACACACACACACACACACACACACACACACACACACACACACACACACACACACACACACACACACACACACACACACACACACACACACACACAAATTATATCGTCTCGCCCTGCTATAGGCGGGCGATAAAATTAATGTATATTTCAGACGAAGAACATGAGGAAGAATATCAGAGGGCAGAGGATAAGAATTTACAGCAGACACAAAGGAAGGTATGAATAAATCGAACATGCAAGAGGATGACGGGCATTAAAAAGGACACAATACAACTATTTATAAAGCAAATCAACAATAGGAGAAGGGACTGAAGAAGAGGAAGAAGAAGAGAACCACAGACGAGAGATGAACAATAATACACAAGGGACAAAAAGAAAGACAAAGCGAAAAAGATGATTTAAGAGAAAAAAGCGGAGGATAAGGGAGAGAGGATAGAGACACAGCTGAACGAATGTAAAGTATATGTAAATCAGAAAAGGAATAGGAAGAACAAAATCAATAAAAAAGGACAATATGGTAACGACAAACACACAGGAGAACAGCATGCTGTACAGACGATAAAGATCAGCAGACGAAAAGTGTGAATCGGGAATACATGAGAAAGCTGAAGAGGAGAGAGACTAAAGGAAACGATGGACCAATACTAAAAAGTATGTGTAAAGGACAAACGATAGAGGGGTATATTCATGAGGAAAAAGAGGTGCTAAAGGAACAGAATAAAGTAAGAAAAAACAAGATACGAAGAATGATGTGAATATCACATAAAGACTAAAAGTTCAATACAAGATTAAGAGGAAATAAAAGGAGAATGAATAAATGAGAAGACACAAAAGAAGAACGGTATGTGTAATCAGATATTCAAGAGGGAGAAGCAGGATATGAGAGAAAGAGAATACAGGATAAAGAAATCAAGTGGTTTATTAAGATGAGGAAGATCGGAAGAAGGGAAAAAGGTTAAGGGAGACAAAAAGGAAAGTATGTATAGTGGGGAGGGAAGTGGCTAAGAGGAGATGCAGCACGGGAGGTAGAACAAAAAAAACGTAAGGAAAAGATGTAGGTATCTTTTGCACGAAGGAGACGGAAGTAAAATAGGGAGAAGTGGAGGGAGGGAAGAGGAGAGACTGGGTAGGGGAGAGGGGTGGGGAGATGAGAGAGAGAGGAGCAGAGGGCGGAGGTATGGTGAGGAAGAGGAGATCTGAGAGAATGGGAATATTAGAATGGAAGGAAGAGAGATGAGGAAGGACGAGGGAATGATCGGTAAGGTGTAGAGATAGCGAGTACGGAGAGGCGGAAAAGGGAAAGAGAATAGGCAAGGCATGGAAGACAGAGAGAGAGAGAGAGAGAGAGAGTGTGTGTGTGTGTGTGTGTGTGTGTGTGTGTGTGTGTGTGTGTGAGTGCGCGCACAGAAGACGGGGAAAGAGAAAGAGGTGGGGAGGTTATGTAAGGAGGGGTAGTAGCGCGGCTCCAAAAAGCAACGTTACTTTCACAGGTATTCTTTCAGATCTTTAATTCTGCTTAACTTCTAAGTGAAAAACTATGTAGAAAAATGGATAGACGACTTAAGTTGGCTCCTACGCCTCACACTCAACTGCCTGAAGCCGTCTAGCGTTAGCTGGAAAAGAATACTAAAGACGTCATCATTATGAGAGAGAATAGTGACAACATTAATTAACTCTCTACGACTCATTCTCAGCTGAATATAATCACCAGGCCTTAGGTGGAAGGGAATACAGGAATTTAACATGTATGAAAAACATGAGGTTGCAAGACGCGAGGAAAGTGCGTCGAGATGCATTTTTCTTCTACAGAATTTAAGTGAGATGAGTTGGAGGACTGCTGGCTAGAGTACTTGAGAGAAGAGCAAATTTTTAAGATGGCAGAGTTTAATGAGAAAACAGAACGATGCAGGCAGTGGGTAATCTGGGTCATTGTGTCTTTGTCGCCTTTAGTATTTCCGTGAGGAAAATGCTGGGTCGTACTTGTGCCGAGATACAAACAACCTGAATCGAATAGTTATAATATATATATATATATATATATATATATATATATATATATATATATATATATATATATATATATATATATATATAAGATCAATTTTTAACACAGGAAGAACCTAAGTCTTTCACTGTGAGGAAGTCATTTGGAATTTATTCTAGCTCTCAGGCGATTGTATTCAAATTAGGAAAGATCACTGTACTGAAGTGACTGATTAACAATATCCAGTCAGTGCAGCTTGATAAGTCTCTTCCAAGCTAAATAAAAGCTTGACGGTAGCAAGAAATAAAGAAAAAGTGCCCCATGGAAATGAAGGTGTCGAAACGTTGCAAATATTAAAAAGATGTGTCGATTACAGCATTTTCACGCTCTCAGATTCTCGCCGAAGTTGTTCCGAAGGATTACTGTGAAGAAAAATGGGCATTAGACTACATTTAACCCTGACACAGCTAAAGAAGCTGTGGGAAAATACGAGACTGCATGAATGTGTTGAGGTGCATATCCTTGCATTCAGTAAATCGGCGAAGTATAGTTGAGTGAGCAGAATAAGAGATAAAAGTTCGCCAGATATTTTAGCTCGTGCGTATCGCTTTCCTCTGATAGCTCATATTCCTAAACTGAGAGTGGTCTGATATATTTTCTGTCCTCAAATGATTCTCGCTGATATGATGTATCCGGGAGGAGAGTGACAGAAACTTCTGAATGTAAACAGTGGAGCAATAGGCGAATTTCTATCCCTGACTGTGCTTGTACCGAGATAAACACGTTGGATCGAGCATCGCCCGAAAAAGCAAAGTGGAGGGCAGATAAAGCAGGGCGGAAAGGAGTGGGTGGGAATGGTTCGAGGAGGAAAAGTGCATTGGAAATGAGGAGGAGGATATGGAAAGAGAGAGGAGGGGCATGAACTGAAGAGGAGGGAAGAAAAAAAATCTGGGAAGGGTGAATGGTCGAGAGCAGAAGGTGAATATGGGAGAAGAGAAACGGATGTGGAACGAAGAGAAAGTGAGGTGGATAGGAGCGGGCAGGATAGCGGATGAAAGTGAATAACAGGGAAAATAAGGAGAAAGAGGAGAATAAATTAAAATGCTGAGAACCAGGAGGAGGAGGAGAAGGAGGAGGAGGAGGACTACATCGGTCCTTTCGATACTGTTTCTTATAAGGTCTGCTGTCACTTAAGAAAGGTGGAGGGTAGGGGATAAAGGGCAAAAAAAAAAAAAAAAGCTGCTGCTGCTGATGATGATGATGATAATGATGATGGTGAGAAAATAAGGAGAGGGAAAAGGGGAAGCAGAGTAGAAGGGAAAAAAGGGTGTAAGAAGTAAGCTGAAGGAGGGGGGGGGGTAGAATTGAAACTGTTGGGAAGATGAGGAGAAAAAGGGAGAGAAGAACATGGAAAGGGAAGGAAGTGTTGACAGGAGAAGGTGGAGGAGGAGGGGGAGAAACTGAGAAGGAAAGGGTGATGGTGGAAAAAGAAATGAGGAGAAAGAAAAGGAGGACAAGGAAAAAGAACCGGAGGATGAATCAGAAAAGAACATGGTAAAGGAGGGGCGGAGGAAAGTACTGAGAAGAGAAGGGAGGGGAAGAGAAATTGGGAAGGGAAAGGTGATGGTGGAAACAGAAAAGAAGAGGAATGTGTGAAGAGGAGAATGAAAGAAGATGAACAAAAAAGGGGGAAAGAAGGAGAGTGGCAAAGAAGCAGTGACGAAGAGAGGAAGAAGGATAACAGGGGGAAAGAGAGGGTGAAGGGAGCTGCATGGAGTTAACGAGGACTGGCTGGGAAGGAGAAGGAAAGTGTAAGTCAGGGAAGATTGAGAGAGAGAGAGAGAGAGAGAGAGAGTTGCAGTGAAGGGGAAAGGAGGAGGGAGAACAAAAGATAAGAGAAAAAGAGGAAAAAAAAGTTGCAGTAAAGGAGAGGAGAAGGAGGAAGGAAAAAACAGGGAAAAAGAAGGACTAAGAGAGAGGTAAGAAGAAGGACAAAGAGTGGCTGAAGGAGGTAGGGGGTGCAGGAGGGAGCAGGGAGGAGCTAATAAGGACTCAATAGAAAAGAGATGCAAGGCTAGAAATATGGAAGATGAGAGAAAGGCGGAGGAAAGGATTAGGAATGTAGCAGTGAATGGAAGGGGAGGGAGAGAGAATGAAAGGAAGGAGACGAAAGAAAGAATAAAAACTAGAGGGCAAGGAAGAGAAGAGGAGAGAGAGAGAGAGAGAGAGAGAGAGAGAGAGAGAGAGAGATTACATAGATACACAGACCACACAGACCTTATGGTCCCTACAAGGCGGTCCGGCCTTAATACTAATACAATGCTACTGTATAATTATAGGAGCAGGAGAAAAGGATAGCATAGCAGAAAGCTATCTCCCCTACCCTCCAGACCCTCCGGCATTTGGCTGACAGGAAACAAGAGAGGAAGTAATACCTTGCAGGTTTGAAAAACCTGAAGGAATTTTATAGGATCGGCAGAAAGTAGAATAATATGGAAATGGAGAATTTAGGCATACAGCCACATACTCTATGCATGCACATTTTTTTTGCTGTTTTTTTTTTTTTTTAATAAAACAGATGAACAATGTTTATCTATTACATTTGCCCTAAAATACTGTCTATGTTGATTACTAGTTTAGAAGTACTGTGTTTAATAAATGGATGAATGTAGACACGAATATGCAATAATTGCTCTACCCTAACTAAACGACACCGATCGCGTCGAGATACATGTCCAGCCTCTTTTTAAAGGGAGAGAGAGAGAGAGAGAGAGAGAGAGAGAGAGAGAGAGAGAACGAAGGAAAATGGGAAAGACGAAGCAGTGAAAGCGAGAGAAGGAAAGAGAACAGACGGCGAAGAGTGGATGAAGAAAAATAAGAAGCAAAAAATACACAGGAAGAGAGGAGAAAGGAAAACAAAGGAAGAGGCGAGGAGGAGGGAGAAGTGGGGAGCAGTTAGCGAGGACTGGCTTGGAAAGGAGGAAAAGGTGATAAGTCAGGGCAGATGGAAGGAGATTATTGAATGGAATGGGATGGAGGAAGGCAGAGAGTGAGAGAAGATGGGATGAAGAGAATGGAATTGCGGAGGTGGATCGGAATGGAGAGTGTGGCAAGGAGTCATGATAAGCTCCAGGATAAGGAGGTGTGCAGGAAATGAGATTGGAACAAACAAAGGTGAGATGAGACGGGAAGACTCTGTAATGGAGGAAAGGAGGCGATGCGCAGGTCTGATGGGAAACGAAGGAGTCAAAAGGAGATAACAGAATTTAGAGACATGAGCGAAGATGGACGTTGGAGGATAGGACACAATGCAATACGAATGATATGAAGAGCTGATGATTTAAAGGAAACACCTGATAATAGAAACAAGAAGAGAAATGAACACTGGAGGATAGGACATTTCATTAAGCTTAAAAGGAAGCGATAAAGTTAAATGAGAATAATTCATGACAAGACTGAAAACTGGAAGACAGGACACAGAGCATGAAATCTGAAGGGAAACAAAGAGGATTAAAGGAGAAAAGTAACAAAGCAGCAGGAGAAAAAGTGAACAGAGAAGAGTACTAAAGTGAACAGATAGAGAGAGGGGGCATAGGGAGACAAACCGAGGTAAAGAAGGAGCGGAGAGAATACAGCAAGTCTAATGGGAAGAGAATAAAATACACAGGAGAGTGAAGGCCGAAGAAAAGAAGAAAGAATAGGCAGAAAAAGACAGAAGGGAGAGGGAAAGCAAAAAGGAGTGAAAAAAATAAAGGGAATGGAAGAAGAGTGAGCATATAGAAGTTCGGGGAGAATAGGCAGGGAAAAGGAGGAATGAGAGAGAATGCAAGGGAAAGGGAGAGATTCTAGATCGGATGTCAGGGAGGGTGGGGAGGACTGAAAGAGATCAAAAGGTTTGAGTGAGTGAGGCTTACCCCACCTGTACGTATGACCCCCGTTTGTGGTAAAGTAAAACCTAGGGAGCGAGAAAGGAGAGAGTGGAGCGAAAGAAAAGATGATGAATAAAGGGAGACAGAAAGGAACACCGAGAACAAAAAGAGAGATAATGGCAGAAAGGGGGAATGGAACAAGAAGAGGCAGAGTTGGAGAGAGAGGGAAAGGGATAACAAAGAGATGGGAGAGGAAGTCAAATTTATTGTAGAAATGACGGACATACAATCATACACAGACAAAGCAAAGAGAATAGACATGTGTATGACATAAGAGAGATACTGACAGATAGAGGGATAGATAGACTGACAGATAGATAAACATAGATAGAGAAGGAGGAGGGAGCCTGGGAATTTAGGAAGCTGTTCGTAACAATTCGTGGCGGCACACAGGAGAATGCCGATGAGAAGTATTAAGGAAAAACATGAAGGTAAAGAAAAAGGGAAAGAGACACACCAAGATGGAAAGCATGAATAACCCAATGCTTCAGCCTGGAATACTGGAAGGTGAAAGAAGCGTGAGAGGCTACCAGTTACTGAGGGTGAGAGAGCTGCAGTGAGAGTGTGGGTGTGAGAGTGGGCAGGGATGGATCGGGGGGAGGTTGGGGGGTATGCATCCCCCCACCGGCCATGCATCATTGAATAAAGAGGCAATTTTAACATTGAAATATCAAGTATGTCGCGTCAAGTATTTGGCTGAATCAGCGAATCAGACCCCCCCACCGAAAATTTCTGGATCCACCCCTGAGAGTGGGTAACAAAGTGTACAAAGGAGTACAAAGGAAAGCAACCAGCAACAGACCTGTTGGCCTTCTCGCAAATGTTTGGTACAGGAAAGGTTTTAACTAACGAAACTATCCTGTTGGAAGGCTCGAAATGCAGGAAGGCTCCCCCTCCCGACCACCACCACGCACCAAACCTCTGGCTAGCTGAAGCTGGCGGGAAATAGTGGAGAGACCACCGTGCAGCATGGAAAAGCTGTCATGGAAATTTAATAGGAATGAGGGAAAGGAAATCTTATTCTGCAATATCTACTTGAAATGGAAAGTAACATTTAGTCAGCAATATTTATTAATGTTATTCTGCGGTTGTGTCCTCCAGGCTCTGAAAAAAGGATTATATATATATATATATATATATATATATATATATATATATATATATATATATATATATATATATATATATATATATATATATATATATCCACTCACTCGATGTAGTGCTGCTCTCAGGTGACTGCCCTTTCCACTCTTTCATCCTTCCTTCCTCATCTGTCTTTATTTCCTTCATTCTTTCCTCTTCCTTCTGCCTACGGGTGACTTTACACTCCCTCTTCTGTCTTTCTTTCCTTCATTCTTTCCTCTTCCTTCTGTCTACGGGTAACTCTACACTAAGTGACATGCCAAATGGTTTCCTGTACACCAGGAAACCATTTACTACGCTGGGTGGTAACCATATAACCAAATTATGGCGCCTGATGGTTTAGTGGGTAATTATGGCACTCCAATCGGATTGAGCCGGTGCAGGTTTATATCCAAAGGGTGGTTGGGGTTTATAACTCACGTAATGCCACTCAGGGATGAGTGAGGATGGTCACTCTCATCTGAAATGTCAGGACCAACTTGCCTAGCCCCGAGCTCCTACGATCCTCATGGGGCAACACAAGATTATATATATATATATATATATATATATATATATATATATTGTTACGGAACAGAGAAAGATAATGTACACTTTAAGTGAGAATACTAAAAATCACTACTGTCCCGTAAAGTTCCAGGTTCAAAACAAAGAGTTAGGTAAAATTACAAGTCAAAGTTTAATGCTCAAACTAACAATAAAACATTCAGGACTCATGAGGATAATGTAATGGCAAAAACAGGTTAAATATATGGTTAACTGCAATAGCCTCTATTAACACGAAATTAGCAAGAGTAAATTTATCTAAGTCAGCCCTGATAAAATGAGATACCAGATAATACTCAGTGAATGCCAGATAAATAATTACAGATACAAACTATTATCAAAAATGACTGACATAAAGAACCCTACATGAATTACAAAAACTTCACTAGGCCCCACAAATTAAACTTATGCTATACAGTACAAGAAAAAATGCAACAACAGTTATACTCAAATTACACACAGCTGCTAGATGGTTGGAGACTTCTTGAGCACTCACAATAATAATATCTGTACAGGGGAGGACAGAGATGTGAACAAAATGAGGAGCAGATCTAAGTGGCAATGATGCAGAGACTGAGCTCATTATATAGGGGCCAGCAGAGCCTGATACAACTTGTAAGAAGGACGCGCAAATGAAGCCATGGGGACAGAGAGCTGCAAATCCCGCAAAGTATAACAGAGAGAACGACTTACTCTACTATAACGGTAGAAGGGGGGACTGAGGCAGAACACGCTCGTGATCAAACATGCAGCAACTGTGCGTTAAAATTACACAAAGGATGATGAAATCATAGGCTATGTAACAATATATATATATATATATATATATATATATATATATATATATATATATATATATATATATATATTCAGGAATGAACATACTTAACCGGGAGTTGGAAAAAGAAGTGTGTGAGAGAGTGGGAATGAATGAGAGGGTGTGAAAAAGTGTGAGTGTGGCATATAGGCGAAGGTGTGGGATTAAGAGAGAGAGAGAGAGAGAGAGAGAGAGAGAGAGAGAGAGAGAGAGAGAGAGAGAGAGAAGGGGAGTGAGTGCCTAGGAATGTAGCAATTAAGCGGTGTTAGAGAGTGGGTGTGAGAGTAAGCGGAAAGGAATAGGTGTGGGAATGTGTCAGAATGGCAGTGAAATGGTGGGAGGAAGATAACGGGACTGAGAGTCGGAGTGAGGGAATGGGCAAGGATATGAGTGGGCGTGAGAGACTGGAAGTGCACCAGCGAGGCGGAGGTTACGTGAAATCAATGAGGAATTGAAACAGCAGTGGGAAAAGAAATGGGTGGACTTGAGAATTAATAAATGTGATAAACACCTCTTCCTTACCAATTTAATTCTATGTAAACATGTTCATAAACTCTTGTATGTTATGTACGCAAGCTACAGTAACTGGACTGCAAGGATATAAATAACAAAAACAAGTAACAAAGAGACAGGCTCCAATAATTATCTAGGTAAATGTGCTTGTAAGCGCTCTAATACAATAAGTATAAAAGTCAATGTGAGCGGAGTGGTAAGAGATCCTGGATGGTCAAAGAGAGAAGAGGAAGTGAGGGATTCTAAAGATAGTGGAAACCCAAACTGGAGGATTTGCAGGTTAAGAAGAATAGAATCAATGATAAACACAAATGGTCATGAGAGTGGCGATGTGAAGTTGGGTATGATAACGAGAAAAGTGGAAACTTCGTGAGGGTGACTACATGGGACAAAACTAGAGACACTCAGAGAGCAAACCTCCACCAATGACGGATCCGGATCCGGATCCGCCCCAAAATTTAATCAATTCTTTCTTGGTCCATGACCTACCCATCCTGAAAATTTCATTGAAATTCATTGAGAACTTCTGGAAATATCGTGTGGACAAACAGACAAACAAAAGACAATCATAGATGAATACATAACCTCCTCTAACCTCGATGGCGAAAGTATAAAGAGTGAGGGTAAATAGATAGATGAGAAAAAGGGGAGTGAATTAAAGTTAACTGACGGGACAAGAAAAAGTAAATTAGGGTGAAAAGACAGACTAGAAAAACTGGGAGTCAATTAGGGTTAACAGATAGGTCAGAAGAGAGGAAATGAGTAAGCGATTCAAAAGACAGTGGTAAAATAAAAGTGGAAGGACTGAAGGTCAGAGTCAGTGGTTTAAATAAAAAAAATAATGAGGGTGGCGAGGTGAGGGTGATTAGGTAGGAGAGGAAAGAGGGTGTCCAGTAGATGAGTACGAGATGAAAGTAGGGCAGCGGAAATGTGGTCGAGTTAGAATGATGTGATTGGTGGAAGGAAAGGTACAACAATTCAGATTCAAATGAAATACGAAACGGCAGTGCGATGAAGAAAATGGAACAATAAAATGGAGAGGAGATTTAAGTGGAAAGGAGGGAATAAGGTTAGGGTTGTGAATGGTGGAAATGATAGAAAAAAGGATGCAACAGAGGGGAATGGAAAGATGAAGAACTAATAACAAAACGCAGAGAACAGAGGGGGTAGATGGGGAAGAGATTAAAATGTTAGACAGGAAATAAGGTTAACAATATGAATGGTGGAAATGGTACAAGAAAGGGAAGAGCAAAAGTACAGATAATTTCAGCAGAAAGGAGATGAAGAAGAAAATGCGAGATGAAGACTAGACTGCAGGACGAAAGGGAAAAGGAGGCAGGAGATAAGAGGGATGAAAAGTAACAGATATGATACAGGGACAGAGGAAATGAGATTATGACTGGATGGAATAGTGGAAGAAAAGATAGAACATGAGAAGGTGACAAAGAAAGTAACAGGAAGAAGGACAAAAAAAAAATGGAAGTAAGGAAGGCTGAAGAAGAAGTAGAGAAGAAAAATGGTAGGAAAACAGGAGTATATGAAACAGGGACAGAGGAAATTAAGTTGAGACATGGATGGCGAAAAAGGTGATGGAAGGAAGGGGAGTATAGAAAAAAGTGACAAAGAAAATTAATGTATGTCAGAATTCTTACATGAAAGCAGACTGGTTTCCACACAGTCATAGTACACTAACATACTCATACCTTAGTGTAAAGTGCCATGATGAGTATTGAAAAATTCAGGAACATGGGGGCTGAAAGATTGTGTGTCTGCACGGTTTAACTTTTGATCCCATGAATCCATTTAAAGCCCTACGTTAAAAATGAAAAGTTGTCTGGGGGTACTTACTGCTGGAAAAATCGTGCCAGTTCTGAAGCGACCTGGTGATGAAGTAAAGGAATGCTGCCAAGCAGAAAAATGTGTTGCAAGAAGACAAGAGAAAGAAACTAAGGAAATACGAGTACAAAAGATTTTCGCACTTTCATGTGAAGATCAATGAAGAAGAGGAAGGACAGAATGCAGGAAGAGAGGCTAACGGTAGGAAGTGGACGAGGAACGCGAGAGAGATTCAATGAAGAATTAATGAAGAAAAATGACAGCAAAAGTTTGGAAAACAGAGTAGATAGATAGGAAGAAGAAAAAAAAAATAATAGCAGGCAATAGGATAGCTCAGAGATAAGAGACGGAAGCTGAGAGATGAAAGGGGAGGGGGGAGAGAGCAAAATAAAAGAGTAAACGAGGAGGTGGTGGGAGGAACGAGAGCGAGGAAGAGCTAGAAACATCTTAAGAGAGGAGAAGGAAGACGGAGGGAAGAAGGACTGGATAAGTGGGTACGGAAATATATATATATATATATATATATATATATATATATATATATATATATATATATCATCATCATCTTCAGCCGTTGAGGTCCACTGCAGGACCGGCCTATCCCTACCGAAGCAGGGACGATACAGCCAATGTATCTCTACCCAGTGGCTTAGGCTGTCTGGTAGAGACTGTATGTAGGGTGAGAAGTACTTGTAAGTGTAATTGTAGTGTTGTAGTGGCTTTGGATGTGTGTGTAGTCTGTGAATCAAGTGTAATCGGCCCGCCTTAAGCCGACTGGGTGCAAGCATACTTTATAGTATGCGACATTGGTTCAATCCCTAATGTCCGCCAAGCAGTACGTGGCCAGAAGAACGCTCCCAAAGTTTATTACCCTGCTGGGCGCAAACCCTCGTTCTTCAGTGTACGAAAACGCACACGTTACCACTGTACCACAGAGGCTCCACTGTATATATACTGTATACATATATATACCGGTATATATATATATATATATATATATATATATATATATATATATATATATATATATATATATATATACTGTATATGTAATGATAAACCATGAAGAAAAAAAGAAGGAAAATGTGAGTTAATAGAAAGGTAGTAATACTGACGGCTTGAAGTTCGGCCGGTAAAGAGATGGAATAAACTATAAGGGCATGATTTGATTGGAGCATAAACAAAAAGGTCGCCAAGAATTAAACAGAACGGGTAGTGGACAAGATAAAAGGAAAATGTAAAGATAAACAGATAATAAAAGAGATGGAACGACGGATAAAACTGCAAGCGAACTAGATAATTTGGGGGAGAGAGTAAAATGTAAAGAAATCTGTTGAATTAAGGAAAATGACACGGAAATAAGAAAGCAGGGGTACATGGCAGAGTACGGTAAAATTTGAACGAAAACTATAAAATACAAGAAGATGCACTCCGAGAGGGCAGCAATCACTACGGCCAATTGGTCTAAGACTCTAAGAGTATTCTACTTTGCCCTATGACTTTGACTCTCAAACTCGAATGACTACTTTACCCTTGCCCAAACCTTAATTCATCCCACAACTGTAGTTCACATCAGAACAAAACTATCGGAATTGAACTGTCTAATTACCCCGAACTTTGGCATTTCCCTGTGACTTTGACCTTTTCCTAAACAGAATACAGTTATCCTTACTTTAACCTGAGCCATTCAATAAAGTTTAGTCTATATCACACAGAAACTCCTAGATGACTTTGGCATGTGACCTTGACTTGCCATGTGACCTTGACCTATGATCTATTGTTCATCAAAACAATAGGTCATCCTCTTTGGTGATCCTCAACTCATCCACCAAGTGTGATTCAAATTAGATGAAAAATTTATTAGTTATATAATTTACACACAGCAACACGGGTCGACTCTTTGACCTTCCCTTTGACCTAAACCTTAGGCTGTTATCAATACTGAATTCCTTCTTCCCTGCTTGACCATTCTATCAAGCTCGGTTAATTTCAATTTAAATCTGTTCGAGTTTATCTTGACTCATAATCCAGGCTTCTGACCACTGACCTCGGACTAACTATGATTAAATTCGAATAATTTTACTCATTAATTGTTCTCCATCTTTCTACAAAGTTTAGTATAAATCGGAAAAAACTACATAAACTGATCTTGCCCTGTGAACTCGACCTCTGACTGTTCTTAAAATTAATTCATTTCATTCATACCTAACTCACAACCTTTAATGGACCTTTAAACAACACTGAAAACAAACCTTCAATGGACCTTTAAATAAAACTGAATAAAAACAGGTTAAGTCAATTCTGACAGGTCAGCGTTTGAGTTAACCCTGTGACACTGGGCTTCTACATATTCTTCTCAGTAGGTAACTACGGCATAGGATTCCTGATAGGCTGTCCCTGAACTTTTCCATCATGTATGGTTACAATCGGATGAAAATTGTTTTATTTTGCTCGCATAAACACACACACACACACACACACACACACACACACACACACACACACACAAAAGCATTATTTCTATTAGATGCTTCATTACTGTTCATTCCCTGCCAGACTGTTGGTTATTACACTTTCAACTGAGAGAACTGGGCCACTCCCACAACATAAATACTGTGTCGTCTATCTATCTATCTATAGCCCGACGCCCTAATCCCGCAAAGGGTGGCCGCAGACAAAACGCCTCCAAGTCACTCTGTCACCCACCATTTGACTACCCTCCCCCCAACTCACCCCCCCCTCCCTCATATACCTCTCAACTCCATCCCTCCACCTCATCCTCGGTCTACCCCTCCCTCTCCCTCCCTCCACCTCACCTACATACACCTTCTTAGTCAGTCTTTCATTCTCCATTCTCTCCACATGTCCAAACCACCTCAGTGTATTTCTCCTAATCTTCTCAACCACATCCACATCTACCCCACAACGTTCCTTCACTTCTTCATTCGTCAACCTGTCCCTCCACGTCACTCCACATGCTCCTCTCAAGTAACTCATTTCCACTGCTCTCACTCTTGACTTGTTCCCCTCTTTCAAGGTCCACGCCTCGCTTCCATACGTCAGGGTAGGGATCACAATACCATCATGCAGTGACTTCTTAACTTCCATCCTCACCTCCCTATTTCTCATCACTGCTTTCAGTGTACCAACAACCTTCCTTCCCTGCTGTACCCTTTCACGTACTTCATCCCCCAAAGTTCCATCCTTACTCATCACACTACCCAGGTACTTGAATGCACTCACATTCTCCATATCCTCACCATCCAACCTCACTGCACACTCTGTGACTTCATTCCTCTCAAACACCATAACTTTACTTTTGTTTACATTAACTTTCAGCTTCCTCCTCCTACACACTGTCCCAAATTCATTCACCAAACCTTGCAACTCCCATTCATCTTCACTCAATAATACTGTATCATCAGCAAACAGTAACACCGGAAGCTTCCAAATCTCACCCTCATTCATTAGGGCCAGCCCCACATCCACTGCCCTACCTTGCACCTCCTTTACAACCCCATCCATATATATATTAAACAGCCATGGAGACATCACACACCCCTGTTTCAGTCCCACATTGAGATCAAAGAACTCACTCAGCTCACCATCCACTCGCACTGTAGCCCTAGCTCCCTCGTACTTACTCTTCACAGCACTCAACAATTTCCCCTCCACTCCATATATTCTTAATATCTTCCACATACCTTGCCTATCTATTCTGTCATAAGCTTTCTCCAAGTCCATGAAGGCAGCATACACTTTCCTTCCCTTCTCTAGATACTTCTCCACTAAACATCTTAGAACAAATATCTGATCTACGCACCCTTTTCCCTTCATAAATCCCTCTTGTTCTTCTCCAACTAGCTCCTCTGTCATATGCCTAACCCTATCAATGAGTATTCTACCATATATTTTTACCAGTCACACTAAGAAGGCAAATACCCCTATGGTTACCACATACTTCTCTCTCCCTTTTTCCTTTGTACAGAGGAACAATTATACCTGATTTCCAGTCCTCTGGAATCCTTCCCTCTTCCCAAGCCAATCTACACAACTTCCATATCCACTCCACAACAATCTCACCCCCATACCTAAGCATTTCACTACACACTCCATCAATTCCTGGGTCCATTCCCAGCTTAATCTTCTTCATCGCTTCCACTACTTCCGCTCTACTGATCTCTTCCTCCCTCCTCTCATCTCTTCTTCTCCCAGCCATTCCCCAACCACTTATACTCACACTGCTCTCACTCTCTACATTCAGCAAATCCTCAAAGTGCTCCTTCCATCTCCTCAATTTCTCTCTCTTCTCCACCAACAATCTATTATTCCTATCTTTCACTCCCCTATTATTTCCCCTTTCACACTGCCTTATTTTCTTTACCTCCTTCCAAAACAATTTCTTACTCTCCCTCCATTTCACACTCAGATTCCTCCCAAACTCTTCATCCACTTTCTTCTTACTCTCCTTCACCAGTCTCTTAACCTCCCTTCTCCTGCTCACATATACCTCTCTCTTCTCTCTCTCATCTTCTCCCCTACCTCTACTCGCCAACCATTCACCATATGCCTTCTTCTTTTGTTCCACAGCTCGTTTCACCTCATCATTCCACCATGCTGTCCCTTGCACACCCTTGCATCTCCTCCTCACTGCACAAACCGCCTCACATGCTGCGCCTATCTCTTCCGTGAATATCTTACATACGTCTTCCACCCCTTCCATCTGCTCTAGCTCATACCTTCCCAATCTTTCTTCCACTATGCTCTTATACTCTGTCATTTTCTCACTATCTTGCAATTTCTCCACTCTTCTCACAGGAGCTGCTTCCTCCTGTCTTCCCCTTCGCCTCCTCAACCACTTTCTTTGCATCTTTACCTTGGCCATCACTAAGTGATGGTCCGAGACTCCATTCCCCCACCCTCTCCACACTCTTGCATCCAACACTTGTCTTCTCATTCGCTCATCCACACACACGTAGTCTATCATTGCCTTTCGTTCAACAAGTTCACCATCCATCCTCCTCATTACTCTCCATGTATACCGGTGGATCATCTTATGACGGAAGTAGGTGTTGGCTATTGCCAACCCCTTACAAGCACGAATTTCCACCAAAGCACTACCATTCCCATCTACTTCACCTGGCACACCCCACTGACCAACCACTCCATCCACTCGTACATTCCCAACTTTGCCATTCATGTCTCCAATCAACAGCACTCTCTCGCTCCTCTCAAACTTGTCCATACATGCTTCTACTCTCGCCCAAAACTCATCTTTCACTCTTGCCACTCGATCCTCTGTTGGAGCATACACACATACAATCGCCCATGCTTGTATACCTACTTTCATCCTCACCCATACAATCCTTGCACCCACTGTTCCATACTCTCTTATATTGTCCTTCCACTTCTTGCTTATCATCAGACATACTCCCTCTCTTGCCCTCTCATTCTCACTGACTCCTGCACATATACCTACACCATATTCCCATTCTCTCACCCTTTCACCTTACCATTTAGTTTCAGTCAATCCACATATATCCACTTTTGCATCCTCAAGCACCTGAACTATCTCTTTCTTTCCTGTAATCACTGTGTCGTGATTACAGGAAATTCGATGAGATTAAGTTATGAAGTACGAATGAGTCTTCTTGGTTGCGAGATAAACTGACCCTCCAATCTGATAACACCTGGCTATCAACCAATCTGAATGGGGTTAGTGATCTTCGTTACGTTAGGGAAAATTCGCTATATCTCCTCTCAAAACCGAATCCCTTCCTTATCGCCCTCTTCCTACAATGACTACTTTTTCTTTGCTTCTGGCAAACCATTATATTTGCTTTAGCCCTACTACAGTTGCTGGAAAGGGACTCCCCGCTTATACCAATACACCAGTTTTGCGTGAGACAGCTTTGGCATGTATTGATTAGGGACGGTGGGTGTTAGCGCAGAAGTGGTGATATGTGGAAGTGTGTGATACTTTGGAAGACTGTTGAGCCTTAGGGAACGGTATGTTGAAACTAAATCCAGAATCGAAAGCATTAAAAAAAAAAAAAAAAACGAGCTTTCGTCCCTGAATGTATCTCATTTCTCGCATACGCCCACACACATACAAGCATCCTACTTGAACACTCTGACTTGCAAGCTGATCTCCTCCCACACCTTGCAATTAATATTTCATTTGATGCATGTAGGATTTATTTCACAAATCTATTCCACTGAAACACCCACAGAGGAAAAACACATATTCTACCTACTTATCCTCTCTGTTCATTGAGAATGACATACATAACTAGATTTGTTTCTGAAATCTGTCTTGTCACCCCATCCTTAGATGGTAAAAAAGGCTCAGGATGATGATGAGGCTGAAGATGATGATGATGATGATGATAATGATGAAATACACCTACAAAGAGCCACATGCACTTACTGTAATATTCCATTCGAATATATCTCTGCCTCTCTCTCTCTCTCTCTCTCTCTCTCTCTCCTTCGCTGTACATCTATCTAACGATCTGTATATCTATCTATCTATCTGTCTATCCATCTATCCAGTTATCAGTCGGTAAATCTATCTGTCTATGCCTGTCTATCCATATCTATCTATCTGCACAATACATCATCCACAGTCTGTTAACAAACACTACATTGACATGCATACCAAAAAAAAAAGGCCAGAACTCCTGATAACTCCCCATCCTCAAATCGTGATGAATGCTGCCCACCCAAAACCTCACATGTCATGCATACAGATTCCTCCCATACCTTCAACTACTATTATTCTTCAGTCTTTATCTGTAATTTTAAACCCCACCGTTTATATATTCAGCCATCTAGCAGTCATTAAATCGTTCATGTGTCTGTCTGTCTATATCTACTTATCTATGTACACACACACACACACACACACACACACACACACACATATATATATATATATATATATATATATATATATATATATATATATATATATATATATATACAAATGTTTTCCTAAAGATGTTAAAATCATTTGGGATGTCACTCAGTTTTCAGTCATTACAGTGCTCAGTGTGCCAGGCAAAGTTCTTGCTCAAATTCTTCTGATGCGTAACTGGGACCAATTGTTAAAGTTTCAGAGGCCTGAGCAATTTGGATACATGCCCAAGAAGTCTACTGTTGACCGTATCCTAGCTCTTTGCATTCTTGTGTAACGCCGTCTTGTGTTTCGACAAGGTTAGCTAGCAGCGTATGTGGATCTCAAGCAGGCGTTTGACTCAGTAAATCGGGAGGTAGTATGGGAACTCCTGCGATTCTGTGGGATCCCATCAGGGATAATCCAGCTGACTGCTGGCTTGCACAGTACTTAAACACTGAGAATGCTGTCATGTGTGTGTGTGTGTGTGTGTGTGTGTGTGTGTGTGTGTGTGTGTGTGTGTGTGTGTGTGTGTGTGTGTGTGTGTGTGTGTGTGTGTGTGTGTGTGTGGAGGAGAAGGGGGCATCCGTCTTCTTCCCAGTAAGTTCCGGTGTAAAACAGGTATGTGTCCTTGCCCCCACACTTTTCAACACATGTATTGAATGGGTACTGGACCGGGCTGTGAATCGAAGTCACTGTGGGGTCTCAATTGGCAGTTTCAGAGGTACTGACCTTGACTTTGCTGATGATGCAGTTATCCTAGCAGAGTCGCTGGAAAAACTGCTGTGTGCCCTCGAGGAATTTACCGAGAATGCGAAGCCACTGGGATTAAAAGTCACTTGGGCCAAGACCAAGGTCCAGGCATTTGGTGGCTAGTTGGACGAAGCATTCTAGTCTATCCAAGCACATGGTGAGGATACAGAAGTCCTGAAAAGACTCACTTATCTTGGCAGTGTGGTCCATAACAGCAGTACATCACAGTTAGATCTCTTGTCGCATTGGTCTGGCCTACGGGGTTATGGATTCACTCAATTCTGGTATTTGTCGCTGTCGTTATTTGAGTAGATGAACGAAAGTTCGCATCTTCAAGGCACTGGTGCTTCCTGTCTTACTTTATGGCTGTGAGACATGGACATTAAACACTGACTTGAAGCAGCAAACTGACTCCTTTTGTACTAAGTGTCTTCACAGGATCATGGGATAACGCTGGTACAATCAGATCCGCAACGAGTGACTACTCTGTGAAACTGAATCGAGGCCTGTTACCCACATAATACGTCAACGCCAACTCCATCTATATGGGCACGTGGTCAGCTTTCCTGAGGCTGATCTTACTCACAGGGAGATCTCAGAACGAGTTCACCCAGGGCAAAGGAGGTCAAGGGGAAGACCATGAGGCTCATGACTGGAGCAGGTCGATCACTCCTGTCAGGAGATACTTAGAGGGAGAAGAGCCGCTGCCTGGAGGGTTATACAAAGGGACCCGCGTGGGAGGAGTCGGAGGATGAGTGAGGCTATGCGCCCCACGGCGTCTGCCCCTTCTTTATTAATTGATTGGGATATTACTCCCACAGAGTGTAGCTGATCTCTCACTCTCATACAATCTTTCATGGCACAGGTAGAGAGTTTCCTTTGTGTGTGTTGCCCAATGTCACGCCTACAGAGCTTACAGATAGAACTGTTAGTCCAGCAAAAATTTGCAAAAGATCTACCGGCCTCACCCTGACTCAGGAAGTCCACAGATGCCTCAGTACAGAACATCCGGTTGCTTACTCGTACAATCCTCCTTGTTGGGGAATACCTTAATATGAGAGGCACACAGTTTTCAGCGGCAGACTATGCTAACATGCAACTCCCGTCATTACGTAACCGATCTTCACAACACAATAAAATAAACCTCATTAGCATTGCCAGACCTTCTTTAACACCATCTCATCCCAGACATTCCAACAACAGCAACATGAAGCGGTGGCAAGGCACAACAAACCTGTCCCTAGCAGTCATTTTAGTGCTGATGTATAAACACAACAGGATATCTAGTCAATGATATTACATATAAAATTTGGAGTAAATCAGGTGAAAATTGACGATTTTATGCCCATTTGAAATTTTAGGTCGGACCTACAAGACATTGTCCCCCCTTACTGCTAACTGGGGGGGGGGACCCCCCTGACTTAATGAGGCATGTTATAGGATGCAGATTTGAAAGATGTACCTTTAGGTTTTGGTTTCACGTTGATATGACGAATCTGAAAGAAAACAATTTTAAACCTTTTTTTAATATTTCACATTTTTTTTACTTATGGCCTGGGCCTTGACCCAATTTGGCCCATAATTTAATCAGGTAATCAGAGGATCATAACCCATCATCCCTGTAATTTTAGTCAAAATCGCACCAGTAGTTTTCGCGTAAAGTTGTTAAGAGGCAATCAAACAAACAAACAAACAGACAAACCGAGTGAAAACATTACCCGCATACCTACATACTCATTTCACGTGAAGGGCAATACAATATATCGAAGAAAACACTGTGCTACAAGTCTCCATCCCCACAACATTCATCCGTCCTAGATATTCTTATACAGACCTGATTGCTAGGCTTAAATCAGGAATCACCTAGCCCTCCCCAGTTACCAGCTTAGATTCGGGTTGGGTAGAATCACAGAAAACATGTGCTCTGTTTGATTAGGCCCAGACAATATAAAACACATACTGGAGCACTGCACGGACGCAAACACAGCATCACCGGCGTAAAGAACCTATAGGACGACCCAAAACGGTAGGAGTTTATCTACGGTCGACGGGTCTCCTCGGCGAGGCGGACCGGGATTAAGAAGCAACAAGAACAATTACAACATTTGTGCGTATATTTCATTTGTTACTCTTGTGCTTAAGGCAAAAAAAATGAATATGGGTGCTTTGTTATTTTTAACAACTGCTATCTGTTGATCGATATCGGTATCTATTATCTACCCATTTACCGTCTTCTTTATGTATCTGTATCTTCCTAGATTTGAAATTTTGTTTTCCCTATGGCTTCGTACGTTCTGAACACATCAACATTTGATATCTATCGCAAGTTGATCATGTCAGTCTTAGATCTAATCCATTTTATGACAAATGCTTTTACGACTCTAATATCCGATGTTATTGTATGAAACGAAAAAGGTCTAAACTTCCTCTGAAGGAATCACCATAATGCAATTTTCCATGGTAGAGCCAATGTTTTCAGGGGACTGGAAGCTAGAGTAATTACCAAAACAGTTATTTTCCAAACAGTTGCTGGAAACCTACAGAACAAAGAATTTCGAGAAGTGCAATGATGTGATGCAACATTTATCATCTTTATATTGCGATTTTCTATGGCACAGCTGATGATTTCTATCGACTGTAAGCTAAACATGTCAAAACCAGCCTGGTACTGCCCAGCAGCTGCTGGAACTATTTCGGGGAAAAGAAATCTCAGAAGTTTAATGCTGTGCAACAGTGCAAGTCTCAGCTGGTATATTACTGGCTATTAGCTTTTTTCTTCCTAATCGTCTTCGTTATCATTCTTTCTCGTGTCCTCTTTACAGTTAAGTGCCGTAAAATAAGTTAAAGACTACTTATTAAGATTACATACCTACATTTAAGATACCATTTCCACAAAAAGTTGTCATTTTGGTACATAATCTTGTTACATAATTAGAACTTATGATATTAATACTACACTGAATAAGAGACATTACTGATTATGTACTCAGTAACGATACAGAAAAATAAGAATTGTTCTATCACCATCAAACGCGTAACAAAAAAAAACGTAGCCTCATTTAATGCTCTCGATTCCAGTATTAATGCCGCTTACTGTATAATTAAAGCACTTTCACTTTGCTTGACCCAAAGTTTTACCCTTTCTTGCAGATTATTTTACATAAATCACTGGCAGAAAAAGAAAAGCAATGCTACGAATTATACATTATGTCCACAGCATCTTTTCGTGACTAGCACTGTATTCTATTTTTCTACTGTTACAACTCAGCATTCATGATGGCAAGAAGGCAATTTTCGGCCAAGTTAAATTAATAGAGTAAAGGCTGAAGGGATGTACCGACACGCCAGGGAAGACGACTGGGAAGTCACCGAACACAGAAGCACGGCAGAAACTGATGAAGAAAATTATTTGCAATGGTTATTTCACAGATCATCACTATAACTGTCTTCGTATCAAGCATCGCCAGAAACTGTATTTTTCCTACAACCACCGCCACCACCATCATCATCATCACTATCATCACAGTTTCCCTCCATCATCATCACAACATGTTTTTTCTGTCATCACCACCACACCAACCACCACCACCACCACCACCACCATCATTATGACGTTTTTCGTCCATCATCATCACAACCTTTTTTCCTACCATCACCACCACAATCCTCATCATCATCACAACTTGTTTTCCTACCATGTTTATCATCATCTATATTTCCTACCATCATCTTGCTGTCCTTTCTTCTACACTTAAAGCTGATGTGTGGCAGGATCCATGAACAAAGGGCAAAGAACGAAAGCATAACTACCGCATCAATAGCATGTAAAGTGAAAAGAGCCACACATCATTCATACGTATCCAAAATCCATGATGTGCAACAAAAACCACGTGTACAGACAAATACACACACTCATATCACAAGCACGCACGCACATGCTGACATGCACCCACACACACACGCACACAAACACACTAGCACGAACATTTACACACACGTGCACACTCACAAGTAGAAACGGGACCCTTCATGCACGCACGCACATGCACACTTGTGCACGCACCCACACAAGCACACAATCGCGTTCACACACACACCCGCATATGCAAAAGTACACACTCGCACGAGCGCATAATCATGAACACAAGCATAGTTTAATCAATATTACCACCTGACATGAGCAAAGATTATATATCACCATCATCATAACAAAAATAAAAATAATGTAACAACGCAATTTGTTTCTGGAAAAGCGCATAAATCTACCATACGTTTGAAAGTCCATATTCCATGACACTTTGACTGGATATAAGAGTAATTTAGAAAGTCGTCACATTCACATAGCCCACACATTGAGTCTCAGTCTCAGAGCCTTAAGTAATGTGCTTGGTAACGTAGGTGAAGCGCTTATACCTCGTGGTAATTTTACATCATGAATAGTTTAGGCCGCCAATTTTTGCTTTGTCCCACACTTTCCGTAAACCACGACCCCCAGCAGCTAATGTTATATCTAAATTCTCAGTTATGTTTCGTGAAGAGACAATGAGCAAACAAACAGCTCCTAACAGTCTGATCGGCCCAAGAATCAACAGGAATACAACTTCCGACTCGTGTCTGGCACCATATTCATAAATTTTCTAGAGTTGTGCAATACTTACTTGGTTCATAATTTTAACTCGTGCTGATACATACTTGATAACCAAATTCCAATTAATAATAACATGAAAAATAATTCCGGATAATATTCAACTGTTACAGAGAAGTCTGACAATAATAAAGATGTTTTATGAATACCATTCCTGATCTAATGTAGTGACTGTCCACTTCACTACTGTTGTTCAATACTACGTTGGCGACTCAGGAAACAACAGAAACTTGATATACAACACTTTAAACAACTATAACACTTACCAACGGAGGGGAAAACATGAGAAACACCTACGGGTAAAGATACGGGCAAATATACATGAAATTATGTTCACAAACACACGGCACAAAAGCTAGTGGGAAACTGTGGTGCAGGTAGCGTGTTTTTTCCTTCGGGGACACTTTGGCATTCAGTCATATTGGCAACATTGGAGAGAGTTCAGCGAGAAAGGATTCGGCAAAGTCGCGCCTTCGCTCAGGAATGGATGAGACAATTCAGCTAATCAGACCAACATATAATAAGAAAATCCATGTTTTAACGTTAAACCAACCTATAACTAACCATCTTAGGCCTAACCTAACTTTAAACTATCATAATACCTTATTTTGTGTGGACCGATGACGATGATGCGAGGGTGCCAAGTCTTTTCTTAAGGAACTCGATTCGACGATGCCAATATGACTATATAACCAAATATGGCACGGAAACAAAAAAATGCCTGCGGGTCCCCTCCCCCACCCTCCCTCCCAGCCTCCATCCCTTCCAGTCCCTAATGAAGAAGTTAAGTGGATGTTGTCGAATCACCCTCCTCAAATTTTACGCCCAGTGTGGTTATGTCTTACCGACTCTTGTGCAGTTAACATGCATTAATTTATCCCAATTAACTAAATAAAGCGCTCCATACCTCCCTCCCTGAACCCTTCCTACTTCCCTCACTGCATAACGACGTGACCAAAGAAGAATATTCAGTCAAATATGACTTTCATTAACCCGTTCATTAATCATCTCTTTAGTCAACATTTAATGTCCTTACAATTCTTTACGAAGCATACATCAAAGATTTATGTGAGTTGTATGAATGCATAAACTGTAATAAATCAAATTACCCACTTCTCTCTTCCACCCCTCATGTTTCACCTATTTTTATACCGACGTAAACTACATTATACTGTATATAATGAGTATTATACATGTGATTGACTCCCTGTACTGAACATGGAAGGGTGTGGATATGTAAGCGTGTGGGCAGGTAAGAATGTGGGCGTGGAAGGATGTGGCATGAAAGGGAGCAGGCTTGTAAGGGTGTGGGCATAAGGGTGTGAGTATGTGAGAGTGTGGGAATGTAAGGGTGTGGACAGGTAAGGGTGTGGCCATGTAAGGGTGTGGGGCTATAAGGGTGTGCTCCTGTAAGGGTGTGGGTACGTGAGGCTGTGGGTATGGGAGGGTGTAGGTATGTATGAGTGAAGTCATGCGAGGATGAGGATAATTAAGGTTAGTAAAGAGTCACTATTCCCTGACTTGCATCATGTGAACAATCAACACCACGCACCCACTACACCACCTGATGTTTATTAGGTTACATGGTTACCACCCAATGCCGTGCTGTAAATGGTTTCCGGGGTTACAGGAAAACATTAAAGTGGTCGCTTAATGTAGAGCCACCTGGCGGTAACCACCACATCAAATGAGTGGATGGTGGGCACTACCTCCTACACTTGAGACGATTATATTTATTGATCCTACAATGCTGTAATAATAGTATCATAGTCTGGAATGTAATACTACGATGAGGAGTTAGTCAACAGTGTCCTTTCTATTATCTGACTGTTTATTCTGTCATTATCTCCATCACTATTATCATCACTGTAACAACCACTAGCACAATCACCTTCACTACAACCACCACCACCACCATCACCAACAACAACAACGCCAACATCACTATCATCACCATTACTCTATTACCGCCACCACCATAACCATCATCATCATCACTGCCACTACTGTCTTCATCATTTTATTTCTCCTCAAAATGGAGTGCGGCAGGATCCACAAACACAGAGACAAAGCATAAGAGTGGGAGTACTAGCAACAGCATGCCCAATGAATTAGGCCACACAACAATTTGCACATCATACAAGCCTTGGTAGTATTGTTTCCTATACAAAGTTAAACTGTAGTACAGGGTAAGGATGTATGGATCACCCATCTTTATAAAATACAAAATGAGGAAAGAATATAAATGAGGAAATAGATATGATAAATGAATGTGTGAGAAAGAGAGGCATAGGAGGCTAGGGAACTGACAAGTGATCGAGCTGGCTGGGTTTTTCTTTACCTCTGAATTTGAAGAGGTAACTTTCCCATGCGTGAGATGCTTAATGCTACCAATATTAACTCTTAGGCTCCTGGGCTTTACCTAAAGCTGAATAAAGTCGTCTGGAGTTAGCTGGCATTAAACACTAGAGAAGAATGAGTAAATTAAGAGAACATGGTGTCACTGAGCAAGACAACACGAGAGGCTCAATGCAGCTAATGGACTAAGGCAATAAATTCCAGGTAAAACGAGTCAGTACAGTTTCTTGGAACATAATCAACTCTCTCTCTCTCTCTCTCTCTCTCTCTCTCTCTCTCTCTCTCTCTCTCTCTCTCTCTCACACATACACCATTTCTCATTTAGTAAACATTCATCTTTGTGCTTTTGACATAATCCCTCATCATTCTTCTTAACACCTCCTCCCCCTCCCACCCCCACACACCTTCCTTTTTCATACCCAGAGAGGAGGGGGGTTGGCGGCTCTCCCTGTTTCACTCACCCAACCGTCTTTGTTGCTCGCCCTCTCCCCACTTCCTTCCTCAACTCTCTTCCCCTCTCCCCTTCCGCCTCACTTAAACCTCACGTCCTCTCCCTCTCATCCCTTACATTTTCTCTTCTCTCCCCTGTAATTAGTTCAGCTAATCATCCCTCTCCTTCCTTCATTTTTTCACATTTCCCCTTTCTCTCTCACTGCTCTCGTGTTTCCTCGTTTTTAAGTTCATATTCCCCCACATTTCACTCCTTGCAACATCAGGCCTTGTATTCTCGAGGACTCTTCGTAGTACTCTTTCCTTGGCGATTTATTTTGCCTATTACATATTCATGTTATTTCTTTCTATGAATAACTCCTTTTAATATCGACTTACGTTGCAGTAATAGTATACAAGACGATACTGAAATACTGAATCCAGTTTTACTGGATAAAACTTGTAGCTGAAATGTATGTTACGAAATCTTCCACATCCATATGCAACTCTTCCATTTTATATCTTTTCCCCTTATATTCAGTATATTTACGTCACTTTAAGCCATTTCTTGCCTCTGAGAAGAATTACCTGTGCTGAAGTAATGTCGTTCGATGGCAAGAAGATTTAGATTTAACAAGAGCATGTGTTTAACTTTTTTAGTCTGGAAATTACTGTTTATTTTATTTTTTGATATTTTCAGACGATTATATTCAGCATATGGAGGAAATTTACATTCCAGAGGACCTTTTTTTTAGAAGCAAGAAAAAGATGAACAAAGACATAATCATGCTGGAGTGGTCGAGAGAGAGAGAGAGAAAGAGAGAGAGAGAGAGTACAGCAGGAATAAATGAGAATAAAAAGGCGGAGCAATAAACTTGAGAAAAAATGAAACGTCGAGAAGAAAAAAAAAAAAAAAAGGAGCTGAGGAAGGAGAACCTGACAGAAAATAAAGTCAGGAGGGGAAATAAAATCGTTGGAAGGAAATGAAACCTTTGGGAGGAAATGAAGACTTTGGAAAGAAACAGGGCTGGGAAAAATGAAGGCTGAAACGACGACCAAGGGAAATAATGACGCATGAGAAGGGAAGTTAGAATGAGTGTGGAAAGGATGATAAAATGGTAACAGTCAAGTCCATACTACCCCTTTCGAGGCGGAGGGGTTCAAGGTTTAGGTACCGTAGTTCAACACATTTACGTGCAGATGACCAGTGTGTTTCCCTCATTCCATTATATGATCGGAAAAACTCCAGTCCCTCAAGGAGATCGACCCTATACAAGGCCGTCACGCAGACTAAGACGTTCTAACCACTAGACCACCAGGCGTCTGATCAGGAGAAACAGATATCAGGAGCAACAGCAAGAAGGTTCATCTACATATAACCTTGCTTCACAGTTTCCCTAATCATCTTACTGACTAGGTGTTAGGTTCACACAACCTTATTAAAAAATGGGTTGCTCATCTATTAACAACTCCAGTTAACTGATGTATTTCTCATTTTATTCTTACCATGTTTATATTCAGCTTAGGAGAAACTTTTCAAACTGGAGACGTCAGAGGTAGTCGTCATTAACCCCTTCATCATTGCAATATTCTTCTAATTAAATACAACTGTCTAGAGTTGCAGGAATATAATTTAAAATGCATCATCAAAGTAAATTGATACCGTATCTGCAATATCACTTTGTAAATTTTACTATAATACAAATTACTGAATATACCATCAAGATCACTATCAGAGCAATAAACATTTCCCAAAGGACGCAAAAAGACAAGTTGCATAATCTAACCTTTAATTCAATGAAATAACCTTCTATACCGTTTTGCATACCGATAATATGGGATAATAGTGTACTTCACTATAGCCAGTGAGGCTTTTATCGACAGACAACCATAACTCCAAGGCCTGGGTGTGTCTGGTAAGAAACAAGAAGGCGAACGCACAGACTGCAAAGCTCTCGCCCACCACCTGGTCTAAGGGCCAAATATTTGACTTTGCCCTGTGACCTTGACTTTCAACTAATCACTTTCAAAAATCGAATTAATTCATTTTTGCCTAACTCTTAACTGTTCCACCAATTATGGATCAAAACAGATCAAGGCAGTCTAAGATGCTTTTGCCCAGTAACCTTAATTTTTTACTTTTCCCTGCTTGACATTCTACTGGATGTTCTCACAGTCGAAGCTCTTTATCCTTGTCTTTATATGCACCCTTCAATTAAGTTTAGTCTAAATCGGACAATGAAGTTTTAAGTTGACTTTGCCAAGTGACCTTGACCTTTTGCCTAGACCTGCTGTTCTTAGAAACAATGGGTCAACCTCTGACTTGGGTGATCCTTAAACCATCCCCCAAATTTGATCATATTCACATTAAACTGCTTTAGTCATTTTGTTCACACACATACAAACGGGTCAACTCTGATCTTGTCCCATGATCTTGACTTTTGACTGATTGTTCTCAAAGTTGAATCTCTCCGTTCTTGCCTGACATTTAACATTATCACTAAGTTTGGTTCAACTCTGATCTAAAGTTTGAGGTGACTATATCGTGACCTTGGTCTCATACCTTTCCCTGTCATCTAGACATCTACCTGGTTGACCTCAAACTCAAATCTCTTTCTCGTTGCCTTAGCCTCAACATTTCCTCAAAAACTGGCCAAAAATCGAATTAAACTCTCACAGTTATTTTGTTAACGCAGACAGAAAGACAGACAGGCAGACAGACAGACAAATAAACACACACACACAAACACACGCAGCTTGACTTTATTATTTAAATGATCCCACTAGCTCATCTGGTTTCCCTCTAAAAAGTTGCATTAGTTTAAATTTGGGAAATATCCTGCTGCACTTAAAATGGAAAACCATAGGTAGAGGGAAAAACATCAACGTTCCATTTCGATTGTCATTAAAAAGTAATGGGCACTTACAAACCACTTCCTCTTACTTTTACGCATAGAAAAAAAGCTAAATATCAAAATTAAGTCATTCACACTTCAAACTTCACTCACCTTTCATCCGCCCCTCCAGCTTCATTCGCCCTCAAAAGAGTTTCATTCACTCTTGGATGAGCCATCACTAGTTTAAGAAGCTCTGTTTTATGTGGTTTAAACAATATGCTAATAGTAGCTGAATAATTGCTGCCTACCTATTTTGTTGGTAACAGCTATGAATAATTTGCTTTAAACTCTCCACTATAATTTCCTCATTTTCTTATTTTTCTTTCTTCCAAGCACTTTTCACTCTGGCGCCAAACCTTTAATTCATCATCAGTTTACTTCAAGCTTGCCACATTTGTACCTTGGGCTAATGCTTCCACTTTTTAGGTCTCTTAAAAGTTTTATGGGGTACAGTGCCAAACCATTCAAACACACAAATCTGAGGATCTTACGTTTTTGTATATTCTTTAATCACATTGGCAATTTGCACCATGCAGTGTACAATAGCTGTGAGGAGAACATATTGCATTCAACAAGCATTGGTGGCAATCTTCAGTAATATGAACTACAATATTTTTCTTAATAATACAATATATTCAACTGCATTCATTTTAGAATCATTCACGTTGTCTACCTATTCCCTTTACAGCTTTGCATTTCTGCCTTAATCTTCCTATTTCTGAATCTTCTCACCTTCACTTTTTATTAGAATGCTGCTGCTGATGATGATGATGTCTAGCTACATTATCAACATTACTTGAAATTTCACGTTCCAACGTTTTAATTTTGCCCAGAATTTCGCCACAACCTTCTCAGTTTCTTCCGTATGTCGGTTTATGTCCCCTGAGTTCTAATTTCCTTGCCCGCGGCTGTTCGTGCTAAGTTTGTGTTTCTTAAATTATCCAAGTTCTAGTCTACGCCCCTGAGGCTGTCCAAATGCTCACCTCTGCCCGCGAAGTGATCTAAATTTGTGTTTTGTGTCACCATCCTTATATGCAGCCGCAATTCTGGTATCCAATTCTCTCCTCGCCTGAATATGCATGATGTTCTCTGGGTTCTCGTTTCCGTGCTCAGAGTTGCCTCAGTTCGCGTCTTGGGTGTCTGTTTCGGCTTGTCTGAGTTGGGGTACGTGTTATCAGGTCCTGTGAGCGTCAGGGGGTTCAATAATTAAACTTCAGCACTGCTGGCCTAAACCATGGCTCAATGAATTACCGTAATAGGGTGCCGGCCTATGCAGATCGTACACTATGATTTTCTTTTTCATTGTGTGTGTGTGTGTGTGTGTGTGTGTGTGTGTGTGTGTGTGTGTGTTTATCCAACCCTCCATACATATGATATCCGGTTCCCTGAGACCCAGGAGTTCTCCAGCGTGCCAAACTCCTTCATTTACCACCACTTTGGCCCTAATACCCACCGTCCATACTGACGCATGCTAGGACTTCCTCATTAAATAATTGGTATAGTCTTGTGGAAGAACAGTAAAGACTATTTAACGGAATTTAGTTAATCAAACTGTTTCCCTACCGAGCCTGGGACTGAAAACGCATCCATTTAGACAACAAATCACCTTTCTAAGTACTTGGTCACCACCTCCCACGATGCAACACAACTGTCAAATTATCAGTAGAAACGAGTACGACTGGAAGTCTATAAAATGTATGCTGTTGCAACACCAGATTGATCTCCTGAACCCAGTGGACTACAGGAAATCGGTGACTTCGACCAGAGGTTTTCAGTTGAGGTTATGCTGTCTGTGTTGTGACGTTATGAATGTGGTGAGTAAGTTGTGGTGTAAGGGGCTACACTGCTGTGTGAAATAAGTGGATTGTTTGTGAGTTGTACCGTATTAAGTGTTGGCACTGTAGCAGAGAAACGTGGTTACCACAGCGCAGTCTGGCAAGGCGTACTTACTCATATGTCTCTCAGGGTAGAGTAGGTTTGAGGAGATGTATGTGTTATGGAGGTTCTTCACGGATTCTGTGTGACTGAAGGTTTTGGATAGCTGTGGTGCTGTGTTTGTGTGTGTTTTTGAACTGTGGCGTCCGGTGTTGCAGAATCACTCTGTAGTGTTGGGGAGTTGTTCGTTTCATGTTACTTAGTGGTTTTGGGTGATGTAGCGTGATGCCATAAGGGTGGGATGGTCCTTGAACTGAAGCAATGAATGGTGTGCTTCTCATATTCATATGATCTTTGATTGAAGTATTGCTTTTCCTTGATGTAAGTGATCTACATCTGTATTTTTGATGAAACCTATTATTATCCTTATGGTTTTGTTTTGTGCTTTTTGAGGTTTATGCATAATTCTCTTGGTTAAGGTTAGGGCCCGGTTTTGGAATGTGTAGTATATGGCTGTTCAAACTAAATGTTTGTTAAGAGCTTTCAGGGATTCTTTTTGATGTCCCAAAGCAGTGCTTGTAAGAGTCGTCGGAGCAACAAGCTTATAAGATGCCTTTCCAATGATGTTACTTGTTTGTTGAGAAAAGGTGTGTGTGTGTGTGTGTGTGTGTGTGTGTGTGTGTGTGTGTGTGTGTGTGTGTGTGTGTGTGTGTGTGTGTGTGTGTGTGTGTGTGTGTGTGTGTGTGTGTGTGTGTGTGTGTGTGTGTGTGTGTGTGTGTGTGTGTGTGTGTGTGTGTGTGTGTGTGTGTGTGTGTGTGTGTGTGTGTGTGTGTGTGTGTGTGTGTGTGTTCTAGAATTTTGAGGTGTCTTTCCAGTAGGAGTGGTTTGTTAAAGAGGGAAATATGTGAGTGAGCTTGAGATTCATGTATGTCTGGACTGAAGAGGGCAATGGTTGATTTTCTGGAGAGTTTAAGTACAGCTGGAACTGGGCTGCTACTTGTCGAGAATTAGAGTGCTGTGAAGCCATTGCCAAGTCGTCAGCATAGGACAGTACTGTTACTGAAGGGGGAAGGGGATGGTAGGTTGTGGAGGAAAAGGCTGAACAGTAGGGGTGAAAGGACTAAACCCTGTGTGACACCGTTGGATGGTATTATGTATTTCGGTTTTTGTGGAAGTTTGCCAGCCACTGTTTTTATCAATTTCTTCCATGTTCTTGTCCAAGGTTTTATTAATTAGGATGTAATTTGGTACTTTGTCAAGAGCTTTGCTTATGGCAATAGATGCAAGGGTGAATCTTAATAGTGATTGTTTCTTGTTGAAGCCATCAAGGATGAGGTAATTTGGAGATGTGGGTCGTGGTTGAATGTTTGGGTCAGATTCCATGTTGCGAATCAGAGAGGGATGTGCGGGTGATAGTCTTTAAAACTAACATTTCCTTTATGTAAACAGTGTTTTGGGCAAACGAAAAAGCTAAATGTTCAGTAAAAGCGATTCCTGTCTCTACATTGTCTGGGGACGTAGACGCAAGCAGACATTTGCGTAGTCCAGTTCTGATTATTTTCCTCTTTATCATCGGGATGTATTCTTCATGGACGTTTTTAAAGGATGAAAGTGCATGTATAAATGAAAGAGAAGGATTCTCAATGTTTGTTCTTTCGCTGCTCTCTCTCTTTCTCCCTCTCAGTATACATTCATGGTAGGCTTTGGCCTCAGTATCTTCATATCTATGATGATACTAAAACAGGTGGTGATATTCTGTCAACATAACGAAGTTTGCTTCAGTAACGTAGTAGCGTATAAAGGGGCACGTAATATACAAAATATGTCGCTAAGGAAAATTTTTCATGAAGTCTCGGGTATCATTTAGAATGCGGTCACTGTGCCTTCTCTTCCCTCTGATTCCCCATGCCATCTCTCTCCATTCCTCCTTTTTTCTTTATCTCTATCGTTATTTTCCTCCCGTCCCTTTAAAGAAAGACATTCTCCATCTGCATTAATTTATTTTCTGGTAAGGGAGGGGATGACCTCGATAAGGGTGCAGGGATTGGCAACGTGCAATAACCTGGTAGTTTAAGAGGTCGTGCCAAAGTTTGCAATATTTCGGGAAGCCAGGCACACCCTCCATTACCTCCCTGTTGATGACTCTTTCTGGCCGCCCCAAACTCGGCTCTCCCCCCCCCACCCCCTCACCTCTTAGCCCACTATTGCTAATAAGCTATTTACTTCATCGTAGAGTAGTCCCATGTTAGTGATCGACTTTGCAAATGTTACATAAAATCTTTCAAGTTTGGCATCAAAAGTACACCAAAGTAAGGAACTGATCTGAAAGGATTAACCACCTCACTCAAATGATGTATTTCTTCCTTGCTTCCTCTAAACGCTTTCGTTGTGGTTTGGAGAGGTCTTGTGTAGTGAAGGGATCAGTCCTTAACCTTGCTGTTGATGACTCACCTTTGGGATGGCTTACACCCTGCTCGCACCAAGTCATCGGTTAATACTCGAAGATTCATATGACTCACTCGCGGCTAAATAAAACTGTCTGCTGTTAGCGGAAATAGAATAGTAAGGTACTTCGCGATTGTTAAAGGGTTAATGGTGCCAGTAGTCACACGGCGAACCCCTATGTCACGCGCTTAGCTGTTTAAAATAGTCTGGTGATAGAGGGAATAGAATGATATGGTTGTCTCAATCATGAAAGGATTAATGGTGAAAGTCTTTTGACACATCTCCACCTGACTGTAGTCCTGGCGATAGAAACAATAAAACACTTGAGATGACATGACCACGACAGTACTTACACATCTTGGTTATGGTAGTCTTTTCACGTTAAATTGGTTCAGATTTTCGTACATGTGTAACCCATTTCATGTGGTTCAGTGGAAAAGCAAGACAATACCACAGCTCTACGTCCTTTCTATAGCACTTTTTCATGAGTATTATGATACTCGTAATTCCCGGACGCAATTTTCTTTGCCCGGTATAGAGTATTTAGTCATCTAGTCATGCTGGCAACGCCGGATCGAGTGCCTCCAGGAAAGACTCAGCACGTCGCACCTTGGCCATTCCCCCCAAACCAAAAATAAGGCATAATGGTAGGTTAACGTTACGTTAGGCCTAAGCTGGTTAGGTATAGGCTGGTTTAATGTCAAAACACGGCTTTTCTTACTATTTATTTAGTCTGATTAGCCGAATTGTTTCATCTATTCCCGAGCGAAGGCGCGACATTGCCGAGTCATTTCTCACTGAACTCACTCCGACGGTGCCAGTATGACTGGATGACTAGGTGTACCCGGAGAAAAAAAATCACACTTCCTGGACGGTCGCAGTGGTCGACTTAAAAACGGCTTTGTATCTGAGTCACTTAATCATAATAAGCCAGCCCCGTGCAGCACCACCAATGTAGTCGACACTGTCGCACTGTAATAGTAGATCTCTCATGTGAACATCGCGTTTAGAGCCTCCAGATACATAAATTTTATTAAGAAACATATTGTATACATGTCACAGATAATACAGCTAAAAAGACAATTAACTTCACAGAAACAAATACGAATAGTTTTTTAGTAGCCTATACAGGACCTCTGACACCCCACAGTTGGCCACACTTCTCTCTCTCTCTCTCTCTCTCTCTGATCCTATTGTGAAATAATTTTTTCTATGCAGTTTAGCCGTCCCTGTAGGAGGGCTTAACAAAATTATAGAGTGAGCACTGGCGTTGTCTTCTGTTAATCTGTTGCTAAAACTCAGCACTCAAGATGAAGAGACGGCAGTTTTGGGCCAAGATAAATAATAAAAAAAAAAAAAAAATACAGTGTGTTGTCGTCATGGCTTACGAACGGACCGTCCGACTTTTTTTTTTTTTTTTTAACGATGATCTAAGTACATCCATCGTTATTAACCCATTTTCATTTTCCGATATCCTGATAAGTTCTTCGCTTTTACCTTCCTAACCCTAATCACTATCTTCGTTGCTTTGCCTGTTCCTGATCTTTCATCGTTAATTTGCATTTTCCTCGAATAACTTGAACGTTAGTACCCCTGCTCAATCAATTTTACTTCCTACCATGAGAGGTGTACGTTGCTCAAAGGTTAGAAGCTATCTCGTAGTCCGGAATATTTATGGGCAGATGACAGATGTACTTCACTTTGGTGGTATTATATGGATGGAAAACTATCGTTCCACTCTCTCTTGAGAGATCGAACCCTGTTAATAGAGGCCGCTTTCACTTTGATTTGTCTTTTTCAATTGGACCACCAAAACCACCAAGCGCCACGAGGAAGACAAACCCACTATTTTCTTTTAAAGATAAGTCTCCTGATGAATATGACTAAAAATAAATTTGTCTGACTACCGTATGGACTTTGCTGGTTGCATCTGTAATATGTCTGGACGTAATGCTGATCACATATTAAATAACTATATTCAGTCCATAAATGTCCGTCAAAATTATGTACTGCCTTTTCCCTTTGTGAATTATCTTTTGAAGGATATGGCCATAAGACCTTAACATCAGAAGCTGCACTCGAATTGACTCATTTATGGCAGCATACTTTCACCAGAGTTACCCTGAGCCTCATTTCTAGCCATGGATTTAGACGTAATGGAAAAGACAGCTTTCCCATTTGCTTTAAACCGTTTATCTTGTTAATCGTCCAGATATCTCTAGTAGAAAAAAAGGTGAGAGTACTGCTAGCTTTCAGTGCACATTAATATTCTGCATTTTTCTGGCATATTTCACGGCTAACCTCGACGGGGAGTTAAATGATTCAGAGCATTTTTATATCGCATAAACCTTAGGAACAGCTCATGTTATTCTTTTTCAGCCATCGTCAGACGATTTTTTTCAAAGGAGTTATTACTGATGCGTCTGAGAGTGTTAACACTCGTTAATTCTCCTACGGTCGGGAAATATGGTAGTAGTTTATTCTAGCTAACGTCTGACGCTTATATCCAGCTAAGAGTGAGTCAAAGCAGTCTGAGAGAGAGCTGATATATTTTAACTCTCTTTCAACCCCTAGTTTATTTTACCCCTTTGCTGCTACCAGACGGTTCATTCAAACTTGCGAGTGATTGCATCAGCCAGTTAGAAAAGTTTTGGATAAGCAGAAAATAAAAATGGCTGCAGACCCATGTATTGCATAAATATCAAATATAAACGATAGTCAACGGATTTAAATACAAATAAAGGTTCATGAAATAGCAGAAGTTACAGTTAGCCAGTTTCAGTTTGAAAATTCTGCATGAGCTGAGAAATACCGCCTAGGTGCAAAACAAAAATACCTTGAAAATAACAAGTAATCGGAGTGTAATGTTACCTCAATAGACATAAATCCTAGGAGTCTTGAAAATATGGACACTCCCGGCACAATATTTCACTAAACTGCCGCGTGTTGTAGTAAATGGCTTAAAGCTCCAGTTTCATAATCGGGGTGCCTGTTTTGTATGTATGCATTATTGTTGGAATAGCCATTATTTGTAGCAGCTGAGAATTAGGTTGTCTAATAAAGTATCTAAATCAGGATTTCATCATCTTCATTTAACTGGCTTCATTATACTGACAAAGAGCTAAATAACCAGAATATCTAAAATGAACACATATTAGGTAATAAAGTAAGTTAACTGCAATTATCTTCACATTTAATACTGTAACATATGTATTATTTTCCCTTGTGTTATAGGCAAGTACTTTGAAAAGGAGCACTTGCCAAGGTTTATCTTCTCTAATGTAATTTTTTTCTCTCAACTTAAGTTCCTTCAAGCCTGGTGACAGAAATTTTCACTTTACTGTTGCTACTTACAATCGATTTTTTTTCTTAATTCAGTCTTCTAGGAACCTTCCATAATGGTGAGTTAGTGGGGACTGCCACCAACCTCTTCATGGTGGCAGGTTTTCTCAAAGCCAAATTAATCATCTGTAAAATTGCATGAATTAAAAAAAAAAAAAAAAAAAAAAAAAAAAAAAAAGGACCACCAGATTCCAGCAGAGAAAGGCACATTCTAGGGCCACGAATACACCTCCTCTGAAAGTGTTAGCATTACATTCGAGATTTTTATCGTGTGAAAGTTCTCATATATGCTCTAAACACCATTGTCTTGAACATATTCGAAAAATTGCTGGAAACATGTTGGTGACAATGTAGTGCGGACGTTTTCCTCACGATGAACTCCCCATTTTGCTCAGCTGTTCTATAACCTGGGTTGCACGCACCTGTTTGTGGGACCGAAGCAGTCTTGAAATATGGTGTGCAATATTATATATATATATATATATATATATATATATATATATATATATATATATATATATATATATATAAGCTGTAGATAGAGAGAATGACAGACAAATGGATGGATACATAGATATTGGTAGAGATGGATATATATACACATCTGTGTACATTTTAGGTTTATATTCCTCTCTTCCCATATGCTGTGATATAATCCTCCTTTTTCCTCTTTCTCTTCCACTCTGTCGCTCGGAGCATTACTTCACTTCCTCCTCTTCTCACAGCGCTACCCTTGGTTTTCAAATTAACGTGTAATTATCCTCCTTTGTTTCAAAATTTCACCCCCTTTTCCTGAATCCTCGATTATTTGAATCTAAATCCGTATTCATCCTTCCCCTATTCTCTTCGTTTTGCATTTTCCATACTTCCTCGTTTTTATTATTTTCTTATTCTTCTTTTGCTAGTGTATGCCACTTTTTTGGTGGAACGTTAGCCCTTGTCCATTTTTTTCCATCTTCAATAACCTTTCTCTTTCTCCGTTCATTTCTGCTTTTAACTTTGTGATTATATGCACGTTTATTAAAGAAATATCAAGTTACTTAGTAAAATTAAGACATACTTTTAAGTCGAACTGTTGACGATTATTTAAAAAAACGGAAGTTCTTTCACAATTATACGTAAGGTATCCGTACTAGTGACACTGGTGGTTAATTTGAAAAAGTAAGTAATTTCATACTGTTAAACTTTGTAGTGAAAATCGATATGAACACTGAGAATCCCATGCATATACGACTCGATATTCGTCCAGTGCAAACAAATATGGAAAACAATGTACTGATGGGGACTTTATGTCTCTCTCTCTCTCTCTCTCTCTCTCTCTCTCTCTCTCTCTCTCTCTCTCTATCTATCTCTCTCACACACATATAAAATGAACATACTCGTGCAGTGCTCCAGAATAATTTCTAATTGCACCGTGATTTTTCTCCGACTTCCTGGATCATATTATTCCGCTGTCAGACATCAGCAAGTCTTTTGGTTTCAGACTCTCAGATCATTAAAAATTTCACTCCCGAAGTAATGAGAGGTTTCAGGGGGCTGAATTAATTACTTTCAGTGCAGACGGCCTCACCTGTCTTAATTTCACTCAGTGTCAACGAACTTCTGAATTTCAGACGAGTGGGCGTTGCACTGGCGATAATAAGGCAAAATCAATGCTTTTT
>NC_136976.1:18764801-18852301 GCF_032717465.1 Coenobita brevimanus
CCCAAGGAAAGGCAGGAGTTTTCGGCATTACTGCAGGAGTACCCGCAAGTGTTCCGTGCCACTCCAGGAAGAACCACTGTGTTGATGCATGATGTCGATGTTGGAGACGCAAAGCCAATTAAATTGCCTCCTTACCGTGTGAACCCAGTGAAAGTTCCTCTCATCCAGAAGGAGCTTGGCTACCTGTTGGACCACAAGATGATTGAGCCCTGTCCAGAGCGAGTGGAGTTCTCCTGTCACTCTAGTCCCTAAGCCAGGTGGGTCACAGAGGCTTTGCATCGACTACAGACGTGTTAATCAGATAACCAAAACAGACACTTACCCTCTCCCTCGTGTGGAAGATTGCATAGACAAGATCGGAAAGGCTAGGTACATAAGTAAGTTTGATTTGTTAAAGGGATACTGGCAAGTACCTATGACTGAGCGTGCTAGGGAGATCTCATGTTTTGTACTATTAGGAAAGACTTTTGCATGGTCTGTAGTGCCATATACAGATTGTTTTAGAGTAATAAGAAATTTCCTTTGTAAATTTCTTTTTTCTTTGTGGGGAGGTGTTACATAGCCTATGATTTCATCATCCTTTGTGTAATTTTAGCGCACAGTATGCTGCATGTTTGATCACGAGCGTGTTCTGCCTCAGTTCCCCCTTCTACCGTTATAGTAGAGTAAGTCGACATCTCTGTTATACTTTGCGGGATTGTCATCTCTTTGTCCCCATGGCTTCATTTGCGCGTCCTCATTACAAGTTGTATCAAGCTCTCCTGGCCCCTATATAATGAGCTCAGTCTCTGCATCATTGCCACTTAGATCTGCTCCTCATTTTGTTCACATCTCTGTCCTCCCCTGTACAGATATTATTATTGTGAGTGCTCAAGAAGTCTCCAACCATCTAGCAGCTGTGTGTAATTTGAGTATAACTGTTGTTGCATTTTTTCTTGTACTGTATAGCATAAGTTTAATTTGTAGGCTTAGTGAAGTTTTTGTAATTCATGTATGGATCTTTATGTCAGTCATTTTTGATAATAGTTTGTATCTGTAATTATTTATCTGGCATTCACTGAGTATTATCTGGTATCTCATTTCATCAGGGCTGACTTAGATAAATTTACTCTTGCTAATTTCGTGTTAATAGAGGCTATTGCAGTTAACCATATATTTAACCTGTTTATTTGCCATTACATTATCCTTATGAGTCCTGAATGTTTTGTTGTTAATTTAAGCATTAAACTTTAACTTGTAATTTTACCTAACTCTTTTGTTTTGAACCTGGAACTTTACGGGACAGTAGTGACTCTTCGTATTCTCACTTAAAGTGTACCTTATCTTTCTCTGTTCCGTAACATAAATTTGGCGACCTCATATCAGGATATTCAGGATATTATCATAAGGATATTGTTTGATATTTTGTGACTGTGATATATTCATGATGGCTACTATTTCTACACTTGATGAAGCCAAAGATTTTTTGTCAAATGTGCAAACAGTGTGTGATATAGAAAACAGAACAAAGAATGAACTTAAGCTTGTTGCTCAACAATTGGGAATTGCAGTTCACTCTCATCATTCTAAAGATCAAATTGTTAGCATGATTAATAAAAGCTTGTTTAATGTAACTCCTCCAAATGAGCAAACGCAGATTGAATTAGCTAAGTTACAGCTAGCCCTGCAGGAGGCTCGTGTGAAGGAAGCTGAATTTCAAGCACGTGCTAAGGAGGCTGATGTTAAGGAGGCTGAGTTTCACGCACAAGTTGAACTTGCTAGGATTAAGGCAGACCATGAGTATCGCATGAAACAAGGTGGAACTGGATCATCTAGCTCTGATGATTTTGATGTGGCTAAAAATGTTAAACTTGTCCCTCCTTTTAATGAATCTGATTTAACTAAGTATTTTCAGTTGTTTGAGAGGGTAGCTACAGGTTTTAATTGGCCTAAGGAGTATTGGCCAGTACTCCTTCAAACTGTTCTCACCGGTAAAGCTCAAGTAACTTATGCATCTTTGCCTCAGGATCAGTCTGATAATTATGATGTAGTTAAGAGCTTGATTCTTAAGGCCTATGAGCTTGTTCCTGAAGCCTATAGAGTAAAATTTAGGACAACTTACAAGCAAGATAAGCAATCCCATGTTGAGTATGCAAAAATCAAAGAAGATCTGTTAGAGCAGTGGTTAAATTCTAAGAATGTGGATTCTGATTTTGGTAAATTTAAGCAGATGATTTTGCTGGAGGATTTCAAAAGGTGTATTAGTAAAGATGTAAGCCTATATCTTGATGAGAGAAGAATAGATAATTTGTCTGATGCTGCAGTTTTAGCTGATGAGTATGTTCTCACTCCCAAGAGATATTCTAGAGAAAAAGGGAAAGCTGAGAGTAAGTACGTTGCCTCTACTCAGAGTACAGGTAACAGGAAAGAGAATAAGGATGATGTTTCTCAGGAAGTAAATACCAGCTTCACCTCTAGATTTCAGAAAAGTAAATGTACTTATTGTAGTAAGCTTGGTCATACTACGGAGAGATGTTTCAGGAGACAGCGTGATGTGAACAAAAAGGAGTCTTTAAATATTCAGTCAATTGGTCTAGTGTCCACTCTTGAGAGTTCCCAGAATTCTTTAACTGAGTTAACTGAACCTGCTTTGAGGGGTAACTTAAATTCTCATGATGGAGCTCCTCTTTTGAGCAGTAACGTGGGTGACACTCTCAAGAGTTCATGTGCTAATTTCCTGTCTGATGGTTTTGTCAGTCCTCTGGACAGTAATGACAGGAAATCAGTTAAAATATATCGTGATACAGGTGCTTGCCAATCCCTTATGCTGACCAGTGTTCTAGGCTCTAATTTTAATTCCTCTGATGAAACTGTAATCTTACAAGGTGTAGGGAATAATTACTTCTCTGTCCCTCTGTGCAGAGTGAATTTAGAGTCTGGTTTTGTTAATGGTTCCGTTATGGTTGGGTTGGTTGAGACACTCCCAATGTCAGGTGTAACTTTCTTACTTGGAAATGATATTGGTGGAAGTCAAGTGTGTCCAGCTCCTCAGTTGTCTAGCGAGCCAGCGGCTGTGTCCCAGGATTGTGATGTCCCTGATGTGTTCCCTGCATGTGCTGTCACTAGGGCTAAGTCTAAAGTTACTGGTGATTTAGAGGATGATGATGATGTTATCCTAGCTGACACTTTTCTTGCTAATTTGGACCACTCACCAGATGAGGCAGTACCCCGTAGTGTTGATAATTTGTCTCGTCAAGAGTTGGTTGAGTTGCAGGTTGCTGACCCTGAGTTGAAAGGTCTAGCTAACTCTGCTTGCAGTGAGGAAGAGTCAGCTGGTGCTTCTACTTGTTATTATGTAAAGTCAGGAGTACTTATGAGGAAGTGGAGACCCCCAACAGCATCAGCCGACTGTGAATGGGAGGTTGTACATCAAGTTGTCATCCCTCGTGTTTGTAGGCAGGATATCATTAGAGTGGCTCATGATTCCAGTTTGGCAGGACACCTTGGAGTGAGGAAGACTGTGGCACGCATTTTGAAACACTTCTACTGGCCAGGTATCTTCAGGGATGTTTCCTGGTATTGTAAGTCTTGTCACACCTGTCAAGTTGTGGGGAAGTGTAATCAGACCGAAAAGGTTGCACCTCTAGTTCCCATTCCTCCTTTTGAGGCGCCTTTCACCCGTGTGTTGGTGGATATTGTGGGCCCTCTTCCTAAGACTTCTTCAGGATTTTCTTATGTGTTGACCATGATTGATATGGCTACTCGTTATCCTGAAGCCATTCCACTTAGAAACATCTCAGCAAAGAACGTGGTTAAGGAAATGCTAGGGTTCTTCACAAAGTTTGGTCTGCCCAAGGAGGTACAGTCAGACCGGGGAAGTAATTTCATGTCAAACGTTTTCAAGCAGTCTCTGAAAGAGTTGGGCATCACCCAGATCACGTCTTCAGCTTACCATCCCCAGACCCAAGGAGCGTTGGAGAGATATCATCAAACACTCAAATCGATGCTCAAGAAATACTGTTTGGAACATCAGAAAGACTGGGATAAAGGTCTTCCATTCGTTGTGTTTGCTGCAAGAGAATCTCCAAATGAATCACTGGGCTTCTCACCTTTTGAACTACTGTTTGGCCATGAAGTAAGAGGACCCTTAAGCTACTCAAGGAATGCTGGCTGTCGGAGGAAGATGACGTCAACCTGCTGGAGTATGTGATGAATTTCAAAGAACGGCTGTCCACTGCTTTACAGCTGGCGAGAGAGAATTTAGGAGCTGCTCAGGAGAAGATGAAGACTTGGTATGATAAGAAGTCCAGGTTACGCCACTTTCAGCCAGGAGATCAGGTTTTGATTCTGCTACCAGTTCATGGGCAACCTCTTCAAGCCAAGTTTAGTGGCCCTTATTTCGTGGAGAAGAAACTCAGTGATGTCAGCTATGTCATCGCCACACCAGATCGTAGAAAGAGCAAGCAACTATGTCACATCAACATGCTAAAGTTATATCACAAGCGGGATGAAAATAATCCAGTCTGCACTGTAGCTGTTCCACCCGAGTCTGCAAGTGAAGCTCTCCCATGCAGTATGAGCCTGAGTGATAGTTTGGGGAAGAATCCTGATATCATGAATGATCTCCAGACTAAGCTTTCTCATCTACCACCCAAGGAAAGGCAGGAGTTTTCGGCATTACTGCAGGAGTACCCGCAAGTGTTCCGTGCCACTCCAGGAAGAACCACTGTGTTGATGCATGATGTCGATGTTGGAGACGCAAAGCCAATTAAATTGCCTCCTTACCGTGTGAACCCAGTGAAAGTTCCTCTCATCCAGAAGGAGCTTGGCTACCTGTTGGACCACAAGATGATTGAGCCCTGTCAGAGCGAGTGGAGTTCTCCTGTCACTCTAGTCCCTAAGCCAGGTGGGTCACAGAGGCTTTGCATCGACTACAGACGTGTTAATCAGATAACCAAAACAGACACTTACCCTCTCCCTCGTGTGGAAGATTGCATAGACAAGATCGGAAAGGCTAGGTACATAAGTAAGTTTGATTTGTTAAAGGGATACTGGCAAGTACCTATGACTGAGCGTGCTAGGGAGATCTCATGTTTTGTACTATTAGGAAAGACTTTTGCATGGTCTGTAGTGCCATATACAGATTGTTTTAGAGTAATAAGAAATTTCCTTTGTAAATTTCTTTTTTCTTTGTGGGGAGGTGTTACATAGCCTATGATTTCATCATCCTTTGTGTAATTTTAGCGCACAGTATGCTGCATGTTTGATCACGAGCGTGTTCTGCCTCAGTTCCCCCTTCTACCGTTATAGTAGAGTAAGTCGACATCTCTGTTATACTTTGCGGGATTGTCATCTCTTTGTCCCCATGGCTTCATTTGCGCGTCCTCATTACAAGTTGTATCAAGCTCTCCTGGCCCCTATATAATGAGCTCAGTCTCTGCATCATTGCCACTTAGATCTGCTCCTCATTTTGTTCACATCTCTGTCCTCCCCTGTACAGATATTATTATTGTGAGTGCTCAAGAAGTCTCCAACCATCTAGCAGCTGTGTGTAATTTGAGTATAACTGTTGTTGCATTTTTTCTTGTACTGTATAGCATAAGTTTAATTTGTAGGCTTAGTGAAGTTTTTGTAATTCATGTATGGATCTTTATGTCAGTCATTTTTGATAATAGTTTGTATCTGTAATTATTTATCTGGCATTCACTGAGTATTATCTGGTATCTCATTTCATCAGGGCTGACTTAGATAAATTTACTCTTGCTAATTTCGTGTTAATAGAGGCTATTGCAGTTAACCATATATTTAACCTGTTTATTTGCCATTACATTATCCTTATGAGTCCTGAATGTTTTGTTGTTAATTTAAGCATTAAACTTTAACTTGTAATTTTACCTAACTCTTTTGTTTTGAACCTGGAACTTTACGGGACAGTAGTGACTCTTCGTATTCTCACTTAAAGTGTACCTTATCTTTCTCTGTTCCGTAACATAAATTTGGCGACCTCATATCAGGATATTCAGGATATTATCATAAGGATATTGTTTGATATTTTGTGACTGTGATATATTCATGATGGCTACTATTTCTACACTTGATGAAGCCAAAGATTTTTTGTCAAATGTGCAAACAGTGTGTGATATAGAAAACAGAACAAAGAATGAACTTAAGCTTGTTGCTCAACAATTGGGAATTGCAGTTCACTCTCATCATTCTAAAGATCAAATTGTTAGCATGATTAATAAAAGCTTGTTTAATGTAACTCCTCCAAATGAGCAAACGCAGATTGAATTAGCTAAGTTACAGCTAGCCCTGCAGGAGGCTCGTGTGAAGGAAGCTGAATTTCAAGCACGTGCTAAGGAGGCTGATGTTAAGGAGGCTGAGTTTCACGCACAAGTTGAACTTGCTAGGATTAAGGCAGACCATGAGTATCGCATGAAACAAGGTGGAACTGGATCATCTAGCTCTGATGATTTTGATGTGGCTAAAAATGTTAAACTTGTCCCTCCTTTTAATGAATCTGATTTAACTAAGTATTTTCAGTTGTTTGAGAGGGTAGCTACAGGTTTTAATTGGCCTAAGGAGTATTGGCCAGTACTCCTTCAAACTGTTCTCACCGGTAAAGCTCAAGTAACTTATGCATCTTTGCCTCAGGATCAGTCTGATAATTATGATGTAGTTAAGAGCTTGATTCTTAAGGCCTATGAGCTTGTTCCTGAAGCCTATAGAGTAAAATTTAGGACAACTTACAAGCAAGATAAGCAATCCCATGTTGAGTATGCAAAAATCAAAGAAGATCTGTTAGAGCAGTGGTTAAATTCTAAGAATGTGGATTCTGATTTTGGTAAATTTAAGCAGATGATTTTGCTGGAGGATTTCAAAAGGTGTATTAGTAAAGATGTAAGCCTATATCTTGATGAGAGAAGAATAGATAATTTGTCTGATGCTGCAGTTTTAGCTGATGAGTATGTTCTCACTCCCAAGAGATATTCTAGAGAAAAAGGGAAAGCTGAGAGTAAGTACGTTGCCTCTACTCAGAGTACAGGTAACAGGAAAGAGAATAAGGATGATGTTTCTCAGGAAGTAAATACCAGCTTCACCTCTAGATTTCAGAAAAGTAAATGTACTTATTGTAGTAAGCTTGGTCATACTACGGAGAGATGTTTCAGGAGACAGCGTGATGTGAACAAAAAGGAGTCTTTAAATATTCAGTCAATTGGTCTAGTGTCCACTCTTGAGAGTTCCCAGAATTCTTTAACTGAGTTAACTGAACCTGCTTTGAGGGGTAACTTAAATTCTCATGATGGAGCTCCTCTTTTGAGCAGTAACGTGGGTGACACTCTCAAGAGTTCATGTGCTAATTTCCTGTCTGATGGTTTTGTCAGTCCTCTGGACAGTAATGACAGGAAATCAGTTAAAATATATCGTGATACAGGTGCTTGCCAATCCCTTATGCTGACCAGTGTTCTAGGCTCTAATTTTAATTCCTCTGATGAAACTGTAATCTTACAAGGTGTAGGGAATAATTACTTCTCTGTCCCTCTGTGCAGAGTGAATTTAGAGTCTGGTTTTGTTAATGGTTCCGTTATGGTTGGGTTGGTTGAGACACTCCCAATGTCAGGTGTAACTTTCTTACTTGGAAATGATATTGGTGGAAGTCAAGTGTGTCCAGCTCCTCAGTTGTCTAGCGAGCCAGCGGCTGTGTCCCAGGATTGTGATGTCCCTGATGTGTTCCCTGCATGTGCTGTCACTAGGGCTAAGTCTAAAGTTACTGGTGATTTAGAGGATGATGATGATGTTATCCTAGCTGACACTTTTCTTGCTAATTTGGACCACTCACCAGATGAGGCAGTACCCCGTAGTGTTGATAATTTGTCTCGTCAAGAGTTGGTTGAGTTGCAGGTTGCTGACCCTGAGTTGAAAGGCCTTGCTAACTCTGCTTGCAGTGAGGAAGAGTCAGCTGGTGCTTCTACTTGTTATTATGTAAAGTCAGGAGTACTTATGAGGAAGTGGAGACCCCCAACAGCATCAGCCGACTGTGAATGGGAGGTTGTACATCAAGTTGTCATCCCTCGTGTTTGTAGGCAGGATATCATTAGAGTGGCTCATGATTCCAGTTTGGCAGGACACCTTGGAGTGAGGAAGACTGTGGCACGCATTTTGAAACACTTCTACTGGCCAGGTATCTTCAGGGATGTTTCCTGGTATTGTAAGTCTTGTCACACCTGTCAAGTTGTGGGGAAGTGTAATCAGACCGAAAAGGTTGCACCTCTAGTTCCCATTCCTCCTTTTGAGGCGCCTTTCACCCGTGTGTTGGTGGATATTGTGGGCCCTCTTCCTAAGACTTCTTCAGGATTTTCTTATGTGTTGACCATGATTGATATGGCTACTCGTTATCCTGAAGCCATTCCACTTAGAAACATCTCAGCAAAGAACGTGGTTAAGGAAATGCTAGGGTTCTTCACAAAGTTTGGTCTGCCCAAGGAGGTACAGTCAGACCGGGGAAGTAATTTCATGTCAAACGTTTTCAAGCAGTCTCTGAAAGAGTTGGGCATCACCCAGATCACGTCTTCAGCTTACCATCCCCAGACCCAAGGAGCGTTGGAGAGATATCATCAAACACTCAAATCGATGCTCAAGAAATACTGTTTGGAACATCAGAAAGACTGGGATAAAGGTCTTCCATTCGTTGTGTTTGCTGCAAGAGAATCTCCAAATGAATCACTGGGCTTCTCACCTTTTGAACTACTGTTTGGCCATGAAGTAAGAGGACCCCTTAAGCTACTCAAGGAATGCTGGCTGTCGGAGGAAGATGACGTCAACCTGCTGGAGTATGTGATGAATTTCAAAGAACGGCTGTCCACTGCTTTACAGCTGGCGAGAGAGAATTTAGGAGCTGCTCAGGAGAAGATGAAGACTTGGTATGATAAGAAGTCCAGGTTACGCCACTTTCAGCCAGGAGATCAGGTTTTGATTCTGCTACCAGTTCATGGGCAACCTCTTCAAGCCAAGTTTAGTGGCCCTTATTTCGTGGAGAAGAAACTCAGTGATGTCAGCTATGTCATCGCCACACCAGATCGTAGAAAGAGCAAGCAACTATGTCACATCAACATGCTAAAGTTATATCACAAGCGGGATGAAAATAATCCAGTCTGCACTGTAGCTGTTCCACCCGAGTCTGCAAGTGAAGCTCTCCCATGCAGTATGAGCCTGAGTGATAGTTTGGGGAAGAATCCTGATATCATGAATGATCTCCAGACTAAGCTTTCTCATCTACCACCCAAGGAAAGGCAGGAGTTTTCGGCATTACTGCAGGAGTACCCGCAAGTGTTCCGTGCCACTCCAGGAAGAACCACTGTGTTGATGCATGATGTCGATGTTGGAGACGCAAAGCCAATTAAATTGCCTCCTTACCGTGTGAACCCAGTGAAAGTTCCTCTCATCCAGAAGGAGCTTGGCTACCTGTTGGACCACAAGATGATTGAGCCCTGTCAGAGCGAGTGGAGTTCTCCTGTCACTCTAGTCCCTAAGCCAGGTGGGTCACAGAGGCTTTGCATCGACTACAGACGTGTTAATCAGATAACCAAAACAGACACTTACCCTCTCCCTCGTGTGGAAGATTGCATAGACAAGATCGGAAAGGCTAGGTACATAAGTAAGTTTGATTTGTTAAAGGGATACTGGCAAGTACCTATGACTGAGCGTGCTAGGGAGATCTCATGTTTTGTACTATTAGGAAAGACTTTTGCATGGTCTGTAGTGCCATATACAGATTGTTTTAGAGTAATAAGAAATTTCCTTTGTAAATTTCTTTTTTCTTTGTGGGGAGGTGTTACATAGCCTATGATTTCATCATCCTTTGTGTAATTTTAGCGCACAGTATGCTGCATGTTTGATCACGAGCGTGTTCTGCCTCAGTTCCCCCCTTCTACCGTTATAGTAGAGTAAGTCGACATCTCTGTTATACTTTGCGGGATTGTCATCTCTTTGTCCCCATGGCTTCATTTGCGCGTCCTCATTACAAGTTGTATCAAGCTCTCCTGGCCCCTATATAATGAGCTCAGTCTCTGCATCATTGCCACTTAGATCTGCTCCTCATTTTGTTCACATTGTGAGTGCTCAAGAAGTCTCCAACCATCTAGCAGCTGTGTGTAATTTGAGTATAACTGTTGTTGCATTTTTTCTTGTACTGTATAGCATAAGTTTAATTTGTAGGCTTAGTGAAGTTTTTGTAATTCATGTATGGATCTTTATGTCAGTCATTTTTGATAATAGTTTGTATCTGTAATTATTTATCTGGCATTCACTGAGTATTATCTGGTATCTCATTTCATCAGGGCTGACTTAGATAAATTTACTCTTGCTAATTTCGTGTTAATAGAGGCTATTGCAGTTAACCATATATTTAACCTGTTTATTTGCCATTACATTATCCTTATGAGTCCTGAATGTTTTGTTGTTAATTTAAGCATTAAACTTTAACTTGTAATTTTACCTAACTCTTTTGTTTTGAACCTGGAACTTTACGGGACAGTAGTGACTCTTCGTATTCTCACTTAAAGTGTACCTTATCTTTCTCTGTTCCGTAACATAAATTTGGCGACCTCATATCAGGATATTCAGGATATTATCATAAGGATATTGTTTGATATTTTGTGACTGTGATATATTCATGATGGCTACTATTTCTACACTTGATGAAGCCAAAGATTTTTTGTCAAATGTGCAAACAGTGTGTGATATAGAAAACAGAACAAAGAATGAACTTAAGCTTGTTGCTCAACAATTGGGAATTGCAGTTCACTCTCATCATTCTAAAGATCAAATTGTTAGCATGATTAATAAAAGCTTGTTTAATGTAACTCCTCCAAATGAGCAAACGCAGATTGAATTAGCTAAGTTACAGCTAGCCCTGCAGGAGGCTCGTGTGAAGGAAGCTGAATTTCAAGCACGTGCTAAGGAGGCTGATGTTAAGGAGGCTGAGTTTCACGCACAAGTTGAACTTGCTAGGATTAAGGCAGACCATGAGTATCGCATGAAACAAGGTGGAACTGGATCATCTAGCTCTGATGATTTTGATGTGGCTAAAAATGTTAAACTTGTCCCTCCTTTTAATGAATCTGATTTAACTAAGTATTTTCAGTTGTTTGAGAGGGTAGCTACAGGTTTTAATTGGCCTAAGGAGTATTGGCCAGTACTCCTTCAAACTGTTCTCACCGGTAAAGCTCAAGTAACTTATGCATCTTTGCCTCAGGATCAGTCTGATAATTATGATGTAGTTAAGAGCTTGATTCTTAAGGCCTATGAGCTTGTTCCTGAAGCCTATAGAGTAAAATTTAGGACAACTTACAAGCAAGATAAGCAATCCCATGTTGAGTATGCAAAAATCAAAGAAGATCTGTTAGAGCAGTGGTTAAATTCTAAGAATGTGGATTCTGATTTTGGTAAATTTAAGCAGATGATTTTGCTGGAGGATTTCAAAAGGTGTATTAGTAAAGATGTAAGCCTATATCTTGATGAGAGAAGAATAGATAATTTGTCTGATGCTGCAGTTTTAGCTGATGAGTATGTTCTCACTCCCAAGAGATATTCTAGAGAAAAAGGGAAAGCTGAGAGTAAGTACGTTGCCTCTACTCAGAGTACAGGTAACAGGAAAGAGAATAAGGATGATGTTTCTCAGGAAGTAAATACCAGCTTCACCTCTAGATTTCAGAAAAGTAAATGTACTTATTGTAGTAAGCTTGGTCATACTACGGAGAGATGTTTCAGGAGACAGCGTGATGTGAACAAAAAGGAGTCTTTAAATATTCAGTCAATTGGTCTAGTGTCCACTCTTGAGAGTTCCCAGAATTCTTTAACTGAGTTAACTGAACCTGCTTTGAGGGGTAACTTAAATTCTCATGATGGAGCTCCTCTTTTGAGCAGTAACGTGGGTGACACTCTCAAGAGTTCATGTGCTAATTTCCTGTCTGATGGTTTTGTCAGTCCTCTGGACAGTAATGACAGGAAATCAGTTAAAATATATCGTGATACAGGTGCTTGCCAATCCCTTATGCTGACCAGTGTTCTAGGCTCTAATTTTAATTCCTCTGATGAAACTGTAATCTTACAAGGTGTAGGGAATAATTACTTCTCTGTCCCTCTGTGCAGAGTGAATTTAGAGTCTGGTTTTGTTAATGGTTCCGTTATGGTTGGGTTGGTTGAGACACTCCCAATGTCAGGTGTAACTTTCTTACTTGGAAATGATATTGGTGGAAGTCAAGTGTGTCCAGCTCCTCAGTTGTCTAGCGAGCCAGCGGCTGTGTCCCAGGATTGTGATGTCCCTGATGTGTTCCCTGCATGTGCTGTCACTAGGGCTAAGTCTAAAGTTACTGGTGATTTAGAGGATGATGATGATGTTATCCTAGCTGACACTTTTCTTGCTAATTTGGACCACTCACCAGATGAGGCAGTACCCCGTAGTGTTGATAATTTGTCTCGTCAAGAGTTGGTTGAGTTGCAGGTTGCTGACCCTGAGTTGAAAGGTCTAGCTAACTCTGCTTGCAGTGAGGAAGAGTCAGCTGGTGCTTCTACTTGTTATTATGTAAAGTCAGGAGTACTTATGAGGAAGTGGAGACCCCCAACAGCATCAGCCGACTGTGAATGGGAGGTTGTACATCAAGTTGTCATCCCTCGTGTTTGTAGGCAGGATATCATTAGAGTGGCTCATGATTCCAGTTTGGCAGGACACCTTGGAGTGAGGAAGACTGTGGCACGCATTTTGAAACACTTCTACTGGCCAGGTATCTTCAGGGATGTTTCCTGGTATTGTAAGTCTTGTCACACCTGTCAAGTTGTGGGGAAGTGTAATCAGACCGAAAAGGTTGCACCTCTAGTTCCCATTCCTCCTTTTGAGGCGCCTTTCACCCGTGTGTTGGTGGATATTGTGGGCCCTCTTCCTAAGACTTCTTCAGGATTTTCTTATGTGTTGACCATGATTGATATGGCTACTCGTTATCCTGAAGCCATTCCACTTAGAAACATCTCAGCAAAGAACGTGGTTAAGGAAATGCTAGGGTTCTTCACAAAGTTTGGTCTGCCCAAGGAGGTACAGTCAGACCGGGGAAGTAATTTCATGTCAAACGTTTTCAAGCAGTCTCTGAAAGAGTTGGGCATCACCCAGATCACGTCTTCAGCTTACCATCCCCAGACCCAAGGAGCGTTGGAGAGATATCATCAAACACTCAAATCGATGCTCAAGAAATACTGTTTGGAACATCAGAAAGACTGGGATAAAGGTCTTCCATTCGTTGTGTTTGCTGCAAGAGAATCTCCAAATGAATCACTGAGCTTCTCACCTTTTGAACTACTGTTTGGCCATGAAGTAAGAGGACCCCTTAAGCTACTCAAGGAATGCTGGCTGTCGGAGGAAGATGACGTCAACCTGCTGGAGTATGTGATGAATTTCAAAGAACGGCTGTCCACTGCTTTACAGCTGGCGAGAGAGAATTTAGGAGCTGCTCAGGAGAAGATGAAGACTTGGTATGATAAGAAGTCCAGGTTACGCCACTTTCAGCCAGGAGATCAGGTTTTGATTCTGCTACCAGTTCATGGGCAACCTCTTCAAGCCAAGTTTAGTGGCCCTTATTTCGTGGAGAAGAAACTCAGTGATGTCAGCTATGTCATCGCCACACCAGATCGTAGAAAGAGCAAGCAACTATGTCACATCAACATGCTAAAGTTATATCACAAGCGGGATGAAAATAATCCAGTCTGCACTGTAGCTGTTCCACCCGAGTCTGCAAGTGAAGCTCTCCCATGCAGTATGAGCCTGAGTGATAGTTTGGGGAAGAATCCTGATATCATGAATGATCTCCAGACTAAGCTTTCTCATCTACCACCCAAGGAAAGGCAGGAGTTTTCGGCATTACTGCAGGAGTACCCGCAAGTGTTCCGTGCCACTCCAGGAAGAACCACTGTGTTGATGCATGATGTCGATGTTGGAGACGCAAAGCCAATTAAATTGCCTCCTTACCGTGTGAACCCAGTGAAAGTTCCTCTCATCCAGAAGGAGCTTGGCTACCTGTTGGACCACAAGATGATTGAGCCCTGTCAGAGCGAGTGGAGTTCTCCTGTCACTCTAGTCCCTAAGCCAGGTGGGTCACAGAGGCTTTGCATCGACTACAGACGTGTTAATCAGATAACCAAAACAGACACTTACCCTCTCCCTCGTGTGGAAGATTGCATAGACAAGATCGGAAAGGCTAGGTACATAAGTAAGTTTGATTTGTTAAAGGGATACTGGCAAGTACCTATGACTGAGCGTGCTAGGGAGATCTCATGTTTTGTACTATTAGGAAAGACTTTTGCATGGTCTGTAGTGCCATATACAGATTGTTTTAGAGTAATAAGAAATTTCCTTTGTAAATTTCTTTTTTCTTTGTGGGGAGGTGTTACATAGCCTATGATTTCATCATCCTTTGTGTAATTTTAGCGCACAGTATGCTGCATGTTTGATCACGAGCGTGTTCTGCCTCAGTTCCCCCTTCTACCGTTATAGTAGAGTAAGTCGACATCTCTGTTATACTTTGCGGGATTGTCATCTCTTTGTCCCCATGGCTTCATTTGCGCGTCCTCATTACAAGTTGTATCAAGCTCTCCTGGCCCCTATATAATGAGCTCAGTCTCTGCATCATTGCCACTTAGATCTGCTCCTCATTTTGTTCACATCTCTGTCCTCCCCTGTACAGATATTATTATTGTGAGTGCTCAAGAAGTCTCCAACCATCTAGCAGCTGTGTGTAATTTGAGTATAACTGTTGTTGCATTTTTTCTTGTACTGTATAGCATAAGTTTAATTTGTAGGCTTAGTGAAGTTTTTGTAATTCATGTATGGATCTTTATGTCAGTCATTTTTGATAATAGTTTGTATCTGTAATTATTTATCTGGCATTCACTGAGTATTATCTGGTATCTCATTTCATCAGGGCTGACTTAGATAAATTTACTCTTGCTAATTTCGTGTTAATAGAGGCTATTGCAGTTAACCATATATTTAACCTGTTTATTTGCCATTACATTATCCTTATGAGTCCTGAATGTTTTGTTGTTAATTTAAGCATTAAACTTTAACTTGTAATTTTACCTAACTCTTTTGTTTTGAACCTGGAACTTTACGGGACAGTAGTGACTCTTCGTATTCTCACTTAAAGTGTACCTTATCTTTCTCTGTTCCGTAACAATATATATATATATATATATATATATATATATATATATATTAGAGAGAGAGAGAGAGAGAGAGATCTTACATATAAAAATATATATATATACACTATATATATATATATATATATATATATATATATATATATATATATATTAGAGAGAGAGAGAGAGAGAGAGGAAGGTAGGTAGGTAGATAAGTATATAGATAGACAGGTAGGTAGATTGGTTGATTGATAGATAGGTAGATACATACAGAATAGACAAAAAAGTATAAAAATAGATAGGGAGATAATCTGATAATGTATAAACTCAAAAAGAGTTGTAGATAAGTGAATAAATGTATTCGGATGCTAAGGCTTACCAATAAGGGGAAAATAGAGACTGTGAATGGAACCCTGTTAAGAGTCGAACCTGGGTCCTGTGATAGACTGATGCACACAGATAGACAGACTGATAGATACGCTGATACAGAGAACCAAATATTGAAAGATAAATAGACAGATAGATGGATGGACAAGTTTGAAAGACACGATACCCCGACTAAAAAGGGCGATGTCTGTGGAATGGAATCTTGTGTGCAGACGAACCCAGGTCTTGTGATAGGCAGATGCGGGGAAATTGGCTGGCTGAAAGGAAGGCCGGTGCTTGACTGCATGGAAGACTTTTGCGTGTGTGTGTGTGTGTGTGTGTACTTTTCGATAATGAGAGTGGAGAGAGAGAGAGAGAGAGAGAGAGAGAGAGAGAGAGAGAGAGAGAGAATATGAGTGTGTTTGTCTGTTTGCTTGCTTGCTTGCTTGCTTGTATGTTCGTCAGTGAGTGAGCGTACTGGCGTGCGGAGAAAACTCAGACTACTTGCGTGTAAATGGAGTGACCCTATTTTAGTCGACTGTACAGTACATATATGTAATTCTTTGGTGAAAACGACTCGCCGTAGATAAATAGTGTTATAGTTTTACAAGGATGTTCACACACACACACACACACACACACACACACACACACACACACACACACACACACACACACACACGAATGAAACTGCCATAGGCAGAGCGCTTGTTGGATGGACCCGATTGTGTCTGACGTTAGACATTGTCACCCTGTATGTGTCTATAAAATTTCATATAGATCCGAAGAATTGACGGATATGAATTTTTGAAAATTTGCTCTATGTTGAAGATAGGGATTCAACTCCCCACCCAGCCGAGGGCCTTGATGAAAAACAGTAGGCTTCCAGGGTTTATGGATTCAACCTTCTGAATCTTTTCAGAACTACCGGCGCTAAATTAAGACCTGTAGAGTGCAGAAAAACAGACAAACAGACAGACAGACAAACATACGGAATTGACATTCCGGCAAGCAACAAACTCATACATACACAGTATACACAGCACGACGCTCAGGACACAGCAAAGCACAGTCTCAAGCACACAGAGTTAGACAGCAAAAGCCCACAACACAACATAGCAAAAATACATAATAAACGCATATCACATGAACACACATGCCCACGAGCACACAAACAGACGTACACAACACAACACAGCACAAATACAACACAACACAAACATGCAGCACAACACAAACATTCAACACAACACAAACCTGCACCGCAACACAAAAGTGCAACACAACACAAACAAAAGAAGCACAGAACAAAAAATTGCTAACACGCTGTATAGCACAAACACACAACACATAAACACAGCACAGTTCGGCCAGACTGCCTAGGGAACAACTACTACTACAGCACAGTCCATTAGAAACACATCACAAACACAACACAATGCATCCTTCTCCTGCTCCTTCCGTGTGTTCACATAAACCGGGTACTTCTACATCCATCCTGACGTCTGCCTCTCCCTTCCCTACCTCCATCCATCTTCTTTCACCACCTCCTCCCTCTCATCCTTTCTTGCCGTTTGTTTCAAAACATACGTTTATTCCACCCTCTCTTCCTATCTCGACTTACATCTTCCTCCTTTTCACCCACGTCAACCTGAAATCTCGGTGAAGATCTCTCCGACAAGACAGCAGTGCGGGGACGGGCTGAGTCAGGTCGATCACGGCAGCTGCGTTACCCATGATTACGTCGCAGGGAGCCAAAGAAACGAGAAAAAGAAATAAATAAAACATTCAGCTGGTTCGCTTTTACAAAGGAGGGGGAAATTAGTAAATCTTTTTGAATGAAAATTTATCTGTCTATCTATCTATTGCCAGACGTCTTAATCCCGTAAGGGGTGGCCACAAACAAATCGCCTCCATGTCGCCCTGTTCCCCTCCATTTCACTGCTCTGCTCCCAGCTCACACCCCCCTCTCTCATATACCTCTTCACTCCATCCCTCCATCTCATCCTTGGCCTCCCCCTCCCTCACCGCCTCTCCACCTCACTCACATACACTCTCCTCGTCAGTCTGACACTCTCCATCCTCTCCACATGGCCAAACCACCTCAGTGTGTTTCTCCTAACGCTTCCTATCACATCCATTTCCACACCACAACTCTCCTTCATTTCCTCATTTGTCAGTCTGTCTCACCATGTGACTCCACATGCTCCTTTCAAATAACTCATTTCTACTGCTCTCACTCTTGACTTCTGTCCCTCCAACAAAGTCCAAGCTTCACTCCCATACATTAGAGTTGGTATCACAATACTGTCATGTAATAACTTTTTCACTTCCATGCTCACTTCCCTGTTTCTTATCACTGCATTCAAAGAATCACCAACCTTTCTTCCTTGTTGTACCCTTTCAAGCACATCACCCTCTGAACTTCCAGCCTTACTCATCACAATACCCTTTTATTCCTCAATCTCTTTAATTTCTTCGTGCTGGATTATATTTGCTTGTCGCTCTGAGGGTTAAATTATGTTTGATGTTACTACTTTTTTTTTTATTATTCAGATTCGATGTCCATTCCATCTACTGTGTTTCAAGGGGAACAGAGAAGCGATCTTCGTTAAGGACTTATTACCTTCTCCAAGGAGGTCATGTTTTTCACCCCTGTCCGATTGTTTGTTGGTTGGTTGGCTGGTTTGTGAGCAAGATTACACAAAAACTACGGAATGGATTTTCACGCAACTTTGTAGAAGAATGGTCCTTGGTCCAGGATACACTCCATTAAATTTTGGTGCGGATCCGGATAAAGGTGCTGATCCAATTTTTTTTTTCTTTAACATTGCGAAATAGGGCGTTGGCGGAGGTATGCGCTCTACTTAGTGACATTCTAGTTTTATTTGCGTTTTTGTAGGAGTTGCTTTGACATTTGTTTAGGTGAGATTGTTGTGTGTGTGTGTGTGTGTGTGTGTGTGTGTGTGTGTGTGTGTGTGTGTGTGTGTGTGTGTGTGTGTGCGCGCCCAAGCGTTTGTGGACTAATGGGCACTCAAGCACATTGCTTTTACTCTGAAAGCACTTCCGTAGAGGTAAAGTGTACTCAGTACATATCTTGCATTCATTACAGTTGTACAAGTGATCATTTGCAATAGCAGCTTCATCAATCGGCGGCAAATCCTCCGAACAACCTAAGCTTCATAATACTTTACTGTATTATGAACCACCGAACTTAATGTCCACAAATTTGGCCCTCGAGTCTGTCAGTTTATATAATTATTGTAATTTGAGCTACTGTATATTTTACAGTTTTGATGTACTGCACAGATATTGTTACGAAATTAATAAGATATAGTCGTAAGAAGGTGTATCAGCTGTGGCAATCTGTAGGGGGCTATAACCGTACCCAGACTGTCGGATAGTATATGGCCGATTAAAAAAAAAAAAAAAAAAAAGTAATTCCGTCGCCATACCTTGTCTCCACTTGGTTATTCAGTAAACATTCCTCCTGCGGTTTTGTCTGGGTAAAAGTCTGAATGTCGAGAAGTCGTGGGTGGGTATTACAGGCAATATACAGGCTTAAGCTACTGACATACCTCGTCTTTTTGGCTTGCACTTTTCTGGATTATTTTGTCGATCCCAGGGAGAATTTAGTGGAGTGTGGAAGTTTGTTCGTGCATTAACTGTCTAGCAATTTTCAGTGTGTGTGTGTGTGTGTTAGCTTGGTTTTTCAGAGTTTGCTGGTGATATATTTGTTTTCGCCTGTGCTCGTATGTTATTTCATTTTGCCTTGTTAATGATGAAGTTAATTTTAGTCATCGTTATATACTGGGCTTCTGATCATGTGTCCTGGATTACAAGGGGTTTCGGTGCTTCGTGCTGATATTTTTCGTTTTATTTTGTGTGTATCAGTTTTGCCCCTTCCCCCCCCCTTTTTTTTTTCCTGCGGCGATAGCCAGCAGGTCGACGAGTGGCCAGTGTTTTTCTGTTTCTGACGAATTTGTTAAAAGGAGGCCTTTGGAGAAGAGCGTCAAAGACGCTGGCCGAAGGAGAAAGGCACAAAGCAAAAAGTGGACGTGGCGTCGTCAGCGCTCTCCATTATAGTGATCCCTTCAAAGGTGAATGACCAAATAAAGTAGGGGCGCGCCGATGAGCGTCAAAGTGTTTGAAACAAAAGACTCGCCGCAGGTCCAATAGCAATTCTGCTCTTGTTTCCTTGCTAGTTATTATTGTGAATAATGTTTTCATTTTTTAATTCCGGCATATTCTCTGTTGGGATCTTTATCTTTCCTCTCTTTTCAGTGTCCGATTGCTTTGTAGGCTGGTGTAAAGCCGCGGTCATAAAAAGGTGTTCCACACTTCTTGATACCTTCTGCATTCAGACAGCCCCTTTCCGCGCGGCAGGTTAAACAGGCTAGGAGGGGAGTAACGGGATGGGGGGAGAGAGAAAAAAAAAGGAGAAAGGTGATCCATAAAGTAGGAGGGTAAATAAATAAAAATGCCAGAGATCTCTGAGATATAATTATGAATGAAACTGTGGAAACAACCGAACTGTAAATGACAAGAGTAAAACGAGTGGCAGGCATTGTATGGGACGAGATGGGGGAACCAACTATCCCGAGGCCTTGTTCCTAACTCAACATACATCCTTAACCCCATGTTATACACAGGTAAAGGAAACTTCAATTTCAAATGCATACGTAGTTGGGAAAAACAATAAAATGTAGCATACATCATATATTTAGTCGGTATAATATAAACAGACAAATGAAATGGATGCTTGACTTCAAAACTCGTGTTCTTAAAAGTCATATATGTTAAGACAACCCACGGGTTATTATCATTAAAGACCTAATGCCAAAATAATTTTCAACTCTACGAAGAGTATTGTATTAAATGCATAGTTGTTTCAGCAGTACTGTGCGAGTGTGTGGAAGAGGGTGCGACAAACCCAACCCCTATAAAACGACGAATAACTATTGTTCTTGCCTTTAGTCGCTCAACAATCACCAGTTATCTAAAGCCTTATATATTAAACCTAATGTGGTATTACCTGCCAAATGGTTATTCATATACAACGCTCTTATTGAAGGATATAAGGACAATTGATTTTCGCTTGGAAACAACGCCCCACCATCACTTACCTCCCTTCACCACTCTCAGGTCGCCCCCCCACCCCCAAGTCCCAGTAACCCCGTCTTCCCCCCCCCCACCACGTCACTCCCCTCCTACCCTGTTTGCCCTGCCGCGCGGAAAGGGGCAGCCGTGACGCGGAGGGTCTAGAGGAGGGTGGAACATTTTTTGCTTCCGCGGGTGTACATTCTGACAAAGAAGTACCCGATCCCTGTGCACATTATGCGTTTTTAACCTATATGACCAATGAGTCTGAAACCAGCTGTTCTCGTATGTTTATTGGAAATGATTATTGCACCATGCACTTGTACATCATACACCTGCATAATGGCTGCGAAGTACAGTATGTCACCGCACATTATGGCACACCAACCATTACCAAACAAACGCAACGTACTGCTCATTTCCACATTAATCGCTCCCAGGTGTTAGGATAAGTTTTGGTGGGAGTGTACTTATATCGCCCCCCCCCCCCACTCTTTTTTCTATCTCCATTCCGTGGTCTTTTCTCCTCCTGTTATCATTTTCTCTTACCTTTCACTATTTCTCCTCCTTTTTCTTACCCGTTTCCTTCACCTTTCCTCCCTCTCTCTCTCTCTCTCTCTCTCTCGCTCGCGCGCGCGCGCGCGCCTATCTGTCTTTTCGCCTCACTTTTCCCTCTCAGTGTTCTTGAACATATACAGTAAGTTGTCCCTCTCTCTGACGTCTGGCTCCCCTCTAATCTTCCATTCTAACTCCCTTTTTAATCTGTCTTTCTCCCCTCGCTGTCAGTCCATTGCTTTCATCTCTGTCCCATCTAGATTTCTAGCTTTCCTGTCACTCTTCTACTTCTATCTCTACCTCCTTCTCATTTCATCTGTCTTTTGTATTCATCTCTCTCTCTCTCTCTCTCTCTCTCTGTTCCTATTTCTTTCCCTTCTGTCTCCCTTTCGTACTTTCCTCACCCTGTATTCCTCTCTCTTCAGTCTATTCTCTTTTGTTTGCTCTGTTACTTATTAATCTTTTTCTCTATATTCTTCCTTCTTTCATATTATAGTCATATTATTTTGTTGCATCTCATTGTGATTCTCTGTTCTGCTCTTATCCTCGCTGTAGTTTTCATTTTTCTTTTTATCGCATCCTTCCTTCTAGCTCAGTGCAGTCAATTACTTTATATCCTCCTTTTTTTTTTTCCCCTTCTCTTCCGTTTTCCTGTACTCCCCCCCCCTCTCTCTCTCTCTCTCTCTCTCTTTCTCATATTATTTTACTGTCTTCATTCATCTCTCCATTTCATAGCTTCCCATTTCTCTTCTCTCAGTCCCCACGCTTGTAGTGTTCACTCCATCAGCCATTACTCTCTCCCTCCCCCATTTTATTCATCAGTTTATTCATTCCTCCTTTCCATTCCTCCTTTTATAATTTTTCTGTCATTCTCTTTCGTGATCCATTCCTCTTTACTTGTCTTTTTCTCCCTCATCTCCTTTATTCTTTCTCTGTTCCTTCTTGGTCTCATAGTTTTTTTTTTTCCTTTTATTCCTTCCTTCTTTCACTCAGGGTTTTTACTTTCTCTCTTCTTGTTTATTCTTTTGTAATGGTGTCTTCTCCCTTTTTTTCCCTCTGTCTCTTTGTATATTCTCTCTCCACGTAAACCATATTTACTATGTGTGTGTGTGTGTGTGTATGTGTGTGTGTGTGTGTGTGTGTGTGTGTGTGTGTGTGTGTGTGTGTGTGTGTGTGTCTGCTTAGGTACACTCGCTCCCCTCGACACTTAGAAGCTCAAAGTTAAGTAGCTTGTGGGTCCCGGCATAGAAGGCTGGTAAGCAGTAAGCAGGGCATTTTTCTTTAATATTTATCAGGTTAAAAAAAAAAAAAAAAAAAAAAAAAGGCTTTTCTGTAGGTTACCTTGTTTCCTTTCTGTTATCTCCTCCATCAACTTTTTTTTTTTTTTGCTTTAGAAGATTCTCTCTCTCTCTCTCTCTCTCTCTCTCTCTCTCTCTCTCTCTCTCTCTCTCTCTCTCTCTCTCTCTCTCTCTCAAAACAAATTCAAGATCCTTTAATTTCTACAGGCCTGGACGCATTACTTTAAAAGACTAGAGGTCATAGGCAGAAGGAAAGACAGTGGAAGATAGTTCCGGATATGACTTGTTGCATACATGAAGGATTAGGAGTATCGATTAACTTTTTTCAGTGGAGAGTTGGACAGAAAATGGGGTGTGAGTTTGCTGCCAGACGGGTGCTAGTACCAACCCATGGCAATTAACCAGTGACCAGTAGCAACTGAAAAGTATTTTAAGGTGAAAAGAAAATGATAGTAACGTGGGTATATAGTATTTATAAGTATTTATTTCTAGAAAATTAAGCGGAGTAAGTGAATGTACATCGAGGTTGGATGGTGAGGAATTGGAAAATGTGAGTACATTTAAGTACTTGGGTAGTGTGATGAGTAAGGATGGAGGTTTGGAAGGTGAAGTGCTTGAAAGGGTACAGCAGGGAAGAAAGGTTCCTGGTTCCTTGAAAGCAGTGATAAGAAGCAGGGAAGTGAGCATGGAAGTGACAAAGTTAATACATGACGGTATTGTGATACCAACTCTAACGTATGGAAGTGAAGCTTGGATGTTGCTGGAAGGACACAAATCAAGAGTGAGAGCAGTGGAAATGAGTTATTTAAGAGGAGCCTGTGGAATCACATGGAGAAACAGGCTGACAAATGAGGATATAAAGGAGCGTTGTGGTGTGAATGTGGATGTGATAGGAAGCGTTAGGAGGAATACACTGAGGTGGTTTGGCCATGTGGAGAGGATGGAGGGTGAAAGACTGAAGAAGAGAGTGTATGTGAGTGAGGTGGAGGGGGGAAGAGGGAGGGGAAGGCCGAGGATGAGATGGAGGGATGGGGTGGAGAGGTATATGAGAGAGGGGGGTGTGAGTTGGGAGCGGGGCAGTGAAATGGCGGGGGACAGGGCGACGTGGAGGCGATTTGTTTGTGGCCACCCCGAACGGGATTGAGGCGTCTGGCAATAGATAGATAGATATAAGTTATGAAAGTGAAATGAGTTAAACAAAGTTATTGATTTTGATTCATGGATTATTTATTCGTAAAATTATTACCCCCTGTACACCCGGCTAGGGATGTTCGCGACCACTTACCAAGTATGTATGTGTCAGCTTAGCTGGGAAGTCTTTTGACTGTTATATTAGTAGCTTTCTACTTAACAGTTCAGGTCACTCTGCTATATTCCACCTACTCTTACACGTCTCCCGCACAGTGTTACCAGCTCAGTTGACACAAACATACAAGGTACGTGGTCGCGAACTTCTCTGGCCGGGTGTACATCATCGGGCACAGCGTCGCTCTGTAATGGCTGGAAAACGGGCGAACTGGTAAGCACCACACGTACAAGGTGAATGAAACATGCTTCACGGCTGGGGAAATGTTTGAGGAAGAAGTGTGGGAGTGTGAGGGAACCACTTGTGGCAAGCACTTGACACCGCCGCGTCTTGGGAGAATTCGGAGGTTTTTGGTAGGCCAGGTTAAGTTGATAAGACTGTGATCGGAGGAGAACAATGTAGAGAAAATATCATCAGAGTAAACAGAAAGATTAGGTTTAAGGGAAAGGTCAAGTATGCTGGAGCTTTCTCCATGGTAATCAGGAATATGGGTAGGGTCCTCCAGAGGCTGCTTCAGCCGGTTACTAATAGAAAAGATGGAAGTTTGTTCATCATATGGATCAATGAATGGAGTAGTGAGTCAAAGATGGTGGTGAACATTGCAATCGCGTAGATAGAGTTTACAGAAACAGAAGTAATTGATAGAACGTGTTCCATTTTAAAAGTAATATCGGAAAAGAATTTTTCATTGTCGGAGGAATTAGTGGATAAGTATACAGCACACATATATTTAGCCAGAGAATGACAAGAAGCTCAGGCCAGAGCGTAGAGTATTCAGAGGTTTCAGGTTCAGGAACACTAGAGCTAGGTATTATGTTGTTGTGTACATGTACACATCAACCACCTCTGGCTTTGAAATAAGTATAAAGTGAAAAAGTAACAGAGAGATTAAGATGACAGAAGAGGCAAAGAGTGATAGATGAGAAATAAAAGGGGAGGGGGGATGATGGAGATACACATACTGTAGACAAGAGAGCTAGCTTTAAATAAGAAATACGTCTTGTGTCCGAGGACGTTAACATTCTAGTAGTTCAGCATTAATTTTTCCTCTAGCCAATTGTGGTTGTTTCTCCAAATTTTCTGTTCAAAACTCGTTCAAGTTCCTGTTTATTATCTTCTGTCTTACGTTTCCCTTTCCTTATTTCCTTTTGTTTTTCTTCTGAATGTTCCTCTTAATTTCTTCTGTCCGTTAATTTAGATTAAATTTATACTCGCTGCGGCCACACGAGTACAGTACAATTATATTCTGGTTAGGATAGCAACGTAATGGTGAAGGTTAATAAAGGCTGGATTTACAGTAATCCTTCCCGTTCTAAATCTCTACCTTGGCTGAAGAAAATGATCTGAAAGAAACGAATAACATAATTAAGGAGTCATCCCTGCATTTTCTCAACAGCCTGCTGATGATTTTTTTCCTTTTTGCTGCCCCTTTTCTTCCATCTGCATCCACTTTTATGTTTGTTGCTTCCCTTACTTCGCCTTCTGTAGGGGCTTCTCTTCCAGTTTGATGCCGTTTCTCGTTTTCTTTCCCCGTTTGAGTCCATACTCCTCCTCTCACTCCTACTCCACATTGTCATCTTTGCTCCACATTTTCCTACTCTACTGTAATCCATGCCTCTCGTTCAACCCTTTCCTCGTCCTCCTTTCCTCTACTCTTTCACACCTCTCACTCCTGCTCCATCATTTCCTCTTCTTACTTCTTTACGTTCCACCAGTGCACGCTTATCATTTTCCCACCTTTTCTACCACCACTAATAATATCGCCTGATTCCTTCTGCACGCTTTCCTCCACCAAGAAATTCATCATCTCATTCCTGCTCCAGTTTTTCCATGACATGGTTGATGCTACATCCTTTAATCTGCACCTCTCACTATTACTTCATGTTTATAATCTTCACTGTCATCCACACATCTGACTTCGCGTTTCCTTTTCCCGGCTGATGCTGCTTCCGTTTTTCATCCAGACCTCTCACTACCGCTGCATTATTGTTTTCCCCGATGCTGCTCCACCTCGACGTCCTCCACTGTAACCTATACTAATCACTGTAGCTCAACCTCATCTTCTTCGTCCCATATGTTGCTTTCCCGGTACATTCACGCCTCTTACATTTGCTCCACCTTTCCTGTTTCTCTATCTTCTTGCATTCTTCCCCTTAATCCACACCTTTCTCTCCTGCTAAACATTTTCATCTTCCACCTACCCAGACGCTCTCTTAAAAGATCAGTGACAAACCTAAACTAGCAAGCACTTAGAGAGCACATACCTCCGCCAATGTCTGATCCGGATTCGGATCTGCCCCCAAATTAAATCAATTCTATCTTCGCCCATGGCCCACCCTTCCAAACAATTTAATTGAAATTCGCTTAGAGCTTATATTGTGCGGGATACATAGGATTCGGATCCGGCTCCGGATCCGCCCCAAAATTTAATCAATTCTTTCTTGGCCAATGGCCCACCTTTCCCAAAAATTTAATTGAAATTCATTAATAACTTTTGGAGATATCGTGTGGACAAACAAGCAGCCAGACAGGTACTTAACTTCCTCCTCCAAGTTAATTACTGGAGGTAATTACTACAGTCATAAACGTTGCCCTAAAGTACCTCTAAATGACCCGCCCCAGCATCCGATAGCCCTTTATCTGTTTCCTTGAGACTGGCGATCCTCCCCTCTTGCCTAGTAAATCTCCATTAATGCGGTCGTTCGTGTACTAGCTTCCGGGATTCAGGTTTATCTCCCTAATTTTTTCCAAAATGGTTTTCCGGTCAGGGTAATGGAACACAAATCGACCTCATAAAGATTTGTTCTCTCTTGTATGGAGGAAGCCTTGGAGTTTTCTTGTTTCCAGTTATTCTGGACATATTTTATCCCATGGACACTGTCTTGCTTCTTTCTCTTGTATGACTCCTTCAGTAAAGCTTTCTGTATTTTCCCCTGACTTTTATTTGTCCATGTTCTTCCAGTTAAGTTTCGCCTTTTTTTTTTTTTTTTTTTACTAATCCACCTCTACCCTTCTTCTTATATATATATATATATATATATATATATATATATATATATATATTTAATATTCATAAAATTGCCATTTCGTATTCTAAGATACACTCGGTAACGTCTTAACCCTCTTACTGCGAAAACATTTTTTCTTACATATCTATCTATCTATCTATTTCCGATAGACGATTTTGTTCCACGCAGGAAAGGATCTCAGTTATTCAAGGGGTTAACTAAGCCCTCCAATTCAAAACATACCTCCGTAGCTGAATGGAATGATGTGAGGATTGAGGGAATAAAAACAATGATTATGGGATTAGTACGGTAAAATGGCAACGGTGACTGCCAGTCCCATATTGCTCCTTTCGGGGTGTAGGGGCCCGAAGCAAGGCTGCCATAACCCAGAACATAATAAGGGTAAGATACCGACCTACGCGCCTGGCAACATACTACGTACTAGAAACACCTACAGCCACTTCTGGGAATTGAACAGAACGCGTAATTCTTTGTGAGTTATTGACTGGATACCTCTACCACCCGACCCCAGGCGTCATGGGATAAATACACATGCTTCTTTTCAACAGCTACTCTCATTACTCCCAAATCTTATTTAGCTTGTTTCAGCCGATGACCTTTTTCTTTCTTCATATAAGCAAACCACTACGAACCAACTTATTCAGTTTAAGGGCGTTGAGCTAAGCTTAAGCAGGAGGTAGGGAAATTACTGTTAGTCAAATAATTCCCATCCTGAGGTACAACCTACGTGCGTTGAATAGCTTACACTATGCTGAGATTGTCATATTAATATTTATTTCCGTAGATTATTCCCAACACGTAGTGCCCAGCTTCTTTTGCATATTAACTGGGCAGTTTATATCAACATAATATGAATGTTAATTCTTTTAGTAACCACTTTTCGTAGTTCTCTGTGATGAAGAAAATATCATCTGCAGCATTGCAAATATAAGAATCTGTTACAAGCTGAAAAGCGTACTGAAAAATACCAAGTTGAAAACATAAAGGATCATATTTCAGTACAACACAACGTTCCAAGATATGCTAAAGCGTCAACTGGAAGCCATCAGTTCGAACAGTTTCCGCCGCGCTCACTTATCATTCGAACCATTTTAGTGTATTACAGTATTTCAAGGATTTAAGTTTGCATTACACCTTACGGAACACCTAATATTCTCATCACTTACACAAAATAAGTATCTTCTGAGAGTTGACGACAACAGAATTCCGACTGTAGCCGTGTCTGGACCTGCACCATAATTTTTAATACCATAACATAGAATCTAAACATTTTTTTTAAATGTTGTATTCCAATACTATCATTACGTGCATATTACATGTGTAAAAGTCGTCTAGTATAATGTGGTTTCATTCCTACAGGTAACTGGTTGTGCAGTAATTGGTCTCTGTAATAAGTACGAGTTAGTTTGTTGCCTTATTCGAAAGGTGGCTTGATCGCTTAATATCCTCGTAAGCTTGGTCCTTCACTCAGTATTTGAACCAGAGCCATTCCAAATTTCATTTCGGTGGTACAATTATGCATCAGGTCAGTTTTCTGAGATTGATGAAGATTTTTCACAAGAAAATCTTTTCCATGTATATTTTATTCTTTTCATCTCGAGTAGAAAATTAAAATTTCTGACAGATTAATGAATACTTGTCGTAACAGCTGCATTTGTTTTCATATGTTTGTCCCTGCAAATTTTAAAATCTGGTAGTGAAATAATTTGTGAATAATAATGATAAAAAATATGGTTTCGTCCCTTAACGCCTTTTACATCATCCTTTATCACATATTATTCAAGTATAATCACCTAAGTTATTAACTATAATGACTGCAGCTGCTAACAGCATTTTCTAATAATGTTTGAGCTACTTTACATCAAATTACTCATTGCCAGCAGCAGCCCATCATACTGGGTGATACCGATAAGAACACAAGTTTATTACTGTATTATATGTCCTATTTCACAACAGAATTCTCAGATCTGACAGTTTACGTGTTATATATAATTGTCGTAAAAGTAACGTTCACGTGTGACATCAGATTTGTGCTTGTCTTACTACCATAAAATTTCAAAACTGGCTATATGCGAACTGGATATATCCTTCTGTCTATAATTTTATCCCATCTTGTCTCAAATTAACGAAATCCAGTGTGGGAAAGAGACCTGCCAATTAAATATCTTAAATAGTTTGGCGAGTGTGAAGGTCAGATCACTATATTTGTATCCTAGAGAGAAGCTGTCTTGATTTTTTATAGCTACCTCTTGCATTCTTAACTCTGCAACAAGATTTTGCTGAACAAAATTCCCTATAGTTACCCGCCCATAACGATTGTATGCTTTTGGGGTGCTGGAGAGGAACGCCTTCACGTGGTAGTAGTAATGAAACGCTGCGGCTCTACCTCCAAGTTATATAAACGCCTCCTAGCTCCCTCATTATCCCCATAAAGGAAGACGACGAGCAGTGGAATGGCAACTTCAGCCTGCGGTCAACTGAATTTACGTTACAAATGATCCTGGATCCACAATAATAACATATTTTTGGAGTTTACGCTTGCATCCCCCAAACAATTTTATTCAACTGTGGAGACTCCTTTCGAACTGAAGGGGTTACATATATCCTCCATTAACTTCTTTGGCTATTAGGTAGCTTTCCTTGTCTAAATTAAACAGGGTGATGGCAAGAAAAGTTATAAAAAATTAGATAGAACGCGTAGAATAATACTGTACAGTAACCTGGGGTAGTTCAGAAACTTTCAACCCGTGAAAACTTATTCAAAAGAAAAACTGCAGTCGGATGAAGAACGTTTGATAAACCAAGTAAGTACATGAAAAATATGCGATTGCCTTTATGTGAGAGAAGAGACCGTTATAAAGTCAGTGTGTCATTCCTCTTTCAACTTTTGATAAGAAACCTGGAGTCTAACAAAATATTAAGAACGTAAACTTAGGACCGCTCATAGATGACTGGAAAGTGTAATGCAGGGTGTTACATAGACTGATATAAGGGACCCTCCTCAGGTGAAGAAGGGAACATACGAATGTTGAGAACATAGCTAGAGAACACAGGCAACGCTACGTGCTTTGCAACCCTCCATCTGACCAATCACCTACCCTCTCCCCCGCCGCCCTGCACACCTAACCAAAAACATAACGGCCCCCACTCCCCTTATATTCTTTTAAAGGTGGTGCTTAAGGAGAACGTCTTGAGAACACATAACCTGTTATGTTATGTTACACTATTAAAAATTCATCAAGCCTGTAATACACAGTTACTTCACCAGCATGATACCCGTGACTTCACACTTCTGATTTTTAACTTGATAATTAACTTGGTAGACAGGATCTTTTGTGTTTGGTGCACTTTCTCTAATTTTAATGTAAATTTCGCCACTAATACAGTTTTTGAAGTTGATTCGGAATTTAAATGTATTATTTGGGAGTTTTGTTAGGTTAGTTAATATTAATAATTTGGTTAGTTAATAATAATAATAACAAATAATATTTAAGTATGACATTAAAGAAAATACTTTCTCCCCCCAAAATACATTCATATTTGGAATCAGCCTTAAGAACTGTATCAGTGACGAAATTTACATAAAAATTAGAAAACCGTGCACCAAACACAAGAGATCGGAATTGCGGTGAATGAATTCCGTAGAGTTTTGCTCGTTTCTGATCTGGGTTGGTGCACGTTCTCCAGTTTTAATGCAACTTCCGTCACTGACACGTTTTTTTTTTATTTTTTTTTTTTAAGCTAATTCCAAATTTGAATTTATTTTGGGGGAGAAATTATTTTCATAAAGGTTATACGTCTATCTGTCTATCTATCTATCTATTGTCAGACGCCTTAATCCCATAAGGGGTGGCCACAAACAAATCGCCTCCATGTCGCCCAGTCTCCCGCCATTTCACTGCCCAGATCCCATCTCCCACACCCCTCTTTCATATACCTCTCCACTCCATCCCTCCATCTCATCCTTGGCCTCCCCCTTCCACTCCCTCCCTCCATCTCACTCATATACACTCTCCTCGTCAGTCTCTCTCTCTCTATCCTCTCCACGTGGCCAAACCACTGCATTGTATTTCTCCTAATGCTTCCTATCACATCCACATCCACATCCACAACACAACACTCCTTCACTTCCTCATTTGTCAGTCTGTCTCTACATCCTCTCCACATGGCCAAACCACCTCAATGTCTTTCTCCTAGCCAGGGATGAGTTCAGAGATTTCCATACAGTTTCTACAGTAAATAGAGGGACACTAGCAAATCAACTTTAGAGATAACAGTGACATCCTTCATCATTTTCTTTTCACTATCTCTTGCTCTATTTTATTCAGCTTTGGAGAGAGATCTATCTATAGCCCGACGCCCTAATCCCGCAAAGGGTGGCCGCAGACAAAACGCATCCAAGTCGCTCTGTCTCCCACTATTTGACTACTCTCCCCCCAACTCACCCCCCCTCCCCCCAACTCACCCCCCCTCCCTCATATACCTCTCAACTCCATCCCTCCACCTCATCCTCGGTCTACCCCTCCCTCTCCCTCCCTCCACCTCACCTACATACACCCTTTTAGTCAGTCTTTCATTCTCCATTCTCTTCACATGTCCAAACCACCTCAGTGTATTTCTCCTAATCTTCTCAACCACATCCACATCCACCCCACAACGTTCCTTCACTTCTTCATTCGTCAACCTGTCCCTCCATGTCACTCCACATGCTCCTCTCAAGTAACTCATTTCCACTGCTCTCACTCTTGACTTGTTCCCCTCTTGCAAGGTCCACGCCTCGCTTCCATACGTCAGGGTAGGGATCACAATACTATCATGCAGTGACTTCTTAAACTTCCATACTCACCTCCCTATTTCTCATCACTGCTTTCAGTGTACCAACAACCTTCCTTCCCTGCTGTACCCTTTCACGCACTTCATCCCCCAAAGTTCCATTATTATTTGTTATTATTAACTAGCGTAATTATTACTGTTAGCTAACTTAACCTAACTGTTTAAAAAACAATTTCTCCCAAAAATGAATTCAAATTCGGAATCATATTAAACTATGTATTAGTGACAAAATTTACATAAAAATCAGAGAACGAGCACCAAACGCAAAAGATCCGGTAGAAGTAAACAGCGAAATCCTCAAAGTATTTTTTTTTTTTTTTTTAACGAAACTGCGATGCCTCCGGAATAACTGATCTAGTATTTCAGTGATGGCGGGCGATACGCATTTGTAAGCGAATGCATTGGCTTTTCTTCATACTGTATTTCAATGTAATGTATTATTTAAGCCCTTCAGTATCATGACGTATAAGATGAGTCTTCTTCCTATCGGCAGACGATTTACACACCTGACGAGAGACCTTATATAGTAATAGGGTAATGAGGACTATATTTAATCCCCCTATTTCAATAGTCTCTTCTAAAACGAAAAAAGTCCCCTTGAAATAGCAAGAAGGAAGCAATGCATGTCATTGGCCTGAAGGGGTAAAGGGCTTTGCAACAATATCATAGGCGATATTGTTTAATAGTTTTTCGAAAATTACATACAAGGTATTTGATCTGTTTTGTCGTCATCAGGTTTGCTGAATAATATTTCCGGCAAATTAATGTCAAATTAGTTTCATATGTAATTTGCCGTTTTTCAAGCATATTTTCAAATAATTATTACAAGGTACATTTTTGTCGTTTACGTGTTTGCATGGTTCTATTTCAAATAATTAAATAAATGAATATTTCAATTTTTTTTCTCATCTGCAAATATGCCCAAACATTTCACCAGATTGAATATTACATGGTGCTCCGAACACGTTGAAACCCTCTCACAAAGCTCGTATTAAGAATGCATTTACACAAATCCCACATTTTCAACCCGTGTAAATTCATTTGTCGATTGGCGTCATTTGCAGCGCAGCTTGGGGCTAGTTGCCGTGTTTCGCACATAGACCTCGCACAAGTGTTCTGTATTTTGCTGCATCTCGCCCTCGCACCCCTCACCGTCTGATTACTGCTCCCAATCGCCACGTGCTTTTCCTATCCTGTCTCTTTCCCTAATCTTTTCATTCCATTGCACTTTATTCATTGCACTCTCTCTCTCTCTCTCTCTCTCTCTCTCTCTCTCGTCACCCTTTTCTCTCTTTCGTCCATGTTTTTCTTCCATGCATTCCTTTTTTCTCCATATAATATTTGTTTTCCTCACCATCTTCTCATCTTCATTTTTCTTGCTTCCATGCTGTTCTGTCAACATGTCATAAAAGACTTTGTAACTCCTTTGTGGTTACTTGTAGTGAAGTTATATATATATTAGACTTGTGGGCGAGCGGTTGTTATATTTGAGTAGCTTTGTAAGTAGCTAATCTTCTTTCCCATTTGTCATGTAGTGACAGGAGAGGTAAAGAATAGTATGGGACTATTTTTATTTGTCTTGGAAATATTAACAAGTCTCTCACACAGAGCGAAGTATAGAGTCCCGCTAGCAATCTCTCTGTCTCGCTCTCTCTGTCCCTCTCTCAAGTTGCTAAGCCCTTCTCCCTGCGACCTGTCTCTTCTATCGCCTGTCTCCTTCTGCCCTCTCTTTCCTAAATTCTGGTGTAGCAGGGGTGTGTCACGTGTGTTCCTTGTGAGTGGAAAGTTTAAGAAGCCTGTGTGTGAGTATGTGTGTATGTGTGTGTATGGTCACTAGGCGCTGTCGTGTGCCTATAAAGCATTCCTTGAGTTAAGAGTGTGTAAGCATGTTTAGCATTGCTCGATTCTCGCAGACACAATACCTTCTCATCATCTGACTCCCTGCTTCTATCTGTCTCTCTATCTATCTAATTATCTGTCTATCTGTTATGATTTGTAATTATAATATGGAGTCCTAACAAACACCTGTTCTCTCTTTCACTCACATTACTGTCTTTTCCTCTTTAGCTTTTTTACTTTCGTCTTGTCTTTTCTTTTACGGTTTTCTGCTTCATTCATCTATGTTTTTTCTCATGTTATTTCTTCCTATTCTCGGTTTTATTCACATCTCAAAATGCTCACTCCAAAATTAGTAAGGAGGTTCTCCAACAGTTTAGCTGGGTGCAGATGCAGTATGGAAGAGCTATAGAGTGGTTGAAACTCTTGGATCTATACTGAGCACTATGCCCTTTTCACTTCTAACTTCATTAAAAATGGTCCTGTCTGCACGTCGAGTCCTGAGGTGTAGCAAGAGGTTAACAGAGGAACATAGTGGTGAACACGATGATGTGCCATGAAAAAGATGTAGAGCCATGCTATTATTTCTTTTTGCCATCGAGCAACGTGAAATAGGTTGCAAAAGGAAAATATGGACCAAACTAAGGTGAGGGAACTACAGTGACATTGCCATGAGTCTAATGAGAATTGATTCCTGGAGGGGATGAATTTCTTAGCTATGTTTTTTTTTTTTCTAACTTTGCTTTTTTTGAGTACTGAAACGCCTTTTTTCTACTGCATGTTCGTATATGCACTGTGTGATGAGAGGCTTAAAAAAAAAAAAAAAGATGAGTCTGGAATCAACACATGAATGACGGAGCACAAGTATTAGTTCCAGAGTCTTGCGGTGAATGGTGTTTGTGAAAGCGATAATTATTATGCCTTGTAATTGACGTAATCGGTGTTCTGGTGTGGAAGAAAAAAACTGAAATACACGTCGTCTGAGGGACCCGTTAGGAAACGTCACTTTTATATATCTTCTACTTACTCGAAGCACAAAAAGAAGTGCAAAATATAAGCAGTGAATATTAATAATATTATAATATAATATAATATTATATGTAAGACACGTTGATTATGTGCTTCTACGCAGAAACTTACTTAGGTATGCCACTGATTCGAGATTCCAGAAAGGAAGGTATAGAGGGAATGTCTAATCAAGTGACTGTGATATGGAAGGTCAAATTAGGAGGAGCATGGAAGAAATGGGGTGAGAAGGGTAAACAGTGTGAAAGATTTGTGGTAAAAAAAAAAATGTAGACAATCGAGCAGAGATAACAGCCGGTACGATAAAAGACAGAAGACAAGTTAGGAGCTTTAAAGAAGGATAGACAGACTTGGTAATTTGAACAATGGTATATTTAACTGTTAACTAATGAAATGAGCCCTTCTGTGTGCACCAATGCTATTCTCGCCTCTTCCTTCTTTCTCCTTCCATTTCTTCTGATTCTTGCTTTTCCCTCTCCTTCTCTCCCCTATATATTTCTCTGTTCTTTTCGTCTCTCTCTCTCTCTCTCTCTCTCTCTCTCTCTCTCTCTCTCTCTCTTTCTCTCTCTCTCCAGCTTACCTAAGTACACACTCCCTCCTACACACGCAGAACCTCACGAGTTAAGAAGCTTGAGAGATCCCTCCATTCTTAGAAGTATGTAGTAAGCGAGGTATATTTCTTCAATATTTAACAAGGCTCATGAAAAGAAAAAAACAAAAAACAGAATGGCTTCTGTGTGTGTGTGTGTGTGTGTGTGTGTGTGTGTGTGTGTGTGTGTGTGTGAGCATGTGTGTGTTTTCCGTATTTGTTTCATGTTGCTTTTACCTTGTCTCCCTTCTCTCTTGCTCCTTTTGTGTAAGCACGAGTACAAATATTTTTCCTGTGTTGATTTTGCTTCATTTGACCTAAAAAGGAAAGACTCGGTGATCGAGTACATTCAATAGTATTATTTTTTTTGTTTCAGCTAATGTAATAATGATAATATTTGTTTTTTTGTCAGCCTCCCTGCATTAAAGATAACATAAGTGACTGGACTGACCTTTGACCCCAGCGTTGCCCTTGGAAAATATTGGACGTCCCCAGCACTGATTCCGATGTTGGAGTATCGAAAAATATTTTTGGAAAGGCATGAAATATACAAGAAATTGGAAAGCCTTCATCTCCACTGGGTTTACTTGGGCCCAGCCTTGTTCCAGAAATTTTCTTTCAATCATCCATGAGGAGTAAAATTTAAGAAGCTGAAAAGTTATACCATATACGAGCAAAAAAAAATAAAAAATAAAAAAATAAAAAAGAAAAGAAAATCTAAAGCACGAATTCTATATTGCACTGCGATGTGTCAGACTCAGATATTCTACAGTTGCTCTTTTTGTTTACTAATTGTGGTCTTCAGTACATAAATCCGACTACTGGAAATGCAGTTTACAATTCTTTCCTGCAGCCATGAGCCAGGAGACTTCATAGCACTTTTTTCTTAACGTTTATTTTGAGTTGTTCACCTAAATATTTTCTTGTATGCAGTTTTTGTCTGAATTATCAACATTTTTTGCATCATTTAACATACCATAATAATTTTAGCTGCAAGAGAGAAAACAACTCGTTTAAGAAGTACTTAGAAGTGTGTCATGTCAACAAGACTAACGACTCCAACAGGGTGACAGACGCTACCTACTTACACACACACACACACACACACACACACACACACACACACACACACACACACACACACACACACACACACACACACACTTACTTTTACCCCTTTACCGAATCAATGCAATGCTAATTCCAGCACATACACTTATCATGGCCAGGCGGGTAGGTGTACATTGGGGTAAGGAGAATATTATGACCATGAATAACTCCTCCGAACGGTATCACCATTCGATATTATTGTGTCGAGTAGGAGCTTTTGAACTTTGGGGATTTGGTCGAGGATGAGGTGAAGGGATAGCGTTGGTTGCCTGATTAAAACATGTATTCGTGGCAGCGTAAAATGAAACGATATTGCCATGGAATTGCTATGTAGATAATAATAATGATAATAATAATAATGATGATGGTAATAATAATAATAATAATAATAATAATAATAATGGTAATAATAAAAATTTAAAGAGATTACTATTCGTGTGGAAAAATTCAGAAAGATAAAACATTCCGCGGAGGAGCGGTATATGAAATGGAGTCGTATGGGACAAAGGAAGGGATGCCAAATGCCAGAGAGTAGGGTTGGCTGGATATAAGCTCGCGGCCACTCCACACTGGATTAAAATTCCTTCTGATAGGCGGACACACAGATAAAGACAAGCAACAAGACTTCTCTCATTCTCTGAATTAATTTTCTTGCGGTAGAACAAATAATAAAAGTTATAATTGTGCAAGGTAGATGAAGTGGTTGGTGAGTGGGGTGTGCCTGCCTAAGTGGATGAGAATAGTAGTGCTCTTGTGGACATTTGTGCGGGGAGGGGGTTGGTGATAGCCAATACCCTCTTTGAGCACAAATTGATCCACAGGTGTACGTGGCGACTGATGAGAAGTGTGGGTGGTGAATTGAACGAACGGAAGGCAGTTATTTATTATCTGTGTGGGGATAAAAGAATGAAAGGGTATGCAATGGATGCAAGAGCATTCAGAGTTCGGGGAGTAGACTTTCTGGCCACCATGTGGTGGTGATGAAAGTCAAGGTTCAAGTGCAATGGAGGAATAGAAGGAGGGAAGGAGAGGAGGAAGTAGTCCATATAAGAAAGATTGCAGGAGGATGGAAAAAAGGCAGAATATAAGTGAGAAGTGGAGGAACGAATAAGTAAATACGATTTGGAGCAGATGGGGGAGGTGGAAGGTGTGTGCAAGATATTCACAGAAGAAACCTGTGCAGCATGTGAGGAGGTGTGGGGGGTGAAGAGAGGACGAAAGAGGGCGCAAGGAACTGCTTGGTAGAATGAAGAAGTGAGACAAGCTGTTGCGCAAAAGAGGAAAGCATATAATGAGTTGGGTGTCATAAGGCAACCACTGTATGGTTGTGAAGGGCGTATACTTTAAACATACATCGGTTAGAGGAAGGTAAATCCCAAGTTTTTATCAACTTAATGGGAAACATATGCTTTTAAGGTGTTAGCAGCCTCTACCTCACATTTCAGAGTGCAGTAGGCAACAGTACAGAGGCACACGTGCAATCTTCATCACTTGCTTCAGAAATCATCGTCCCAAACTTGGGAATGGCCTTCTCCCTCCCTGTTTAATACTGAAGCATATTGCGTTTATTCTGTATTTATACAAGAAAAGATGAGGCAGGCGACCGTATTATCGGAGCTGAGAGCTGAATAGTGTGAACAAGCTGTCAATATTTGTCGGCAACTTTAGACTCAAGTAATGACGATAGAACAAGTCTGACCTCTCAGTATTGTTGATGACTACAGTCTGTAATATGGGATGTAGGCTAACCTTTATTTTAAATGACAAGTGGTTTAAAGACAGTGTAAATATTTAATGGTTTGCTCACTCGTTTTAATCCCCTCAGTATGGTCCTATCAGTTTAAAATTCATTCTGTTATCGTCAGACAGTGTTAAACAACCTGAGAGATAGTTAACGATTTCAAGAAGCTCTATAATAACTTTTCATCGTATGACAGTAGAATTATTAAAAGCACATATACGCCATTGAACTGAGGGGGTTAATAGTATACTTGAGGACAGTTGATGGTTTCACTTCCCTGCAATGTATGAACGATATAGTGAGAAATGTCTTTTGAAGCCCAGTGAGATCTTCGGAACACATCAAACATTTTCACATTACGTAACAGTTCCACAAATGTTCAACTAATAAATGGATAGATGTTATTAGTCATGACCGTGCAACTGTGTTGTGTATGGAGCACATATATAATACATTTTGGGTTTAAATGATATATTGGCTTAGGCAGTGGTCACCGAATTCAGTAAATACTCTTTTCACACAGATATGGCCACTTCCACCAAACACCGGCCACTAAAAAGCTCTTCTCTCTTTGTGACTGCGCTGAATTTTGTGGAGCAAATTCACTGTTAATGGTTTTCAGATGCAAAGATTCGGGCACCGTTTCCAGTTTTTCGCCGCGAAGTGAAAGGGGGAAAAAAAAAGTGGGGGCTGAAAGAGATCGGATTTAATTAACAGTTGCTAGTTTTCCCCTTGTCAGAGGAAAATGGCTAAAAATTGTTCTTGTTAACCGTGAAATGCAAAAATTCCAGTTGTACATTGCAAAACCCCGAACGACTAGTATCACTACGGTAAGCCCATTTTGCTCCTGGAATTTTCTCTCTCTCTCTCTCTCTATCTCTCTCGTCCCTGTGTGAAAAGAGGAAGGCCGAGTAAAAAGTGACATTACATGGAGGGAGTTAATCGTGATCGGCAGAATAAACAGTACGGCAACTCGGCAACATTTCAACACTTCGAACTTTCCATGTTTATTTTTGTCGTTCTCTCTCCTTTCTCTCCCTTCACTTAAAAACAATTACTGAGAGTAACTGAATGCTCTAACACATCTTGTCAATGGCGAATTAGTTTGTTTTCTTTTTCTACCCCCCACCGAAATTAAACTTTGAAGAGGATGAAAAATATATATATATATATATATATATATATATATATATATATATATATATATATATATATATATATATATATATATAAACTCAGCAAGATACAGCTTGGAGTGAAAGTAAACATTTTATATGTCTGAAAATAAATGTATAAGAGAGATAGTAACTGAATGCTCTAACCTTTTTTGTCAATGGCGAATTAGTTTAGTTTTCTTTTTTACCCCCACCGAAATTAAACTTTAAAGAGGTCAATAAAAGCTATAGCTAACGCCACCAGAGATGAAATATATATATATATATAATTATATATATATATAGATATATATATATATATATATATATATAAAAATCTATCTATATCTATATATATATATATATATATATATATATATATATATATATATATATTGTTACATAGCCTATGATTTCATCATCCTTTGTGTAATTTTAACGCACAGTTGCTGCATGTTTGATCACGAGCGTGTTCTGCCTCAGTCCCCCCCTTCTACCGTTATAGTAGAGTAAGTCGTTCTCTCTGTTATTCAGAGCGGGATTGTCAACTCTTTGTCCCCATGGCTTCATTTGCGCGTCCTTCTTACAAGTTGTATCAAGCTCTGCTGGCCCCTATATAATGAGCTCAGTCTCTGCATCATTGCTACTTAGATCTGCTCCTCATTTTGTTCACATCTCTGTCCTCCCCTGTACAGCTATTATTATTGTGAGTGCTCAAGAAATCTCCAAACATCTAGCAGCTGTGTGTAATTTGAGTATAACTGTTGTTGCATTTTTTCTTTTACTGTGTAGCGTGGGGTTGATTCTTAGGCCTAGTGAGGTTTTTGTGATTAATGTTGGGTTTTATGTCAGTCATTTTTGATAATAGTTTGTATCTGTAATAATATATTTTGCATTCACTGAGTATTATCTGGTATTTTCATTTTATCAGGGCTGACTTAGATAAATTTACTCTTGCTAATTTCGTGTTAATAGAGGCTATTGCAGTTAACCAAATATTTAACCTGTTTTTTGCCATTACATTATCCTTATGAGTCCTGAATGTTTTGTTGTTAGTTTGAGCATTAAACTTTAACTTGTAATTTTACCTAACTCTTTTGTTTTGAACCTGGAACTTTACGGGACAGTAGTGACTCTTAGTATTCTCACTTAAAGTGTACGTTATCTTTCTCTGTTCCGTAACATAAATTTGGCGACCTCATATCAGGATATTCAGGATATTATCATAAGGATATTGCTTGATATTTTGAGACTGTTACTTATTCATGATGTCTACTATTACTACACTTGATGAAGCCAAAGATTTTTTGTCAAATGTGCAAACAGTGTGTGATGTAGAAAACAGAACAAAGAATGAACGTAAGCTTGTTGCTTAACAATTGGGAATTGCTGTTCGCTCTCATCATTCTAAAGATCAAATTGTTGACATGATTAATGAAAGCTTGTTTAATGTAACTCCTCCAAATGAGCAAACGCAGATTGAATTAGCTATGTTACAGCTAGCCCTGCAGGAGGCTCAGGCTAAGGAGGCGGAGTCTCGTGTTAAGGAGGCTGAATTTCAAGCACGTGCTAAGGAGGCTGAGTCTCAGGCTAAGGAGGCGGAATTTCAGGCCCGTTCTAAGGAGGCTGAGGCACAAGTTGAACTTGCCAGGATTCAGGCAGACCATGAGTATCGCATGAAACCAGGTGGAACTGGATCATCTAGCTCTGATGATTTTGATGTGGCTAAAAATGTTAAACTTGTCCCTCCTTTTAATGAATCTGATTTAACAAAGTATTTTCAGTTGTTTGAGAGGGTAGCTACAGGTTTTAATTGGCCTAAAAAGTATTGGCCAATACTCCTTCAAACTGTTCTCACCAGTAAAGCTCAAGTAACTTATGCATCTTTGCCTCAGGATCAATCTGATAATTATGATGTAGTTAAGAGCTTGATTCTTAAGGCCTATGAGCTTGTTCCTGAAGCCTATAGAGTAAAATTTAGGACAACTTACAAGCAAGATAAGCAATCCCATGTTGAGTATGCAAAAATCAAAGAAGATCTGTTAGAGCAGTGGTTAAATTCTAAGAATGTGGATTCTGATTTTGACAAATTTAAGCAGATGATTTTGCTGGAGGACTTCAAAAGGTGTATTTATAAAGATGTAAGCCTATATCTTGATGAGAAAAGAATAGATAATTTGTCTGATGCTGCAGTTTTAGCTGATGAATATGTTCTCACTCACAAGAGATATTCTAAAGAAAAAGGGAAAGCTGAGAGTAAGTACGTTGCCTCTACTCAGAGTACAGGTAACAGGAAAGAGAATAAGGATGATGTTTCTCAGGAAGTAAATACCAGCTTCACCTCTAGATTTCAGAAAAGTAAATGTACTTATTGTAGTAAGCTTGGTCATACTACGGAGAGATGTTTCAGGAGACAGCGTGATGTGAACAAAAAGGAGTCTTTAAATATTCAGTCAATTGGTCTAGTGTCCACTCTTGAGAGTTCCCAGAATTCTTTAACTGAGTTAACTGAACCTGCTTTGAGGGGTAAATTAAATTCTCATGATGAAGCTCCTCTTTTGAGCAGTAACACGGGTGACACTCTCAAGAGTTCATGTGCTAATTTCCTGTCTGATGGTTTTGTCAGTCCTCTGGACAGTAATGACAGGAAATCAGTTAAAATATATCGTGATACAGGTGCTTGCCAATCCCTTATGCTGACCAGTGTTCTAGGCTCTAATGTTAATTCCTCTGATGAAACTGTAATCTTACAAGGTGTAGGGAATAATTACTTCTCTGTCCCTCTGTGCAGAGTGAATTTAGAGTCTGGTTTTGTTAATGGTTCCGTTATGGTTGGGTTGGTTGAGACACTCCCAATGTCAGGTGTAACTTTCTTACTTGGAAATGATATTGGTGGAAGTCAAGTGTGTCCAGCTCCTCAGTTGTCTAGTGAGCCAGTGGCTGCGTCCCAGGATTGTGATGTCCCTGATGTGTTCCCTGCATGTGCTGTCACTAGGGCTAAGTCTAAAGTTACTGGTGATTTAGAGGATAATGATGATGATGATGTTATCCTAGCTGACACTTTTCTTGCTAATTTGGACCACTCACCAGATGAGGCAGTACCCGTAGTGTTGATAATTTGTCTCGTCAAGAGTTGGTTGAGTTGCAGGTTGCTGACCCTGAGTTGAAAGGTCTAGCTAACTCTGCTTACAGTGAAGAAGAGTCAGCCGGTGCTTCTACTTGTTATTATGTAAAGTCAGGAGTACTTATGAGGAAGTGGAGACCCCCAACAGCATCAGCCGACTGTGAATGGGAGGTTGTACATCAAGTTGTCATCCCTCGTGTTTGTAGGCAGGATATCATTCGAGTGGCTCATGATACCAGTTTGGCAGGACACCTTGGAGTGAGGAAGACTGTGGCACGCATTTTGAAACACTTCTACTGGCCAGGTATCTTCAGGGATGTTTCCTGGTATTGTAAGTCTTGTCACACCTGTCAAGTTGTGGGGAAGTGTAATCAGACCGAAAATGTTGCACCTCTAGTTCCCATTCCTCCTTTTGAGGCGCCTTTCACCCGTGTGTTGGTGGATATTGTGGGCCCTCTTCCTAAGACTTCTTCAGGATTTTCTTATGTGTTGACCCTGATTGATATGGCTACTCATTATCCTGAAGCCATTCCACTTAGAAATATCTCAGCAAAGAACGTGGTTAAGGAAATGCTGGGGTTCTTCACAAAGTTTGGTCTGCCCAAGGAGGTACAGTCAGACCGGGGAAGTAATTTCATGTCGAATGTTTTCAAGCAGTCTCTGAAAGAGTTGGGCATCACCCAGATCACGTCTTCAGCTTACCATCCCCAGACCCAAGGAGCGTTGGAGAGATATCATCAAACACTCAAATCGATGCTCAAGAAATACTGTTTGGAACATCAGAAAGACTGGGATAAAGGTCTTCCATTCGTTGTATTTGCTGCAAGAGAATCTCCAAATGAATCACTGGGCTTCTCACCTTTTGAACTACTGTTTGGCCATGAAGTAAGAGGACCCCTTAAGCTACTCAAGGAATGCTGGCTGTCGGAGGAAGATGACGTCAACCTGCTGGAGTATGTGATGAAGTTCAAAGAACGGCTGTCCACTGCTTTACAGCTGGCACGAGAGAATTTAGGAGCTGCTCAGGAGAGGATGAAGACTTGGTATGATAAGAAGTCCAGGTTGCGCCACTTTCAGCCAGGAGATCAGGTTTTGATTCTGCTACCGGTTCATGGGCAACCTCTTCAAGCCAAGTTTAGTGGTCCTTATTTCGTGGAGAAGAAACTCAGTGATGTCAACTATGTCATCGCCACACCAGATCGTAGAAAGAGCAAGCAACTATGTCACATCAACATGCTAAAGTTATATCACAGGCGGGACGAAAATAATCCAGTCTGCACTGTAGCTGTTCCACCCGAGTCTGCAAGTGAAGCTCTCCCATGCAGTATGAGCCTGAGTGATAGTTTGGGGAAGAATCCTGATATCATGAATGATCTCCAGACTAAGCTTTCTCATCTACCTCCCAAGGAAAGGCAGGAGTTTTCGGCATTACTGCAGGAGTACCCGCAAGTGTTCCGTGCCACTCCAGGAAGAACCACTGTGTTGATGCATGATGTCGATGTTGGAGATGCAAAGCCAATTAAATTGCCTCCTTACTGTGTGAACCCAGTGAAAGTTCCTCTCATCCAGAAGGAGCTTGGCTACCTGTTGGACCACAAGATGATTGAGCCCTGTCAGAGCGAGTGGAGTTCTCCTGTCACTTTAGTCCCTAAGCCAGGTGGGTCACAGCGGCTTTGCATTGACTACAGACGTGTTAATTAGATAACCAAAACAGACACTTACCCTCTCCCTCGCGTGGAAGATTGCATAGACAAGATCGGAAAGGCTAGGTACATAAGTAAGTTTGATTTGTTAAAGGGATACTGGTAAGTACCTATGACTGAACGTGCTAGGGAGATCTCATGTTTTGTAACACTAGGAAAGACTTTTGCATGTTCAGTAATGCCATATGGTATGAAGAATGCACCAGCCACATTTCAGAAGCTCATGAATGTTGTAACAGAGGGTTTGGCAGGGTGTGTTGTTTATATTGATGATGTATTAATCTTCAGTGACAACTGGAAAGATCACCTATGCCATGTCAGTAAATTTCTTGAGCGTTTAGTTCATGCTAATCTTGTAGCTAATTTATCAAAGTGTGAGTTTGGTCAAGCTAAAGTTCAGTACCTTGGGTATGTAATTGGTGATGGACATGTTGCACCACCAGGAGCTAAGGTTCAGGTTATAAGTGATCTTCCCAGACCTAAAAGTAGGAAAGAGCTACAAAGATTTTTGGGAATGTTAGGTTATTACAGGAGATTTGTTCTTAACTTTTCTGTTCTTGTATCACCACTTACAGACCTACTGAAAAAGGGAGTTAAATTTGTCTGGACCGATAACTGTGAATCCTCTTTCAACAAACTTAAAGCTATCCTATTAAGTCAGCCAGTGCTCGCTACTCCAAATTTTGCTAAGCCTTTTAAGATGGCTGTTGATGCAAGTGATACAGGGGCTGGGGCTGTTTTGCTGCAAGAGGATGATCAGGGTATTGAACACCCTGTATCTTATTACAGTAAGAAGTTCACTCCACCTCAAAAGAACTGCTCAACTATTGAGAAAGAGCTTTTGGCCTTGATTTTGGGTTTACAGCATTTTTCATTTTATTTGTGTTCTGGTTTTGACCCCATAGTCATTTATACCGATCATAACCCACTGAAATTCCTTAGTAAGTTTAAAGATAAAAATCAGAGATTGACAAGATGGAGTCTACTTCTTCAGGAGTATTCATTAGACATACAACATGTCAAGGGGAAAGAAAATGTTATTGCAGATTGCTTATCTAGACTTTAGACAGATTGTTTTAGAGTAATAAGAAATTTCCTTTGTAAATTTCTTTTTCTTTGTGGGGAGGTGTTACATAGCCTATGATTTCATCATCCTTTGTGTAATTTTAATGCACAGTTGCTGCATGTTTGATCACGAGCGTGTTCTGCCTCAGTCCCCCCCTTCTACCGTTATAGTAGAGTAAGTCGTTCTCTCTGTTATTCAGAGCGGGATTGTCAACTCTTTGTCCCCATGGCTTCATTTGCGCGTCCTTCTTACAAGTTGTATCAAGCTCTGCTGGCCCCTATATAATGAGCTCAGTCTCTGCATCATTGCCACTTAGATCTGCTCCTCATTTTGTTCACATCTCTGTCCTCCCCTGTACAGCTATTATTATTGTGAGTGCTCAAGAAATCTCCAAACATCTAGCAGCTGTGTGTAATTTGAGTATAACTGTTGTTGCATTTTTTCTTGTACTGTGTAGAGTGGGGTTGATTCTTAGGCCTAGTGAGGTTTTTGTGATTAATGTTGGGTTTTATGTCAGTTATTTTTGATAATAGTTTGTATCTGTAATAATATATTTTGCATTCACTGAGTATTATCTGGTATTTTCATTTTATCAGGGCTGACTTAGATAAATTTACTCTTGCTAATTTCGTGTTAATAGAGGCTATTGCAGTTAACCATATATTTAACCTGTTTTTTGCTATTACATTATCCTTATGAGTCCTGAATGTTTTGTTGTTAGTTTGAGCATTAAACTTTAACTTGTAATTTTACCTAACTCTTTTGTTTTGAACCTGGAACTTTACGGGACAGTAGTGACTCTTAGTATTCTCACTTAAAGTGTACGTTATCTTTCTTTGTTCCGTAACAATATATATATATATATATATATATATATATATATATATATATATATATATATATATATATATATATATAAACTCAATGAATTACAGCTTAGAGTGAAAATAAATATTTTTACATGTCTGAAAATAAATGTATAAGAACTTGTTAAAGATGTAAATCTGTCAACATAAATTCTGCTTATACTACGTGGGAATTTAATTACACCTATCTGTTACTAAACTCCTTATTGTAACATAAGAAGTGTAGGGGACTGAGGCTAGGTTATTAGTCTGAATATGTAAGGTGAGCGTAATCGCTTGCCATTCCCTGAGGTGCACTGTGTGACTAATTAACTTCAACCAGCCCTCGGATGTAAACCTTCTTGTGACAGTTCGACTGGACTATTTTAAATCAACAGACTGCCTGGCGTTTGCTTGGTTTTATGGTTACCATGGTTCCTTGGGCTATAAAAAACATTTGGCTTATCAGCAAAAGTAAAGTATCAACTGTTGGACAAGCGAATCATGCTCCACTGTAGATGGCTGGAATTCCGCTTCGTTAAACAATGGTTATAGAAAATAGTTGAAAAGATTGTCCAGTCTCATAAGGCTGAGGATCCATTTTTTCTTCAACAGAGTTGTAAATATATAGAACACATTGTTTTCCGGTGTGGTAATCTGTGTTACAGTACGGATATTTTGAAATCGCGTGGGTAGGCAGTATTTATCCTGTAATCCCCAGATGAACATGTTTTACTGCTGAACACTACATTGCTAAGGAACAGTGTTTATTGTTTTCCAAAAAAATGAACAACACAAATGCAGAACAACGCCTTAATCCTGTAGTATCTGGTGTTGGCTAATTATCACTTTCCCTGTCAGTATAAGATAATGGAGAGTATAATTTTCATTAACCTTTTCAGAATAAAAGACATGCAAATTTTCCATGTTTTGTGGTAAAGTAGTTGTCAGCACTTTCTCCTAGTGGCTTCAGCTGGAGAGGGTTGTGGTTGGATGGGTGCTGCTCTCACCTATATCAGACAGGTTTAAAAAGACTCAGGTTTATTGCAGTGTGCGTTCCTTTGCACTGATATGCATTCGCTCCTTCCGTTTCCTTTTCCCGTCTCACATTTTACTCATCCTCCTTTCCCATCTCAGAGTGTCCCTCCATTATTCACCCTCCCTTCCTCCTTTCTTTATTCGCTTTCATCCTTCCTTTCCTCTCTTCATTTCATCCTCATTTCTACCAACTTTCATCCCTGGCACATCCTCTTTGTTTTTCCTCTCTTCCTCACTCCCTCTTATAATTTTCCCCTTTCTTTCCCCATTCTTTCCATCCCTCCCTTCCTTTCTCCCTCTCTCCAGTTTCTCCTCTTCCCTCATCCATTACGCACTTCACACTCCCTTCTTGCCTTTTACTCACATCCCGTAGTCATTCATCGGTTGTTATCTCTCTTCCATTATTCATTTGCATCCTCTCTCAGTCGCTCCACTTCCAGTCTCCCTCTCTCTCTCTCTCTCTCTTTTTCTCTCTCACTTTCTTTACCCCTCCCACGTTCAGCTCTGTGCATTCTTTATTGTTTTGTTCTCTCTCTCTCTCTCTCTCTCTCTCTCTCTCTCTCTCTCTCTCTCTCACATTTACCCACTGACGAATGATACAAGATCTCACTAGTCTGTTTCACGGACAGCGGCTGGGTGACGAATGGTTGTTCTGCCGGCGAAAAACAAGAGGCCGAAGCTACGTGCACGATGAATAGTGCTAGGCATGGGGAGCCCGTTCTTGAATTTGTTTACTCCCTAACCCTTGTATTAGAGTGATGGGCTGGTGTTCTGTTTTTGACCTATTTCATATATATTTGGTTATAAATTTCTTTCCTAAGGAGTCTTTGAGATACGCAAATACAAATATACATAAAACAAAAGCATTCGGGGGCTGAATGCTATTCGTCCGCCAAAATATGTTGTTGGCTAAGGCACAAGCTACCTACAAACCAAATGTGGAAAAAAATCGCAAAGCTCATCTTATTTCAGTCATCATTTTTCACAAAAAGCCAATCCATATTAAAAATAATTACACGGCGTCTGGCATTTTTTCGTCTTTGATTAGATTCTCACCAAAAGTAATGGACTTCTGCGTATCCAAATGCTTGCTAATTCCTGAAGGTTTGGTGAAAAATTGTCCTCAACTTTTCGAGATATTCTGGCAACGGATTCACACACACACACACACACACACACACACACACACACACACACACACAGACTATTTTCCCTTGCCTTGCTAAAGGCGGGAGATAATAATATACGATACTATGGCGGCATCTCTTGGAGCCGAGTGGCCAGTCAGTCATTTAAGGAGTTTCGCATGCAAGTTGTTTCACTGCAGTATACTTTAGCGACGCCCCACATTACGGCCCTTATGGTCCCGCATCTGTCTAGGACGTCCGCGGGCTACGTGGTATTTTTTTAAGGTAATGCAGTACACAAATTTCCTTTCATATTAAGTTAAGACTTTGTCTTATGGAAGATTCTAAGTGGAGATTAAATTTGTGTGGCATTAGATAGATTGACAGATACTTTGTTCCCCAAACCTAAGAATTAGTGCAATACTGTGGTACAGTATTTATTTACCTTATGCTTATTACCAGCGGCCGATAAAGCGGAACAGTATATTCATTATTAAGTGTACCTGTATTAGTAGATAAGGAGAGAGATATAAGTCACACTACTTGACTTTTTTTTTTTCAAAGGCTACCATGAGGTATCTCCGACGGATATCACCCACACTGAAATTGGCCGCTGTTACCCTGGCCATCAGTGACGGTGAACTGTCATCCGCCACTGGTCTTGGCACTGCGGTGAGTCATACAACATCTACCTTGCCAACACCTGCACACTCTGAAACCAGTACCCACACCCCACGATACTACTGCTACTACTACTACTACTACAAGAGAGAGAGAGAGAGAGAGAGAGAGAGAGAGAGAGAGAGAGAATCATGAATCAAAATTTTATTTTCGTTACATGCTGTGGCTTTCATCGCAGTCCTACAACACCATTTATTGATCAGTGTATTTTTACCCAATCGCTCTGATCATGATTACATTTTTTTCCGTCATACTAATTTTATAGTCTTGATATAATTTAATTCAGGAAGTACTTTAATAGTGCAAGGGTTAATGAAGGTGATCGCCATATTACTGAGTTCACCACACTGTGGTGGAGACCATATTGTATTTGCTTCGTTTCTTTTTTCTTTCTTTCAAACGAGTTTCAGTTTTGTGCCCGTCTTTCATTTCTTTACCATTTCGATTAAAATGTAATTCAGTTAATGTTTTTCGCCCAAATACCCTTAGGTAGTTTTTTTCTTTCTTTTTTTATTAAGGCCTGTGAAAGGGTTCTCTCATAAATCAAACCCCATTAGTACATATTTGGGATCGTATGCTTTTGCAAGTTCATTAATCATAAAGACAATTTGCACAAAACTTTGTCAAAGTACTGTAGTTGTGTGGAGATCATCCTGCATTCCCGTAGGAATGTTGGCAATCGTTGATTATTACTGTCTCCATTACCCTTTCGTGATCACGTCAACTCAAGTACTTTATCTGGTTTAATACCTAATGATTACATTGAACTGCGAGTGAGTCATAGGAACCTGGGAGTGTTGACCTGTTCCCTTGTTTACTGGGGTCATATGTATCGTAAGTTTATTGGGAAAGCTGAAGTAGTATGTTACGTACAGTGATCAAATCAGTTTCTGTGAATGTATCTGTGTATCTGTGTATGCATGTTAACAAAATGCAGTACAGATTACGATCAAACTTGCCACATATATTGTGTGTGGGGATGGGAAGAAGTAGTTCCCTTTCGTGCAGGTTCGTCAGAGGTCAAGGTGGCCTTACTTTGTGCTCGCTTTTAATCGAGATTTATGTTATAATTCAATCTTATTAATTATCCGTATATATGTTACAGACTTTGGATTCATTATATAGTCCCCCCAAATCGGCAAACTCCATTTCCTGGTGATGCGAATTCGGGAACAAAAGTTTTCCAATAATTTCTCCTATTTTGCTTCTTATTTCCTCTTGTGGCTAATATACCTAAGCTGAGAGAGGCTTGGCATACTTATCCATCTGTGATCAGCGAGAAAACGTGATAGACTTAACATTAAGGACCCCATACATGCTCAGGCCAGTCTGTCCGGCCGGCTGTACAGGTCGCCTCATTGCAGCCTCTGCACAAAACCTCAGCCAGAGATGAGAACCTTGGCCTCAACAACCAATTCGTGCTCAGTGTTGCTTGAACTAACCGGTTTGTGCAGGTGACCAGACAGGTCGACCTGAATGTGCATGGGACCCTGATGTGTGAAGCAGATGCAGTAGAATAGGAGGCAAACATTTGTCCCTAAATGTATTTATATGAATGTCAGATCTCAGGCATCATGAACATTGAGCTATTGATGTTTACGTAGTTGCACATGGTTAAGTTTTCTCATGGACATACTGGCTTGCATGGTTACTCTGTCGTTCATGAGTTTGTTTTCTTTCACATATGCTCAAACAGCTCACAATTAACAATGTAGATACCTATAATATACCTCTTCAGAACAGTCGTATATAAATTTGTATAGCATTTTATTTCTATTTACTGTATAGATATATAGATATATAGATAGATAGATAGATTAGATTTATATAAATACAGGTATGGATATACTGTAGATATGTAGGCAAAGATATTGATATAGATATGTAGACACAGATATATGTATAATGTGTGTGTGTGTGTGTGTGTGTGTATGTGTGTGTGTATGTGTGTATGTGTGTGTGTGTGTGTGTGTGTGTGTGTGTGTGTTTCCGTGTTTATACGAATGTACGTATATACTGTATTTGCATGCATGTGTTCTGAGGTAGAGGAGAACAAACGGGAGGGAGTAAAGACCACAAGCCGACATGCTTTAACCTAAACTGTCTTGGTCATTCTCTGTGGATGTGGAGTTCATATTATATCCAGGGGCGTTAGAGGTTGCACAATGGAGACCCGCTGCAACAGCCTCACCAAGCCCACCCATACCCACACCGTCACACCTCGCTCATACATATACCATACTCACTCTTCACTCCACGATCAATCCACACGCACTCAACATTCACACCTCACTCCACACTCGTAACACCCAACCTTGACTCCGTACTTACCTCTCACCTCTCACTCCACTTTCACATAATACCAACTCCCTCACTTGTAACACACATTTCACTCATACACGCACCCCTCACTCCACACTCTCCTCTCGCCCCTCACTCCCCACTCCCCGTTTCACACCCACTCTTCACTCCACACCCGTCCATCACCAGACACTGATCCATTTTTCCACACTCATTCCTCACTCCACACCCACATCTCACCTCGAACCTATATTTGATTCCACACCCACACTCACACCTCACTCCACAACCACATGTGTCCCCCACTGCACATCCACCCGTCATTTTACATCCACACTTTATTCCGTATCCATCCCTCATCCAACATCCACCCCTCAATATGCACCCACCCCACGCATCCACACCCATCCGCACTCCAAATATACCCCTCACTCCACACCTGCCCTCATATCACACTCACTATTCATTCCACACACATCCCTCATTTCACCTTTACCCCTCACTCTTCATCCACACTTCACTCCACAACCAAACCCATCCCTCAAGCCACACTAATTCCTCACTCCACACCAGCCTTTGATTTCACACCCATCTCTCACTCCACACAAACCCCTCATTGCACATGCTAAAGTCACTCCACACCCACACCTCAATCTACACCCACCCCTAACTCCACGTCCACACTTGTCTTTGCACGCACACCTTACGAATCACTCCACACTCACTCGCTCACCCAGTCTACACCTACTCAGCACTCAAGCCACACCTCATTCTACACCCGCAATTCACCGCTTCATCACTTCATACTCACATTGCACTTCACACTCACTTCACACCCACACATCATCCACGTCTCACTTACACCAACAACTCACTCCCCACCCACACATCACCCATATCTCACCTACATCAACCACTCACTCAAAGCCGTTCATCCCTGGGGGCAGTGTAATCTCTTTGACTCAGCCACAAGATTCTCTCTCTCTCTCTCTCTCTCTCACACACACACACACACACACACACACACACACACACACACGTTAAACATTATCTCATTCTCGCTTTGCGAGCGCGCTTGTAACCCTTTACTCATCAGAACATCTCGTAGTATTTTATTACATCTAACGCCGGGCTGTTTTCTTCACCTGGAAACTTGGCATAGGAGCCTGGGAATTAATAAATGAGTCTAAGTAAAGCTGCTCTGAAGTATATTTTTAGGGCTGAGAGATGGAAAACGGCATTTACTATTTTTGTTGTGTTTAGTAAACCTCAGGCTCCTATAACTTGCTTCACCTGAAGAAATATCTTGCGGCGTTGGCTGCAGTGGAACACTTAGTAGAATACTAGAGCTGTCTTAATTATGACAGAGTTGAAATACTATATAGCCTTTACATGAAAGCATATTTGGTTTAGTGAATAATGTACAGGTACGTAAGCACATTCTTTTGAGAAGCAAAGAACAAAAACATTTTTGTTTTGAGGGAAATTAAAACATATCGCCGCACAAGTATACAGTATGTCATGTGCCCCGCTTCTATTTTTACTGCTACTTGAAACTTATTTACTTCAACAGAAGCGTATATCACCGTTAAGCTGAATAAAGCTGGTAATAAGAAAAATAAGGCATAGAAAAGGTCACCGTACTAAATTAATTATTCTCTGGAGCTATTAGGAATTGGCCCTAAGAATATGTCAGTGTACTGCATACAGTATAAATAATCCTTAAAATACGTTAATGTACAGAAAGGGTTAATATCTGGAGTTAACAAGACTATCCCTCCCCTCCCTCAAAAAACAAAAAACAAACAAACACAAGGTGAGAGGAAGGGACCATCGTAAAGGGAAGGTTATCTTTAGCTATGTCTCCTAATACTCTCATCTCCTCTCTCTCTAACCGCGCGACCTGTAGAGCATAATTTTGGGAGGTTAGGAGATCTCATATAACAATGCTTTCCGTACCGATTTAGTTTCGATGATGCACTTTTCTTTTGTCTCACAGAGTTTCATTGTTTCATTATCGTCCTGGTTCTCATCACTAGCATAAAACTGAATATGAATGTATGCAAAGTAAAATAAACCACTGAGGTAAATGTGTGACAAAATATCCCAGGCGTGCAAAAATACTGCTCCTCTGTCTACGGGGAAAGAGATTAAAATAGACCTGACTGGGGATTGGCGCCTTGTATGGTATCTATGGCTTGTGTGGTTAAATTCTTTCCAATTTAACTTGGCTTAACTTGGCCATGTGGAGCGGATGGAGAGAGAGAGAGACTAACTACGAGAGTGTACGTGAGTGAGGTGGAGGAGGAGAGAGGGAGGGGAAGACCGAGGATGGATGAAGTAGAGAGGCAGATGAGAGATGAGGTGTAAATTGGGGGAAGGGCAGCGAAATGGGAGGGGACAGGGTAACATGGAGGCGATTTATTTGTGGCCACCCCTTACGGGATTATGGAGCCTAGCTATAGACAGATAGATATTTAAAACTGTCATATCGACATATTGATTGCTAATCTGTTTGAGTATATTAACACTTGATTAAGGTGCTAATTAGGTAAGAATGTTATGGAGGGATATTGAGTCGTATTGTTTTACTCTGTCATTGAACTACGGGAAATAAGCTGTACAGTGACAAAAATCCCGGCCATTTTTAAGATGGACTAACTATATGACGATGGTAATGAAACAGAAATGGTGTTCACGAAGTAGCTATTCTCCTACTGTCAATATCTAAGGGTTAATAAGAGTTCACTGCCTCCACTAAATTCACCGGATGATGCTGAACTACCACACGGATGATCATCGTAAATACAAACTGCACCAGGAATTTCGCTGGAAATAATAATTAGATATAAATTCTGCAGTTAAATGGCAGCGTCCTCTGCATTTTGGAGAAACAGTAAAATAAAAATTATAACCTTGGATTAAAGGGGCTAAAACTTAAGCCACCAAAATTTTGACAGACATTTATGGATCACCAGTGTCTCTTAGATGTTGTTAACCTGCATCTCATACTACAAACAGCAGTAGTTTTATGTACACAAGCCAAACATTGAAGGATTTGGTCGTGTTGCTTTAGAAATTAGCATCAACAATTTTAGGCCTGCCTACCCCTTCACTGTTTAGGCTTAATGTATACGCATATGTCCCTTCAGTACGGTGACGTCTAAAAACAAGACAGAAGTTCACTGCAGTCACTTCAGTCAGAGAAGCTTAGAAGCCTTTTTTGAGTTCAATAAAGTCGTCTGAAGGCAGTAAGGTGATGTGAAAGTGACTATAAAACACGTGAAAGAATGTGAACAGTATAATAAAGAAAAGAAATACGAGAAGTTAAAAATTGGTGAGAAAATGAGAATAATAAACCACTGAAGGAAAGAGAACTGAGAAAAATAAAAAACAGGTGAAACTGTATTTATGGAAAGTGAAATTTATGGTAGTTAGAATTAGAGGGAATAGAGAGGATATGTACAGTAGAAGGGAGGAACGAAGTGGACGGAGAGAGAGAGAGAGAGAGAGAGAGAGTTTGTGTGTGTGTGTGTGTGTGTGTGTGTGTGTGTGTGTGTGTGTGTGTGCGTGCGTGCGTGCGTGCGTGAGCGAGTGAATGAGTGAGGGAGGGAGGGGGGGAGAGAGAGAGAGAGAGAAAAGAAAGAGGGAGACATCCTGACAGCGTCGTAGAGAGAGAGAAAGAGAGAGAGAGAGAGAGACCAGATCACGTTCAAGATGATGGTCCGGGGCAGGAGAGGAAATTAAGATCAGATCTGAACGCTCGTCCCGTGCAATCCTGGCCTACATCTTCCTCAAAGTCTTTCCCTCGACTCCACCCCATCTGTTGGTCTGTCCTACTTAAGCAACCGGCCTCTGTCCCCCTTCCCCGTGCGTCCTTCAGATGACTTCTGTTTTTATGTCTTAGATCTTGGCTTTTGAGTTTTAACCGTGGGGCAACTTTATTTTAATCTTCGTTTCATAATATCCTTATATTCTCTCTCTCTCTCTCTCTCTCTCTCTCTCTCTCTCTCTTTCTCTTTCTCTCTCTTTCTCTTTCTCTCTCTCTCTCTTCCCCCCCCCCAAGACACGCCCCTTGGGCTAACTTTACTTCTTTGATCGGCAATCTTATTACTCACACAGTCTCTAATAGGTCCGACTTTTCTCCCTAATCTCAAGTTATGCGCTTCTTGTACTCTTGTTAACCCTTCCGGACCCTCTCTTCCCGTTAATTTCGGTAATCGTGCTCCAAACCTCGTTACTCTGTCGCAAAACGACTTGGAGGAAGTTGACATAGATGCAAGATAGGGAAATGAAATTATATGGTCTTACCAACCTCTTAAATAGGCAATGGATGTAACGGTGGCAAAGAGAGAACAGCGAGTTTCCAATAGAACAGTAATAAGACTTAAAGCTATGTGAAATCAACAGTAGTGTAAATGTATAGCTTTGTTTTTCGAAATATATTTGTATTTGTAACAGTGAAGTAAGAAGGATTCTTCAGACAATTAGTTAAAGTAGATTTCACAGGGGTCAATAACATGGATATCCACAAGGGGTGTGAGATTTAAAATGGGAGAGTTATATGACCTCCAGTTCCATTTCGTCATTATGCCTGTTAATAGATAGCCATTTTTGACACAGTGCCGTATTGTTATCACTGAGGAAATATACAAAACTGATGGAAATCCAATTGCTTTGTGCTGTTACTCTGTGTTCCCCTGATTAATAAAATTGCTTTACTTAATCATCGAAAGTAGTTGAACATAATAGCACACAGCAGGTCAAATGGAGGGCTTATAAGTGGATAAAACAGTTCACTATAATTGAATGTCAGCAACAGGAGAGCTGGAGTTTAAATGAAATCGTTTTCTGTTTCCAGTTATTCAGTATATGTTAATGATGATGCGACGGTCGAATACATAAAATTGTACATCTGCTAACGTGATACAAAACAAGCTAACAAAATCTACAACTAACACCTCAAGTTCGATAAGTTAAGCCTGAAGTAAATAAAACCTTCTGAAGACTGCAAAAGTAATATAGAAATGCGGTACCTTATTGAAGGGTTAGATATGCCGCAACAAAAGAACACTTGGTCACTCTTAACTACTGTATATTAAGTAGGTGAGCATACTACGCAGAAAATATGACTGAGTGCAGTACGCAGGCAGATCCTTACTAATCAGCATCTCTTCAAGGATATTACTAGACTGTAAGCATAGGAGTAGACAGCAAAGAAGAAGGCTTTCCTGGAAGAATAAGATAGCTGTGCAAGAAGAAGTAAAGATGGATACAGATGATACTAAAAGTAACCAAAGGGGCACTCAGTGGAGCGCATCTCTCCGACAAGGTCAACGTAATTTTCAAACCACTCCTCATAATGGGTTCAGTTTTCTCATCATTGATTAGAGTTTCGCAAGAAGTGTTTTCCGGATCCAGAATCTGTAATACGATCCTTACCTGTTCCCAAAGTTAATCGATTGTTCCTTGGGACATGGGCCATCTGTCCACCAAATTCGGTCCAAATCTCTATTTAAGTTTTAAGTAATCCTGCTAATAGACAAACGAACTAACAAACAGACAAACAGGAGTGAGAACATACTGTCCTTGTCGGAGAGAATGAATCTCTCCTCTCCAGGCCGGCTTGGGACCCATTGAGGAAAAGCCACTTTACGAGCAGAAAGAACGTCTCTCTCTCTCTCTCTCTCTCTCTCTCTCTCTCTCTCTCTCTCTCTCTCTCTCTCTCTCTCTCTTAATGTTCTTCTTGTACTTACTCCTGATTACGTTGGTCGTAGAGCGACTATACTTCGTCCACCTTAACTTGCCGGAGATGTTTACTTCTTTCTCGTCGTCTTTCCGCAACTCATGGACTGAATAAAAAGCTCAAACTAATCCACATCCTTTCCATAGCAGTTACTTGTGACTAGTGCAATGCTCAAGTGTTAATCTCTTGCAACAACTAAATATTCAAGACACTGCAATGGCAATTTTAAGCAGAGTTGGGGCGAACCGGGTATAGTGGCTATCTTTTAGTTTTTTTTTTTTTTCTTTCATCGTTTAGCTTTGACTGTTTCATGACTGCGAGGAAAAATATTCCTAGATTAGTAACTATTCCTCTTTATCTAAATATTTCTCTTTCTTTCTCCGCGATCTGACTTGGACTAAAAAGTTGTGCTGTATATTAACTGAAAGTCCTTTATGCCAGTTAACCCATTCATGGTCGAACAGCAATAGTATATTTTTCAGCAAATGTCAGAGTATTGAGTCAGAGAGAGCCCCGCGGGGCTGATATTGTTGTTGCAAAGTGTGGCAGCAAGGATGTACTGTATGAAGAATTATATGAGTTCATCTTTATGGCGGTTGGAGATTTACTAACTGTGTAACCTGAGTATGCTTGGTACAGCCAAATGCAAAAGTTTATCTACATAATGTTCCATTGCGTCGGCTTCACACGTGGGGTATATCCATCACCTTTCTTCCTGAGCTATCATGTCATAGGGAACTATCCATGGGCATACAAGCATATCAAACTTATCTCAACTTAGTAATGTTACAATTGTTAGTAGAAGTAAACACGAAATATAAAAGGTGAAATATGTGACGTTTTGTCCTCGACCGTAACATAAGGCTTACGCGTATTGATTACATTGTCAAATAACAAGTATCCCATCCTCCTTTTCTTTATCCCCTTTTATCAGTCTTTCGTGCAGCCAGCCCTCGTCATCGTTCCTCCGTTGCACATATTCTCTTGTTCACTTATGACCTCCTTTCATCCTTGCTTTCTCCCTCTCTTCATACTCCTACGGGTATTTCTCTTTCCACTCGTGGTTCTCCATGTCTCCTGCTTGCTCCACCTCCTGCTTTCTCCTGCTTCCTCTCCTCCTCCACCGTTCTCCAGCTTCTGCTTCGGGCACAGTTCCTGGTGTTATTTGTCTTTGTCTTCCCTCAGACAAGGGATAAAGGGACTTTTTTCCGGGAATCTGCGATTCTGAAAAGAAGGGCAGAAGTTCTATTGTTATCTTGAAATAGAGTTTTTAAAGATTTTAGCCTGTGGGTTGGATGAATTGTGACCCATCCTACGCGTGTGTGCCTCCAGTGCAGGTGACCTTGAATTGATTTATGGCTGACACCGTCAGCAATTCTAGTCGTATTCCCTGAATGGTAATATGGGAAATAAACCTCACCCACTCCTTGGATGTAAGCCCTTATGGGCTACATCCAGATGGTGCACCTTTACCCCACTTTACCGCCAAACATTCATTACGGGTGTATGGTTACCTATCTACACAGTAAATTGCTTCCTGGGCTACAAATAATCACCTGGCTTGTCACGGCAAAGTAAACTGAAGGAACCTACAACAAAGTAGAGGGGCAGTCAGTGGAGCGCATCTCTCCGACAAGGGCAACGTAATTCCGGATCCAGAATCTGTAATACGATCCGGATCGGTCCCAAATGTTAATCGATTGTTCCCTGGAACATGGGCTATGTACTCACCAATTTTGGTCCAAATCTCTTTTAGTTTTTGAGTAATCCTGCTAACAGACAATCAAACTAACAAACAAACAAGGATGAAAACATACTCTCAATGTTAGACGCCTCACCTACCAATATCTTTAACATAGTCCTAAGATGCAATAAATTGCTATGCAGAATACATCACACTTTTTATTCAGGCAACACATCCGAAGCACAGCTGTATTGATTTGATAGTAGGCAGTTGCTCAGATGAGATATGGTCACTGCGGAGTGTAATGTGTATCATATTCAAATAATCAGTATGGTGTGTGTGCGTGTGTGTGTGTGTGTGTGTGTGTGTGTGTGTGTGTGTGTGTGTGTGTGTGTGTTTGAACAATATAACTTGAGCCGTTTTTATCCGATGGTTAGCATGAGGTGCGAAATGTGTCACAGATAGAAGTTAAGCTTTCCTCTCTTTCCATGCTTCCTGTCCTCATTTTTTTCCCCTTCAGTTTCATTTTCTTTCGCTTCTCCTCCTTCCTCTTCTTCACTCCCTTCTCACCTTCCCTTTTCTTCATGTCCTCCTCCTTCTCCGAGCTCTCTTCATTCACCTCTTCCCTTCCAAGTTTTTCATTCTCTTCTCCGCCTCCTACTTCGATATATTCTCTTCTTTTTTTTCCTTCTCTGGGTTTGCTTCGGTTGTCTATCCGAGTGCAAAATCTTTTCGGTGGAAAATTGCTGCTTAACCCTTCTCCCGTTTTTTTTCCTGTTACTCCCCTTCTCTTTCCTCCCCCTCCTCCCCCTTTCATTTACTTTCTGTCCCCTCCTTCCATACTCTCCCATCTTCTGCTTCCCCTCCCTTCTTTCCCATCTTCCATTTCTCCATTTCTCAGCACTCCCTCCTTTGTCCCCTCTCTGTTTCTGATTTCCCTCCACGCTTCGTCGACTTCCCCTCAATCGATTTTTTTCTTCTCCAGCTGTATTCTCCTCTCTTCCTCTGTTACACTTCTCCTCTCCTTCGTCTTTCTCTGCTATCCTACTTCCTTCGCTGCTCGTCATTTCTCTCCTTGTCCATGAACTTCACTTTATTTCTTCTTCCCTCTTATTTACTTCCCCCTCCCTTCTTCTACTTCCCCTTCCTTCTACTTCTTCTTCCTATCCTCTCTTCCTCTGTTTTCTTTCCCGTTTCTCCCTTCTTCTTCTGTTTCCCCTTCCCTCTTCGGCTACTTTCCTTACCCTCTTATTCTGTTTTCCATCTCTTCTTTCCTCTCTTCTTTCACTTCCCCTCCCTTCCTCTAACCTCTTCTACTGCTACACGCCCTTTCCCCTCCTTCCTCTTCCCTGATATCCTTCTCTTCTTTCCTGCTACCAGAGCCCTCCTTAACTCGCCCCTCTCTTACATTCTCCTTTCCCTAGTTACCTTCCCTCCATTTTTCCCGCCACCTTCTCCTTCTCTCTCCCTTCCCTTCTCCTTTGCCACCCCTCCTTCTTCCCCTGCCTTTCCTTCCTTCCTGCCCTCCAACACTCCTCTGACACTACTACTTCCTCAGCTGCCTTCCTTCCATGCCACCTCTTTTCTCTTGCCCTGCCGCCCATCCCCTTACCATTCCTCTCTTGCCGCCTGTCCTCTACTACCACCTCCCCCCCTTCTTGCTCCTCTGCTACCCTTCCCTTTCTCCTTTTCTGTTCTTTCTATCCTCACCTGCAACGTTTTCCTTCGTCCCCCGCCGCCTCTCCACTTTTTCCTCGTCCCTCCTCTTCCTCCTGTCCCTCCTAAGTCTCCCCCATATCGCTCCTCCTTTTCTATTCCATAACCCTTGCTACACATTTCCTCCCTCTCCTCGCTCCCTCCACTCCTCCTCTGCTGCCCTACCTCTCCCCTCCTACTCCTTCACCACTGAACCTCCCTTTCTCCATTTTCGTCCAACCCCTACCACTACTTCCTTTAGTCCTTTCGGCTGCATTCTTTCCATCCATCCTCAGTTGCCATTCCTCCTCTTCTCCACATTTGTACTTGTCCTCTCTTTTCTGTCCTTCTCATTTCATTTTTTATTTGTAGTCCTACCATCCTCTTACCATTTTTTTTCTTATCTCTGCTCACCTTCTTTAGTCTAGCCCTTATGTTCTTCTTACCTCTCGTCGCTTCTCCTCTTTATTTCTCCTCTTGTTTACTCCCTACCTCTCTCTTTTAGTTTTTTCTTTCCTCTCCTGCTTACCTCTTTTACCTCCATGACTTTTTCCTCCCTCTTTTTCGCTTTCTTCTCCCTCCCTATTTTCCTCTCATTTTTAGTTTATTCCGCCTCTTCTATCCCCCCCAAATTTTTGCTACTCCATTTCTTTCCATCTCTTTATTCTCTACTAGTATTCTTCTCTCCTCCCACGCTCTTCTTCTCCGTCTGTTCTATCTTTCGTTTTCAATCTCCCATCTTCCTCCCTTCCCTCATATCTCTTTTATCCCATCTCTTCCATCCCTTCCTTAATTCTGTCCTCTTTGTCGTCTGTCATCTGTCACTTCCTTGTCCCATCCTCGTTATCTTCCCCCTTGCCTCCTCGATCTTCCTCTCCGCGCCAGTTTCTCTCTCTCTCTCTCTCTTTCTCTCTCTCTCCTGTATTTATTTACTTTGCATCATCATCTCATGGGGAAAATACAGATATAATCGATAATAAGTCGAAAAACGTTACCATTTAAAAGGTTACTTACGTGAGGTCGGAACACGAGATTCGGCTCTGGTCGCTGAGTACGTCATGTCAAGACCCTAACTCCTTCTCGTTGATATGGTTTACATTTTTGAAGGTTGACAAGGTTAGTTAAAAGAAATTCACCCCACCCCCAACCAAAAAAGTATCCCATAGCTTCATAACCACCTTTTTTTTTTTTTCTTTGACAAAAATTGAAAGAAAATAATGGATCATTTAAAAATATCTGTGACACGCTCATGCCACGTTTCGCTTAGCAGATTTAAATATAACAAGTGTGTGTGTTATTGATAGTCTTGCTTGACCTGACTCGACCTCGCGCAAGTCAGACAAAATTATAGAATGGAAGCTTTGGCCACATCACTGTGCAATTCGCCACTGAATCCCAAATATAATATGAAATACGTCTTACACCCGGACTTTTGCCATCTAGAAAACTGGACGACTGGACTCTTCATAGTTGGTAGCCGAGTAGCTCTGCTTCAGACCATTTCTTACTCCATCATTCACCTCTCCAAAACAAAGATCACATATTAACCCCTTAATACTGTGACGTCTTTTCTGTCATGTTAATGCTATCACGACATCCTTATATTCAACTCCGGAGAGACTTTTCGAGCTGGAGAGGTTAGATTACCTTTTGGTAATCCCTTCACTGCTAGGAAACGTTCCTTATCTCAATAATTTTGCCTTAGAGCAATGAGAAAATAAGTCATCACTAGACTGAAAGTTATATCGTTCATGCACCCGTACGTCAGTTTTTCTTTTCTTTTTTTTTTTTTATACTTTTCTTAGTGAATGGGCAAATGATAGTTATGTTTAATCCCGCCGAGTTAAAATGTCTCTCCTAAGCAACATTAACATATAACAGTTATAAGGACGTTGTCGCCGCTCTGCACTGATTATTTCCTCCCTCTTTTTATGTTTCTCCCTGTTATCTTTGACAATTAATCTGTGGACTAGCTTCCCATTATCCATTTGTGTGTGTGTGTGTGTGTGTGTGTGTGTGTGTGTGTGTGTGTGTGTGTGTGTGTGTGTGTGTGTGTGTTCCAATCTCCCTGACTTTTCCTTCGCTATTGCTTTTCTCTCCGATTTTCCTCCTACCTCCATTTCAAGTTTTCTGTTGACTTTTCATGGCTTCTCCAGCTTCCGTCGGGGTCTTTTTTTTTTTTTTTTTTCGTCTTATTTCTTTGTCTCCTCCTCTTTCTGTGTTAGTACTTTTCAATTCATTTTAACTTTTTTTTTTTTTTTTTTAACCTTCATTTGACGCAGTTTGCAATAACATTCCGCCTCTTCCACTCCAACTTTGCTGCTTTCTCCTTCTCTTCGTCCTCGATCGCCTTAAAATTCCTGTTCTTCCTACTCTTACATAACAGTAAAGTGCGCTGTGTGAGCGCGTGACGAGCGAGCGAGCGTTTGTACACACGCCTATCATCATAATTTCATCTTGGTGTAAACTTTCAACATTTTTGGTGAGGTAGTTGAATAGTAACAGAAGAATTATTGACATAAAATATTTACTTTTTCACGTTTCCTCACACACACACACACACACACACACACACACACACACACACACACACACACACACACACACACACACACACACGTGCGTGCACGCGATCAACATATAAAAGCGAAAAACAACTCGTACCTCGTATGTCACATTCATAGTGCTTTATATCTATTTGATATTAAAGCATGTCAATTGAAGCCCTCGGTACATTCCCTTGGAAAGCTTGGATGTCAAGGGGTTTCTTTGGTCTCATGAGTAAATATATAACTAAACACTAAATTTATTGAATGTACCTACAACCTGCTGAAAGAATCTCTTCTCTTTCTCACATAGTAGAAAAGTTATTAGCCTCTAAAAACCATCGAGGTCGGGCCGTGTCGTGTCAGGCCGCTCATTCTCAGCTGAACGTAAACTACGCTTCGCTCACTCGCTCGTAATTAAAGCAGGATCTGATCCAGTAATATGTCAGCGTCGTCCATTAATAATGCCCACAGTACTTACCTTCAACATGGGCTATTATATTTTCAGTCAGTTGAGTAATGGTATGGTGCATATACAGTATATACAGTATATTAGGGATGTATCGGATGTCAGAATTTAAACATCCGCGGATGCGGATGTGAATGCGGTTATCATGTTTCAGTATCTTGCGGATGGGGATGCGGATGCGGATGTCTGTTTCAAGAAACTGCGGATGCGGATGCAGATGCGGATGTGAAACTATGACATCCTCGCGGATGCGGATGCGGACGCGGATATTTTCAGAATAAATTGTTGCATAATCATTTAACTAAAGCTCGGCCCTTGGAGACAACTGCCTATCCCTTATCCCAGCCTTGGGAACTGATTTTTTTCCTACTCTTAAAATATTCATAATGAACTCAGCTGCCGTAAAAAATACAATGTTTTCAGACAGTGGTACTTTCAGGACCTTTCTTTAACTTACTGTGACACTTCCCTAGCCATAGTCTTCATAACACATACAAACGCACACGCACACAGCCATACACACCAATATAAAAGCATTTTGATTCCCATTAACCCTGTTAGACACTACAAAGTACCAAGGTAAGCGTATTACCCATACGACTCTTATCGACTTGGTGGAGTTAGTCACAGCACTTTGGTCTTGTGCAGACCAAAGCACTACAGAATAACTACAAAATCATTGCCCTTATGACCACCTACCATGGTAAACAGTAAATACAGCAAGCAAGTCGTATCACGGAAAAACACTAATGTTTTTGTTTATAACGAAGGCATTGTATTTAGTATATCCACCACATCCACTTTGTGTCTCGTTCAAATGCGGATGCGGATGTATATTTTTACATAAGTGCGGATGCGGATGTCGAAATGGATGCTGATGTTCCGTGGATGCAGATGCGGATATCCGATACATCCCTAATATATATATATATATATATATATATATATATATATATATATATATATATATATATATATATATATATATGTGTATATATATATGTACTGTATATATATATATATATATATATATATATATATATATATATATATATATATATATATATATATATATATATATATTCATTCATTCATTCATTGCCAGACGCCATGTATCCCAAACGAGGTGGCCAAGGCTTAGAGTTAATTGTTTTACAGGGAGGGGCACTACTCCTCCACCAACCCCACTTGACACCTATATCTATCTGTATCTATCTGTCTATCTGTCTATATCTGTCTATCTATCTGTCTGTCTGTATATCTATCTATTTCTGTCTATCTATCTGTATCTATCTGTCTATCTCTCTATCTATCTATATCTGTCTATCTATCTGTCTGTCTGTCTATCTATCTATCTATCTATATCTGTCTATCTATCTATCTATATCTGTCTATCTGTCTGTCTGTCTGTCTGTCTGTCTATCTATCTATCTATCTATCTATCTATCTATAATAGATAGGTACATACATACACACATACATACATATAGACAGATATAGATATATGGACAGAGATATATAGATATATATGTAATCTCCCATTAAGTTGTGGATATCTGTTGTCCCCAAAACACAGTATTTTTAATGGACATTATCTTATCCCAAATGTGCAGAACCCCTCCGGCAGGATGAGATTCATTCTCAGATTTCCTGGAAAGGCCATCCCATCAGCTTGTATATTGTCTAGCATAATTAGGAAACATCTAGGAACTTGTTTTGACACACTATAAAATTTAACTAGTACCGTAATGCTTTGGTAGAAGAAGTTAGCAGCACCAACGATTACAGAACGATGACATATAACAGCAATAAATTCGATAATGCCAAGGTTAAGCCCATTTTAGGGAAAGGTGGAAAGTCTGTGGGATAATAAATAATAAATGAATGAACGCAGTTTTGGGAAAAGCCACCCCAAGAAGTGATGGCAGAGTTCCAGAATGTTTCGGGCACTCTGTACTGTATGTGTACTATCACTGATTGAAAACTTTTGGATATGATACTGTACCATCACTTCTTGGGGCTACTGTACTAGAAATTGGAATCATTTTCTACAAGCATCAATACCAGTCATGTATGGGAACAATTCATGAACACTTACAACCAAGCTGTCAAGTTCCTGTGCTGGAATGTGCAACCAATTCCTTGCAAAAAATATTAAAACCAACATGGTGCAGCGCAACTATCAAGTGTTTCCAGTTGCCAAAAATACTTCTTGTGCTCAAAAATTATTATGCTGGTGGAACCAATATGTTAAAACTAAATGACAACTAAAAGCCAGTGCATTAATACATGACACATAATTGATGCAAAAATTATCATAATTAGTTAATTAAACCGAAAATAATGGTTTAGCAATGTTAGGAATAGGAAAGTAATAACATCAACAATTGGCCCATTAGCCACAGACAACAAAGAACATAATAATGAAAAAAAAAATAATGAGATGACGAGAAGTTTTCACACTTTTACAGCTCTGTTTAAAGTAGAAATTACGCTTCCCGTAGCTTCAGCCAATCATTTACTTATGGAAACACAGGTAATGGCATAACATTTAGCATGAGTTGAACACCCATCAGCCTGTTACCTTGAGGTGAATAAAACATCTGGGTAAGATAAAACGTCTCTGTAAATATTAACGGAAGTAAGGAATGAAATACTGTAATACCTTTAGTTGAATTTTTCAACTTGCCATTATAGAGCAGTAAAATTCTACATGAGGTTAAGATCAGAATGGTAATTTTGATTTTTCTTTCTAACATATTGCAACTAGAAAGTCACTGTTCATTTGAAATACATTCTGTATTCTGTTAGCTGCTGCAGTTTGTAATCAAAAACAAGTTTATCAGACACTTAGAATTAAATTGTCCAGGATTCACAACACTGTGTTCGGATTTCTCACTGCTTCCTTACGAAACTCTAGATTTTTACAAGTGATGTAGTGAATCTGTATGATGAGACCACATCTGTGTTTACTAACGTTCCCTACAAAAGACTATTAGAAACTATTCTGTACTTCCAATATGTTGGTGGCATTGGCCTTCAGTGGATCAATAATTGATTTTGGAGCCGTAAACAATCATATTAAGCTGAAGAGAATCAAACTGGAAAGGCACGGCAACTAGGGTTAAGTTAAGTGTCGGGTCCTGTATTGTTTCTTATATATATAAACGAAGTTAATGAAGCCCTGTGATATAAAAATCCATGTTTGCTGACGATACAGAAAAATCGTAATAAAGCAGATAAATCATGGCAAAGTTGGCAGATCAGGCTGCTTTTGATATTTTGTCTGCTCTAATTAGGGGAGGCGGTGGCTCAGTCGGTAGAGAGATGGCCTGCAGTGGCTCGGTCGGTAGAGAGGTGACCTGCAGTCCTAACAGACCCAGGTTCAGATCTCCGCTTGGGCAGGGAACAGTTAATGGATTTGAATTTTATAAAAGCAGACTTTACTGACCTACCAGAAGACCCGCCGACATGTCGTAAAGATATCCCCGCTAATACCAATACACCAGTCCTGTATGAGACAGTCCTAGCATGTATTCAATATGGGCGGTGGATGTTAGCGACGAAGTGGTGACATGTAGATGTGTATGATATGTAGGAGGACTACTGGGCCTTGGGAGCAGGCTGTGAAGCGCGTATGCCCAGAGTCGAGCACATAAATAGAGAGAGAGAGAGAGAGAGAGAGAGAGAGAGAGAGAGAGAGAGAGAGCGAGAGAGAGAGAGTAGGTGTTCAGAACTAAATATTGGCAGTAATAATGAGGTGTTAGCTATACTGTGAAGAATATTCAATTTGGTAATGTAAACCATGAAAAAGAATTAGCAGTTACAATAACAAACTACGGTCTTTGGAACCAAGCAAACACTGTACAGCTGTTCCGAAAGCCAACAGTTTAATCTAATTCATGGTCACAGCAGTAGAAATCCAACATGATCTTTATCCTCACCTTGCGTCATTTCCTTCTAAGTCCACCACTTGAGTATTATGTAGTGTTCTGTTTGACCTACTTAACCGAAATAATACATTGCCAGTTTTATTTGCTGATACCAAACAGTACTTTTATATAACCTCTAGCCTGTCTGAATCGGTAATGTAATAAGATAAATAGAATTATAATGGATTTTGGCGGGCCCAGAGTTTTTTATTATTGTCTAGTACACTGTGTTCATTACTGGCACACCTGTGAAGTCTAATGCATCAAGAGTCATGTTGCATATCGCAAGGTTCTAAGAAGAGTTCACTGTGCAGTGAAGTCATGTTCTTGCCACGACAAACAATACTCAGGGTAGATGGCAGTAAGAATGAGTCATGTGTTGAGAAAATGTCTTTTGTCATAAGAACTGTCAGTTGCTCATCAAAACTAGAATATGCCATTGTTCAAGCACTTGACAGAGTGATGGCTTAGTGTTCTTAGCGAAACATGCGTTTCATCTGTGTGTGTGTGTGTGTGTGTGTGTGTGTGTGTGTGTGTGTGTGTGTGTGTGTGTAGGTAAATTTGTTGATCTCAGATAGATCCATGTATCCATTTGCTAATATTCTTAACATCTTTGCCTCCTCCTCCTCCTCCTACCTCCTACCATCTGCACCCCCCCCCCACCTCAGCTCCTACTTCTTCGTGGCTCCTTTTTACTTCACCTTCCACCTCCAGCCTCCTAACTCTCCCTCGTAACTCTCTCCTCCTCCCTCCCACGTACCTCACCTCCTCCTCCTCTCATATTCCTTTTCCTACCCTACACTTGTCCTTTCCTCTCCTTCTCTTTCTCACCCTCCCTCTAACAGGCACTAATGTTCCGTCACCTCTCATTTCTTTCACCTTCATTCTCTGTCTCTCTTCCATCTCTCTGCATTTCCGCTTCATTTCCAGTTCTACCTTCTTAACCGTCCTCTTTCTTCCTGTCATCTTCTTCACCTTTCCATTCTCATTTTTCTGTTCTTCCTACTATCTCTCTTCCTCCTCCACCTCCCCCCCACGTTGCCTCTTCCTCCTTCTTCCCTTTACCTGGTCCCACTTCGTCACAGAGCTGCAGGGTACACCTCCCCCTCTGTCACCATGCGCCATCTGCTACGTGTGTGTGTGTGTGTGTGTGTGTGTGTGTGTGTGTGTGTGTGTGTGTGTGTGTGTGTGTGTGTCCTCTTTTACTTCCTCTACCTTATACTTTCTAATCGTGTTTTCACTCTTGGCCTTGTCTTTCCATCTTTTTTTTTTCCTCATCTCCTTTCACGAATCTCTACCCTCTTTGTTTATCTTCGTTCCTCCTACTTTCTCTGTCACTGTGGTATCCTCTCAGTTCCCTCTCCTCCTGTTCTTTTCTTCTTCCCCGCCCTCCTCTTTATCCGTCTTTAGAACCATCTCTAACCTCTGTGCTCCCATCGCCTCGGTATTCAGTCCTCCTCCTCTTCCTTCCCCTCCTATCGCCTCCGCCTTACTCAGCTTCTCTCTGCTTCATCCTTTGTCAGATGACCCCTCACCCCACTCCCTCACTGCCCCTCACCCACCACATTCCATTCCTCCTGCCTCTTTCTCCCTATCTCCATCTTTCTCTCTCTCTCTCTCTCTCTCTCCTCTTTCCCCCCTCTTTTCTGGTCCTTATTTCTCATCCCTCTATCCCGTTTCCCTTTAGTCTGCTCGACATCCCATCTATCTCTTTCTTCTTACCCATTTACCTTCCCTCTCCTCTTAGTTCCTGGCCCCTGTTCCTAAACCACTCTCCCTCCTCTTTCTTTCTCTCTACCCACTTTCTACAGCTACCGTCCCTCCTCTTCCTCCTCCTTCTCCTCCCCCCCCTCCCTTCCCCTTAACCACTTCGTCACCGAGCTGCCAGGTGCACTCCACTCCATCACCCTCCACCCCACAGCAGACCCTTGTGGTGGGGGTACGGCGCTCCCTCTCGCTTATTACGTTTTGTCCTTAATGTTCCAGAATTATTGCTGGTGGTGATGTGACGGTGGGGAGAGAGACGTGATGGAAAGAAAGAGATAATAGAGAGAATCAAGAGGTGGATTGAAAAACAGAGAAAGAAAGAGGGGCAAAAAAAAGAGATAAAATACAACTTTGAGAAAGAAAAATGGAGGGTTAGGAACAGGAGAGAACGAAGACACGAACCATATAGAATAAAAAAACAGAGAGAGAGAGAGAGAGAGAGAGATGGGGGGGGGGAAGCTAAGGGACCATATTAATTTCCTCGTTGGTACTCATTTAAGCCTAACGTTAATGGGCACCAGGCTTGTCTTGTATATAACTAATAAAAGAGAACTGTTATTTTAGGCAGAGGGACGAAAGGAAAAATAGAATATCATTTGAGGTCCAAAGAATACCATCAGCCTATTAAGCCATAAAAGAACACCGAAAACATCATATCAGACACAGAGAATAACACCGACGTATTGACAGACGACAGGAAAAACATAATAATCGACTCCTTTGGTACAACATAGACCTATCAGCACTCAACGGTTGATATCGAGCATCATACGAGACCCACAAAATGGTACTCATCTATGGATTATTATCAGTTACATTATTACTGGATTTGACAATAACAACAATAAGAACATCAACTGTCCAATTTTTACGTGGCACTACCTGTATCAAAGCGTACCTCCAGGGTGGCTCCATCACCGTGCCTCTTTAAATATTCTAGACTAGTGCTGCGCACTGAGTCGTCGTGACCTATCACATTGTGTTGCCACCCCAGCCGCCTCTCCTCCATAATGTACAGATGCCACCCGTGACATTATTTGGCGAGTCTTCCCCATATGAGTGCTATACATTTGGTCTTTTTTTGTGTCTTGCTTAAGTGCCCCTTTCGCTGAATAGGTACCTTATAGGTTACTTTTTTACCCGTGGCATTACGTGGATATAATTGTGACTCGCTTGTGTGTATGTGAGTGTGTAGTGTTTATGGATGTTAATGTGTCTTCTGTTTGCTTAAAAACTAAATCTTGTGGATATAACTGTGTCTGTATATAACCATTGTTAATATAACTGTGGCTTGTATGTGTGTGTGTGAAGCCGTGGAAGATATAACCGATGTAACAGTGTAGCTTGAGTAGGCTGTGTCTACTTGTTACCTCTGTGGATATAACTATGACTTGTATGTGTCTATCCAATTACTCCTGTGGTCATAATTCTACCTTATACATATGTGCATGTGACATTTGTGGCTGGATGTAGCTACAGCTTCCTTGTGTATGTTTCGATTGTGGGTGCAAGAGACACGTTTATGCCTTTATATAATGCATGTGGATGCGACTGTGACCTTTGTGAGTGTGTATATAATGGTTTTTGTGGACATATCTATGGCTTGTGTGTGTGTGTGTGTGTGTGTGTGTGTGTGTGTGTGTGTGTGTGTGTGTGTGTGTGTGTGTGTGCGCGCGTCGCGATTGTTAGTCATTCCGCTGGTTGGTGGATTGTCTGTACACACGCGAGCAAGGAGGAGAGGGCTGATTGATCCCTTAGAGGAGAGTGCGCTAATATTCAAGTCAAGAGTTTCCAAGGGGAATCAACACAACACCCAGTTCAGACCGAATAATTATGGGATGTTTCTCCGGGTAAATGGCTCATTCTGTATGTAAATCTGTAATCGGATTAACTACGTAAGGAGCCTAGTATGGAAAACGGAAGGGGGAGGAAGTGTGGTAAAAGTTAATGGCATTTAGTATGATAATGGGTAAAGTTAATGGGATGTGAGGTGGGACTAGTACTCTAGTGCTGGTGCTCTTTTACCTCAACAAGATTGCGTTGTGCAAACAGCCTGCATGAGAAATTACATCTCTCCGAGCGACATGAATAGGAACTGCATAGAAATAACTGCATGAGAAAGACTGATCCGTTAAAGAAAAATGCTACTTCTAACCCCCTCAACACGATGACATGTTAAAAAAATTATTCTTCTCACTTTAATATTTAGCTGAGGAGAGTTTTCGAATTCGAAGCTTTTATATATGGCCTTCGGTAATCTTTTGAATACGAGAGGCGTTTCCAATCGTCTAGTAGCAGCAAGGAAGAATATAATAATGGCGTCCATGGACTCGTAGATAGATGGTTCAACTTTTGCAAACCTTTCATGTTGTAAGATTTGTTAGGCCTCAAATTCGCCGTGAAACAAAAGAATAAAATTCCTCAAACAGCACAATGAAAATATATGCATTCAAAACCTACGTTTTTACGTTACTATCATCAGTAACTGTGGGCCTGTTGTGTCGATTTCCAGGGTTCTTCATTGCATGGGACGAGGAACAGGGAACATGACTGTAATTCGTCGTCACTTGCATTCGCAGAGATTTTCGCCCTTTTGTAGCTTATTTCCTGTAGCTCAGTGGCAGATTAAGACAATGTTGACTCCATATCCTTTTCTTGGTACTTATTTGTGACCAGCGCTGTGTTCTGCTATTAATCTCTTGTTACAGCTGAACTGAAAACTCATGGTGGAGAGATGTCAGTGCAAGTCTCGGTAAAGTGAACAGAGTATACAATAAGTGTGAGTATTCTTCGTCTTCTTTACCATGTTTTGGCTTTGAAGGAAGCACGATGGGATGATACGTGGCTTTGAAGCTAGCTGGAGAGAATGGAGGTAAATAGACATCAAATGAGGAATGGGTGAATATAGAAGGTTTAGTGTTAAGGAGCAGAAGAATGAGATAGGTACAACAGTTTCGTGGTGTATGAGGCAGCCAGATGAAAGAAAGAGGGAAGTAAGTATTTCTTAAGGAGGATGGAATAGAATTGAGGAATACTGAATAGGGAGTTAAGGGGAAAGAGAAAGCATGCTATGTGGCTTTGCAAGTAGAGAGGAGATTGAATATGCATCAAGGGAGTGGAAGAAAAGCCGGGACTGAGCGGTAAGAAGCTGAGGGGAGAGATGAGAAAACCCGTTACGTGGTGTGTTATGTGGCGAAAGGAAAGGGAACAAGTATGCATTACGGGTGATGGAAGAATAGAGAGGAGAGAGGAGTAAGTAGCTGGGGGAAAGATGAGTAAAACAGTTTCGCGGTGTATGTGGTGCCGAGAGGAAAGGGAGGTGAGTGGTTGTTGTTTGCGTTGTAACACAAGACGCGAGGGAAAGGTGCATGATGCTAGTTCTCTGTTGAACGTGAAACCATGACCGGGGAAATGAAAATCTTCCATTTTCTCTTCTGAATGTCAAAGGGGACAAAGAGAAACTGTTTATCATCATTTACTGGGGTTGCAGCGTTACTGTAGATTTTCCACTAGCCATAACAGAGCTGTAGGTCATTAAAATTGTGTAATTTTTATCCACTTGCAGAGAATTCCGTCATTTTACGACTCCAGTAATATGAGGGCAGCGTGCAAATGAGAACAAAGTAGTGATTATTGTGATAACATGATAACTGCGCCTATACACTACTCTTTGAGAACCTCTGACGTAATCGTAATACTCGTGTCCTTGTTACTTTGTGATCTGACGAAGGTATTGCTGGCGCTTCCACTGAGTGATTTACTGACGATCTGTAGGATTTTCATCCAGGGTTTTCATGCCTGTGCAACAATATGTGTTATGGTCTTGGTAGTGGTTTGTCGAGTGTGTGTTTCCGACACACATCAGTGTTCCATACAATGAGTTTATTCATTGACAAGTCTGTTCTTTATTATATTTTACCCACAGTAGAATTCATTTTGATTTTTTTTTTTTTTACGTAGCATCAAGAATCTGGAAACCAAATATTCTGTTAGTACTTGCATCGTCCTGTATACAACATAGTGTCGCAGTTTTGTCAATAATGGGCTAGTGATAGAGCATGGACATGTTAATCATCCTATGTAACTGTACTTTAGTTACTAGGTTTTACTGGACAGTGCCATGTTTTTGTCCATAGTTGCCTTTCGCTCTCACAGTTTCTGTGAGATCATCTCCCCACTCACCCATATATACAGGGTTTCCCGGGAGGAAAGGACATAACTGCTGGAAATAACAGATGAGGGAATTCTAATCAAAAAATGTTATATCAGTATGTGTCCAGATCTCAACCTTTACGAAACTGCAATTACAGATGACCTTATGGGCGAAAATGGTGTCCTTCATAGTTCGACCAGAAGGTCGTTACTAAATATAGCATCGTAATGTCTGAGATTTGGACACATGTTGATATAGCATTTTTTGCCAAGAATTCTCTCACCTAACATCTCCGAAAGTTATGACCTTTTCTTCCGGGATGCCATATATATATATATATATATATATATATATATATATATATATATATATATATATATATATATATATATGAACTGATAGCAGAATAAAAGAAAGAAACAAAAAAAAAAGTGAGCTTTATAGGGCTGCAAGACCTGTGAGAGATAGAGGTTGGTGTGGTAATCAAACAATTATCAAAGCTTCAGTTTGGATTTATTCTGCAAATGATGATAACCTGAAGAATGATTTCGTCCTTCAGGATATTATTTTAATCGTTTTCGGGGGTGTCATCAATAATTATAAGGTTACCTAGTATTTTGGCATGCTGATACTGAATGTCCCACTGCTCTAAGTGTCCCCCATCACAGTCAAATACCATATGTTATTTCGATCAAATACAATATGCTATTTCAACTATTATTTCGATCTTGTAATGAGATGAAATAAAGGAAAGATTTTGGGCCATAATTATAGACAAATGAAAATCAAACAACCATTTTTCGCACTCTGTGATCAGGTCTGATTATATATGTCAGCTTTATATATATATATATATATATATATATATATATATATATATATATATATATATATATATATTATGCGAGGAAGAAGGAACCAAAGGCCATGAGCCCGCAGTAACAGTTCCCTCCAAGAGAAAAACACAATACAACAGAGAGCCAAATTCAAGATCCGATCATTTTGAGATGCCTGGACACACTGCGTTTGAAAGACTGGAGATCATAGGCAGCAGGAAATACAGACAGAGGGAGACAGTTCCAGAGCTGACCTGTTGCATAAATGAAAGACTGCGAGTAACGGTTAACTCTTGCATTAGAGAGTTGGACAGAAAAGGGATGAGAGTTTGCTGCCAGACGGGTGCTACGCGCCCGTCGTAGAGGTGGAGGAATGCAAGCAGACAGTTCAGAGGAGCAGTGACCATTAAAGTAGCGATAGAAAAGAGATAAAGATGCAACAGTGCGGCGAAGAGACAGAGGTTGAAGGGAGTCAGTAAGAGGAGGAGAGTTAATGAGACGAAAAGCCTTTGACTCCACCCTATTGAGAAGAGCTGTATGTGGGGAGCCTCTCAACACATGAGAGTTGTACTCCACACAGGGGCGGATAAAACCCCTGTATAGAGTCAACAATTGTACAGGGGTAAAGAAAGAGTGGAGACGGCTTAGCACACCCAATCTCTTGGAAGCAGATTTTACAAGAGATGTAATATAATCTTTCCAAGATAAGTCCCGAGTAAATGAAACCCCAAGCATGTTCAAGGATGATGCAGGATTAAGCTGAATATTATTAAACATTAGTGAGTATACCTGTGGAAGATTTTGTCGGGGTGATAGGTGTAAGAACTGAGTCTTAGATGCATTAAAAACAACCATATTATTTTTACCCCAGTCAGAAATACGAGCCAAGTCAGACATTAGGTGTGCCATAGCCTCATCCCTTGTTTGTTGAAGTAACTGTTGAGATGGGCGTTGCGGGAACCGAATGGAAAGGTGAAGGGTGGAGTCATCAGCGTATGAGTGGATAGGGTTAGATGTACAGCTTAGAAGATCATTGATGAATAAAAGGAACAGAGTTGGTGATAGGACAGAGGCCTGAGGAACACCACTGTTGATAGATCTAGGAGAAGAACGATGGCCATCTACAACAGCGGCTATAGAACGACCAGAAAGGAAGCTAGCGATGAAGGCACAGATAGAAGGATAGAAACCGTAGGAGGGCAGTTTGGAAATTAAAGATTTATGCCAGACTCGATCGAAAGCCTTTGAGATGTCAAGTGCAATGGCAAAGCTTTCACCAAAGTCCTGAAAGGAGGATGACCAGGAGTCTGAAAGGTAGTTGAGAAGATCGCCAGTGGAGTGTCCCTGACGGAACCCGTACTGACGATCGGAAAGAAGGTTGTGATAGGAAAGATGCCTTAAAATTTTACTATTGAGAATTGACTCGAAAACTTTTGAAATACAGGACGTTAAAGCAATTGGACGATAGTTGGAGGGTTGGGAGTGGTCACCCTTCTTTGGGACTGGCTGAATGAGAGCAAACTTCCAGCAAGAAGGAAAGGTACAAGTTGACAGACAAAGGCGAAAGAGTTTGCCTAGGCAGGGTGTAAGCACAGAAGCACAGTTCTTGAGAACAACAGGAGGGACCCCATCTGGCCCATATGCCTTGTTAGTACTGAGGCCAGTGATAGCAGAAAATACATCAACTGAAGAAATTTTAATGTCAGCCATGAGGAAGTCAGAGGGGGGAAGTAATGGAGGAACAGCACCGGAATCGTCTAAGGTGGAATTGGAGGAGAAAGTCTGTGCGAAGAGATCTGCTTTATCAGTAGAAGAAATAGCTACAGAACCATCAGAGTAGAAAAGAGGAGGGAAGGATGATAAGGTAAAGTTGTTAGAAAGATTTTTGGCAAGGTGCTGAAAGGAGCGGGAAGAATTCGAGTTGGAGAGTTGAGAGCATTTAGTATGGATGAAATTATTTTTAGTAGAGCGAAGAACAGACTTAGCACGATTCCGGGCAGAAACGTAAAGATTATGTGATTCAGGGGTGGGTTGGCTCCGGTACCTTTTGTAGGCCCTCTCCTTGTTGCGGACAGCATTAGAACAAGCGTGATTAAACCAAGGCTTTCTTGTGTTAGTCAAACGATATGAGAAAGGAATGTATGCTTCCATGCCCGAGAGAATAACCTCCGTAATGCGCAAGGCACATTCAGATGGCTCCCGGCCATGGGAGCAATAATCATTCCAGGGAAAATCAAAGAAATACTGCCTGAGGGCCTCCAAAATGCCACAGACGACGTTTCCCTGGAGGGTCCACAGGCCGTACCGGAGTGATAGGACAGGTTAAGGTAATAAGATTGTGATCGGAGGAGCCCAACGGAGAGAAAAGATTAACAGAGTAAGCAGAAGGATTAGTTGTGAGGAAGAGGTCAAGTATGTTGGAGCTATCTCCAAGGCGGTCAGGGATACGGGTAGGGTGCTGTACAAGCTGCTCTAGGTTATTAAGGATAGAAAAGATGTAGGCTTGTTCACCAGGTGGATCCGTGAAAGGAGAGGAGAGCCAAAGGTGGTGGTGAACATTGAAATCTCCTAGAATGGAGATTTCAGAGAAAGGAGTTAAGCACTTCGTCTCAGCACATATTATGGTCATAAACCATAGCATTAAATATAATCGCAAACTGCATACGAAAGTAATACTAAAATACAAACACGTACATTCCATGCCCGAAGTGACAAAAAGGAACATTTTTGTATCATGACCTAACGAAAACCCATATGGTATGTAAAGATGGCCTGAGCTCAATAAGAATTTATCAAATATCATCAGTTCGACATTTTGAATATTCTAAGTAGTGACTGAGAGGTATTTGCCCCAGGAACTAGTGATTAAGAGGTATTTGCCCCAGTAACAGTGGAATTACGGTGGCTCATTCGGTAGAGAGGTGGCCTGCGGTCCTATCGGACCTAGGTTCAAATCCCGGCTGAGGCAGGGAACAGTTTAAGGATTTGAATTTCATGTAAAGCAGACTTTACCGATCTACCAGAAGACCCGCCGACATGTCGTAAAAGTACCCCCGCTAATATCAATACACCAGTCCTGTATGAGACAGGCCTAGGATGTATTCAATATGGACGGTGGATGTTAGCGCCGAAGTGGTGACATGTAGAGGTGTATGATATGTAGGAGGACTACTGGGCCTTGGCAGCAGGCTGTGAAGCCTATGCCCAGAATCGAACACACATAAAAAAAATGATAATAATTATACTCCATAACGTAATGTATTAGGCAATCCCGGATTACGAAGGAAGTGTAGCGTGATTTGGAACTCCGCTCAATTCATTAACACGATTAAGTTAAATTATTAATGTTTGTATATATTTTGAATACCTCGTTCGATAAGTGACACAAGGTTTCATCCCATACCATATTTCATAATTCTTACATGTTCCGAAATCATGATAGGAATATTTAAAATTTACCATGAATAAACTTGTGGATGGAATGTTGAATTTGGCTTTGTTCAGTTAAATACACCTATGCGGACACGTAAGAGAGAGAGAGAGAGAGAGAGTCATCTGTTCTGAATATATGTTGTACTCTGGAAGACAAAAATCATTTTGGTATATTTCCGTTTGTTATCACTGGGATACAGGAATTTACTCGCATTCTCAAGCTCGTCATCTGGAACAACCGGTAACCCTTGCCAATGCTACCAAGAGTCAGTAGGATACAATGAAGCTTGCACTTACGTATTTGTCTCACATTGGACATTTACGCCAAATATGATCATGCGAGATAGGTCTTTTATTGTAGGAGTTTCATTACGTGCCTTAGTTTCAGAACTGATGTATTGTCATGCAATGTTTTCTTGCATGGTGAAAATTGTACTTCTCTTATTGTTTTGACCACTTCTGCAATTTTCCGTCCATTGTTTTACAGTAGCCTTCTCCTCATTCTGCGTACTATCTTTGCTCTTAACACTGTTAAAATTCTTGAAGTACAGCACATTGTACAAGCCAGTGTCATTTAATGTAAGACTAAACGACACCATCACCGCCATTTAGCCCCTGCCTTTATTCACCTAAATATTTAGGATCCAGTTACAGAGTTCCCGTTTCTTGGAAATTGTCTGCTAACGAGGAAAAGATATAAGTCTGTTTATACTTAGAAAAAAGTAATGAGCGACGGACCTAGACGTGGATGACGCGGACATCTTTCCACACCAGCGGTGAAGATGTTCACACTACCCGTTTATGCTACGAGTATTTTTTAAGCAATAAAGAAGATTATGACATGGTTAGGATGCATTAATATGTATTGTTATCAAGATTCCTTATAGTAAAACCAATGAAAATTTAGTGTTCGTGTAAAATGTCGACTTATTTAATAAAAAGAAGAATATCTCGTGGAACACTCTACCTGCATCTGGCCGCATTTTTTTTTTCCTGGTAGCCTATACAGTACTTGGTAATCCAGTCATGTTGGTAACGTCGGACCGAGTATCTCCAGAAAAGACTCGGCAACGTCGCGTCTTCGTAATCTCCCAAACAAAATAAGGTATTATGATAGGTTAACCTTAGGTTAGGCCTAAGTTGTTTAGCTATAGGTTGGTTTAATGTCAAAACACGGCTTTTCAGATGATTTTTTGGTTTGTTTAGCCGAATACCTTCACTTATTTCACTGAGCTGTATAACAAGAAGGGGCTATCTCCGTAGCTAGCGTGTAACTTACGGTCACCATATTGAAACACCCGCACTCGTCTCTGCCACCATAGTAATGCAATTGGAACAGTTCTTAGCTTGCTTTCTCTGTCTCAGTCCTGCTTCTGTGTTAATGTATACAAAAATATATGTAGATTATGATATTTTTCTACCTCGCTTTACGAATGATATGCGATACGTTTAGCCAAAAGTATGAATAAAATGCAGAACATAGCCCCCCCCCCTTTTTTTTTCTATTATGACCACTTTAACCTAATGTCTGTTTAATTATGATAGCAAAGATAAAACCGAGGTCGATGGAAAGAAAGGAAGTTCCTCTGACCCCTCTGATTACAGACCAATAGCTGTCACATCTTCTCTTGGTAAAGCATATGAAATTTAATTAATAAGCACATAGTTAAACATCTTGAATCCAACAACTTAATTCGTGATAGACAATATGGTTTTCGTCACGAAAGATCCACCATTGACATAATCAGTCTCCTGACTCATACCATTCATCAATCAATCGACCTACATGGAGAAACACATGCAGTAGCCATTGATATTTCTAAAGCTTTCGACAGAGTATGACACCGTTCCCTGCTGTCCAAACTCATTTACTATGGACTAACGTCTTTTGTTCCTCTGCTTTCCTCATATCTCAGCGACAGAAAAATAAAAGTAGATGATGTATATTCCATTTTCCACTTAATTAACGCCGGCGTGCCGCAGGGATCAGTTCTGGTGCCAACCCTATTTCTGGTTCATATTAATGATCTCTTATCTGTCACCCACAATCCCATCCACTCATATGCAGATGACTCAACACTACATAGTTCATTCACACTCAGACATCCATTTACAAGTCTAATATCTCGACCTCTCAACTCAATACAGTCATCTCCATAAATCAAGATTTATCTATAATCAATGAATGGGGACAAAACAGCTTTGTCTCATTTAATGCTAGCAAATCCAAATATATACAATTTACTAATAGACAGATACTTCCAGATTTGCATATTACCTTCAGTGCTACTAATATTCCCAAAGTATTGAAATTCTTGGTGTCTCACTTAACAATGCCCTCAGCTGGATATCTCATGTCAGATCGCTTGCTAAAACCGCCTCAAAGAAACGTGGATTATTGTAAAGAGTCCGTAACTTCTTCACTGACGAGCAGTTAGCTATAATTTATAAGAGTCATGTGCTCTCTCAGCTTGAATATTGCTTACCCATGTGTAATGGATGTCGAGAGGTTTCATTGAAACAACTAGACAAAATTCAGAAAAAAGCTATTGGAATTGTTAATAACCCTGCTATTATAAATAAACTACCTCCCCTACAGGTAAGAAGGAATGTTGCCTCCCTTGCGTTATTTTACAGATATTTTTATAGCAAATGCTCAGACGAAGTTGCTTCCATTGTGCCACCTCTCCATGCCTTCCCTCGTGCTACACGGGCATCTGGTAGCGCTCATGACTGGAATGTCACTCAGCCATATTGCAGAACTTCTGCCTATCAGAATTCTTTCATTCCCCGTACTGCATCTGTCTGGAATATAATTACAGTAATACTATCGTTTGTAGTTACGTAATTGTAGGAACTGTAACATAATTGCGGTTATGCTATCGTTTGCAATTACATTAGTGTAGGAACTGTAACATAATTGCAGTTATGCTATCATTTGTAGTTACGTAACTGTAGCAACTGTAACATAATTGCAGTAATGCAAGCGTTTGCAGTTACATAATTGTAGGAACTGTAACATAATTGCAGTTATGCTGTCATTTGAAGTTACATGCTCGTAGCAATTGTAACTAAATTGCAGTAATGCAAGCATTTGTAGTTACATACTTGTAGCAGTTGTAACTTAATTGTAGTAATGCTATCGTTTGTAGTTACATAATCGTAGGAAATGTAACATAATTGTAGTAATGCTATCGTCTGTAGTTACATAATTGCAGGAAATGTAACAGTTGTAGTAATCACAAGTGTGGTCATTGTAGCTATGTAACTGACACATGTATAAAATTAATACAATAATAGCAATACAATCATATTATGAATCAGCCATATTTGATGTAGTTGTTCATTTGAGAGACCATAAGGTGTATTAACTTAGTTATGTGAGGCACCACAGGTGTATTAGTTATGTTGCACAATCTGTCTGAGACACCATGGGTGTATTGACTTAGTTATGTTACACAGATTTAATTAAAATGACATTATTCCTGTATGTAACCCATATTTTGTTATTTTATATAAAATTATATACACGTATACAATATTTACAATATGTTCAGTGTTCACTTAGTTTCACACATCACTTGACACTATAGTCCTCCAAAGGTTGTGAAGTTAACTTGATATGTTTGCTCATTTTTAAATTCATCTTTAGGTATTGGTTGCAAGTGCTAAAGTGTGTGGTTGAGTGTAGCACAATGTTGCTAGCTCCATTCTTGTTAGTCATTTTCACTTGATTTTCCTCGTCACCGTAATATGAAGGATACATGTGTACTTATATTTTAATTTTCTGATCTTATTTGATTTTCATATGTATGTATTATAATGCTGGTGTAAAGATCTTGTCTATCACTGTGTATATATGTAAGGTTGTATATAAATGAAGTTGTACTATTAAACTAACAGAGTGAATGTTCGACTCACTGATATTAACTGTGGTGGGAATAATACTGGCTAGGGTGCTGCTGCTGATGATAATGATGATGACTGAAGGGTGTTGGTATTGTGGTAAGTCAGGGTCCTGGTATAACTGCGTCAGCACTCCGTGTCATCACATCCGGGATCAAGCACACGCTGGTGGAGATGATGGTGGTGGGGAATAGTGGTGGGGATCGTGGTGGGGTGTTGGAGAAGGTGGGGAAAATTCAGCTGTGTCGTGCTTTATTCAGGTGACACTTCACTCACTTTCTTTGTTTCTCCTTCTTGTATGTTTGATTTTCTTTACTTGTTGATATTATCTTGTAGGCTTGTTGAGCTGCTGATAGACGTAATTTGTCGCTGCTATTGTTTCTCGTAATTGTGGAGTTGTGGTTGAGCTGGTTCGGCGCGATTGGGGACGAATTAAACTGCGTACATGCTCCGCTAGCTCCTGCTCTTTGCTTTGCTTGTTTGTTTTTTGTTTGATTGCGTGAAGTCGCCAAATTAAGCGTAGTCATAGATTATTCTGCTTGAAGTTCGTTCGTTGAGTGTTGATTGAGACGTTTATCGGCTTCGTTTACCGCTCCCCATCAGTCTCAGTGAACGTAGTTTATCGTAGTTTACAGTCGTAGCGGTTCAGGAGAGTAGTCTGCTGCGTATATCGATGAACGTATAAACTAATAACGGTCAGCGTTGTATAAACTCGTAAGGCGTAGTTTGTCGTAGTTTACTGCTGGCCACCAATGTAAGTAGACGTAGCCGAGGGGTGTAATTCAATAGAGAAGGTTGTCTTGTCGATGGAGAGACCAGGAGAGAGTAATTGTGAGGCGTGTTGGAGATAATCAGTGTGGGCCTTCTCTGTTTCGTTATTCTCTTCCTATTTTAAGTGGGATTATGAAACAGGCAGATTAGGATCAACGGAGTTTATTGTGAGACTGTTACTTGAATAAAAGTTAAGAGCTTGGCGTGACCCATGTAGCCTGTGGTTTATATAGTAGCAGTTTGTGCAAGCTGCTGCCCTCCTACTTTGGTCTCATTTTCCTGCTCTGACTCTTGTTCTCTCCTGTTGTACTAACTTCCCTACGTGTGATATCGGACTTACATCTCCCTCTAGCTTCCGGCTAAAGTGTGTGGGCGTACTACGTGTGCGTACGTCTATGCGTGTGTGTGTCTGTCACATTTCCAACACATGATCAAAGGTGTTTGACATCCTTGATTCGCCTAGGCAAGGGAATGGTGTTCTGTAACTCTTCCTGGAGAACTCAGACGTAACTACCTGGTTTACATATTGTTACCTATGTCTCTATAGCTGCATACCGTAGTTACATATAGTATTGTGTTATAACATATTATGCCTACACAAATAATTATTGCCTTTAGATGCCGCCAGTGCTTCTTGACAAAGCATTAATTTTTTGGTATAAATATTAGAAATTAGTGACATCGAAACACTGACTTTTGTATTACACCTCTCTCTGTCTCTGTCTCTCTCTCTGTCTCTCTCTCTCTGTCTCTCTCTCTGTCTCTCTCTCTCTCTGTAGTCTTTGAACACCCATTTCTTGCACCTTGGTTTTTTTGATGTGATGCGAATATCCTGCATGTTGCACAATATATCGCTTTTAACAGTGATTTTATAGAATTAGTAAAAAGATATATTTCTTCCCTGTGAAATGTAATGTCATCTCTCTTCGATTAGCTCCTGTCCCCATTTTTGCATCCGTTAGCTGCACAGTGGACCATGGCATTATACTTTCCGGACTCATTGGCTGATTTTAAAGGGGTCGGGTGTAAGGCTGTGTGTTTCAACATAGCTGCCCCTACACACGCGCCCCTCTGCGGACCAACAAACTAGGCAGCACAACCCATGAGATAGCCCCTCAATGTTATAGAACTCAGTGATCTATTCCCGAGCGAGACGCGACGTTGCAGTATCATTTCTCGCTGAATTCGCTCTGACGTTGCCAGTATGACTGAATGAGTAAGTGTACCCGAAGAAAAAAAAAAAAACACGTCAACAGGCCAGCGGTATCTTTACTGCTATACAGATTTTTACTTAGCAAACCATGGTACATGGCAAATACCATCCATTAGCAGTCACACTTACTTCAAAGTGTTCAGAAACTGCAGAAGCAATTCTTTCCTTCTGTCATGTGTAGATGAACAATGAACGTGACTTACATGATAAAATGGCCATCAATGGCTTCACAGGTTAGCTATGATTCATAATACGGGTAGTAGTGCCATAACAAAGTTGTTTTCATTCTGGGTGTGGACAAATTGATTCAGTTTGTGTCTGGTTGTTTACCTTTATGTATTTTTCTGTTGTGTAGGAATAACCTAATGAACATAATATTTATATAGTTTATTACATCGTTTTATCATGTTGGGTGTGGATAAAATGCTTTGTCTCTTAATTAGTTATTAGTCAGCATGTACTGAAGTTTTATTTCCGTATCTTGACCTTTTAATTTCCGTGCACTTTTAGGCTATCAAGACATGTTTTAATTCATTATTCATACCACTTCTAGCAAACTCACATCTAATGTACGGTATATCTTGTTAGTTTTAACTAAATCATTTTTCTGTCATCCTGGCAACTAAATAAGAACGTAAGGTATAAAGAAGTTTATAACCGATGTGGATTTACGGCTCCGCAGCTCAGTTACTGACTGTAGGTGATCACGCTAAGGATAATGGTGTAGTTAGGTGATGATCGTAAAAGTGATGACGGTGGAAGATAATGCTGGTGATAATAATGATAATCATTACACTCATGACAGTGGGGCAAGTACGTGTCATCACGAACACTGGTCACCACTGGCGTCCAAGCATCGATACTCGTCAGTTTCAAATCATGGTGACGAGACACTTCAAAGCAGTGAATCGGAAGTAGGGTCAGTGCTACAATTCATAGCATTCACAGGTTTATTTTCCACACATTCTCTATTGTTAGACTCAGGTGATCAAGAAGATGGCCCTTTAGTGATGATTCAGTAAGCAGATTGCGGAAATTATGGCAATGATAAGTTGATTCTGATCATGATGATGATAATGTAAATTGATCATCGTGAAAATTTTGATAGTGTAAACTTGATCTTATCCAAGTGGAATATGGTGAGAAGTGACAGTCAGCAGTGCTCGTGTTGCAAGACGGTGGTGATTGGGACTATTTGGTGGAGAAAGTAAAGTGATCAAGGTGTTGATAAGTGTATGTTAAAACGTGAAGTGATTGCAATGGTGGTAATTGTGAGAATGATGGTGACGATTTTGGGGGGCCTAAGTGAAGTAATGGCGATGATGCTATTACAGGCCAAAGTGAAGTAATGGCGATGATGCTATTACAGGCCAAAGTGAAATAATGGCGATGATGCTATTACAGGCCAAAGTGAAATAATGGCGATGATGCTATTACAGGCCAAAGTGAAATAATGACGATGGTGATGATTGTGCGAATCAGAGTAAATGATGACTGATGCTCACAGTGCAGATCAAAGTGGAACACTGACGGGCGTCAGTGGCGATAATTCTGTGAACTCAGCTGGAATGACGACGGTGGTGATAACTCTGATGGCGATGGAGTTTATGCAGAATGAAGTGCTATGATGACGAAGGTGGAAATTCTGAACTGCAGGTAAAGTGATGATTATGATGGAGAGAGAGAGAGAGAGAGAGAGAGAGAGAGAGAGAGAGAGAGAGAGGCCAGCTAATAACATCCCGCGTGTCAATTGATAACATCCCGAGTGTCCTCCAACTTCATGGATTTGCTTTTCTCTAAGCTCCAATTCGATTATTGTGAGTAACGTCCAAGGCTGACACGGGGAAGTATTAATTCAACTGTCATGAGACTCATAGCCACTGGGAATATAAAGTACTTGTTGAATGATTTTTTTTTTTTTTAAACCAAGGATTGTTACGCCCCCTCCATATTATGAAGACATTCTGTGTTACGGACATGTTCTGGTAGTCAGGCTTTGAATTTTTGTTGCACCTTTTTTTAATGTATTGCTATAGTCTATCTATCTATCTATTGCCAGACGCCTCAATCCCGTTTGGGGTGGCCACAAACAAATCGCCTCCAAGTCGCCCTGTCCCCCGCCATTTCACTCCCCTGCTCCCAGCTCACACCCCCCTCTCTCATATACCTCTCCACCCCATCTCTCCATCTCATCCTCGGCCTCCCCCTCCCTCTTTCCCCCTCCACCTCACTCACATACACTCTCTTCGTCAGTCTTTCACCCTCCATCCTCTCCACATGGCCAAACTATTGCTATAGTATATGTATAAATTATATTTTTTCTGCAGTATGGTGACGGCTTTTGTGGCATATTATCGTATCAGATGGTTTTGTCTAGAAACACTTCTGTGCTTGATGGAGTTATATATTTTTTTTCATCAACTCTTCCTGCAGTGCTCATTAAGCTTAATAAAATAGTCTGGTTGCAACAGAAATATAGCTCAGACGATGTCTTTAGATGAAGGCTTAAGAAAAAAAATGGACATGATCAAGTAAGGTTGGTATTCACGTATGCCCTGTCTATCATGAAAGCCAACTGAAAAACGTAGACCGTAGCCCACGAATTAGCCCGACCACACAACACTCACAGTTCACGTCTAGTTTTAAAGGAGGCCTTGTAACTCCTAGTACAGACTTAAAGCCAGTGGATCATGACTCTAAACAGCCCGATAGAAGAATTTTAACCAGATCGAATCATTGCTTCCTGCTCTGCTGTGGTCAAGCAAGCGCTATTGCAGTGCATCAGATAGAGATCTGTATCCACGTTACTCAAGGTCTAGGGGAGCAAGTCAATCCCTTATAAGGTTCCACTGGTATGTTCAAATTTGTGTCCGTATGTAGAACGAGTTTTGAGTGCAGTGAGCGCCCTGTGTAATTACAGTGGGAAAATGTTATGACCTGACAATCGAAATCTCGAGTATTATATCCTTCCACAATGCAAAACATTCTGGACAAGGATTTAACTAAGACTGTTGGAGTTAGTGGCTGATTTAGCCAAGAAATTGATGAAAAAATAATGAAATGAGAAGAGGCAGAAATACAGTCCATGAGGCCAGTCTGGTGGAAGAAACTTGTCAAAGTATAGCAACCTAGAGCTTCATGGGAAAATAAGGGAAAATAGCCAGCAGTTGACTGAAACGCTTTCCTTAAATGATGATGATGATGATCAAGATGATGATGATGATGATGATGATGATGATGAAAAATGCACCATGCAGAATTACGCAAGAACAGATTTTTATACATCCAACGAGTGCATAGTCCAGTCCTTATACACACAAAGAACAAAGACTTCTTATTGTCATGTATTTTAGCTTTTCCTGAATTTATTTAGAGCCGTAATTTTGTGGTCCAAAGGGTTTGCTCCGTCACATATAAAAGGCTGCATCATGCTTGAAATCTGTCTGTCTCTGTATATATCGTGGTAGATGGGGGCGCTCACTTGATGTAGTGCTGCTCACGGGTGTCTGCCCTTTCTTCTCCATCCTTCTTTCCTTCCATTCTCTTCTGTCTTTCTTTCCTTCCATTCTCTTCTGTCATTCTTTCCTTCCATTCTCTTCTGTCTTTCTTTCCTTCATTCTTTCCTTGTCCTTCTGCCTACTGGTGACTTTACACTCCCTCTTCTGTCTTTCTTTCCTTCATTCTTTCCACTTCCTTCAGCCTGTGGGTGACTCTACACTGAGTGACAAGCCAAACGGTTTCCTGTGCACCAGGAAACCATTTACTACGCTGGGTGGTAACCATATAACCAAATTTTGGCGCCAGGTGGTTTAGTGGGTAATTATTGCGCTCCAATCGGATTGAGCCGGTGAAGGTTTATATCCAAGGGGTGGTTGGGGTTGATTGCTTATGTAATGCCACTCAGGGATGAATGAGGCTGGTCACTCTCATCTTAAATGTCGGGACCAACTGCCTTGCCCCGGGCTCCTACGCTCCTCATGGGGCAATGTAGGATTGCATGAGGGATGGATCTCTCTCTCTCTCTCTCTCTCTCTCTCTCTCTCTCTCTCTCTCTCCATTGATGCATGAAACTCCACCGTAATGCCCAGCCGTATTTTTTTTCGCTTTTCGTTGGAGTAAATGAAATGTTAACGGAAAAAAAAACAAGATTTTAAGGCACCGTATGAAAGAGCTGTACACAATACCCCCATCCTTAACTACGAATATACATTGAGAATTCGAGGTAGTTCTCGGAGTGCTCAGCCTCAACACAAATGAGACGAATCCTACGATAGCAGTTACCCAGAAGAGCCGGGTATTATATACATATATAAATACATAGGTATGTGTGTATACACGCGAGAACACACACACA
>NC_136976.1:18854801-18884801 GCF_032717465.1 Coenobita brevimanus
CTGTCTCTCTCTCTCTCTCTCTCTCTTCACCTTTCCTCTTCCCTTTCCTCTCCTCACTTCACCAATCTGTTTAGCAGTGTTTTTTCTACCCTCCCTCCTCTTCTTGTCCCCATAGGTCACCAACTCCTTCATCTCATCTCATTCTCATTCCCCTTTCCTTTCTCGTTCTTTATCGCACTCTATTTCCGTCACCCATTCTTACTTTTAACTCATCTATCAGTTTTACTTCCATTTTAAACCATACTAACTTGACTTCCATTCAAATTATACACCTGCATATTTTCGTCTATTACACATACTTTTCTCACAATCATTCTCTCGTCATATCCCTCTACCAGCCTCTTTCCATGTTTCAGTGTCACCTCTACCTGTGCTTCCACTCCCCTTCCTGTTCTCAGTTTCTTAATTTATCATTTTTCTTTCTATTTCAAGTGAGAAACTCATTCCTATTTCACTAGACACATACATGCCCTTTCTGCACCCAATTCCACTTCTCAAGTTCTTGCACCCTGTCCCAAACTTTGGCGATCATTCCAATCCCCAAGACGTATTTGCACTCTCGTGTTAATTCTTACTCTCAGTCCAACTCCATTTTAATAATCATTTGAAATTCGTTTCCCAGGTAAATCACGCTGTCACTTGCACGAGAATTACATTGGATTTTACTCTCACTTTTACATGTTTCTAATCTTAATTCCCATCCTAAATCTCTGTCATTTTCATGTCAGCTGCCACTTTCACTTCCATGTGACTCACACTCCTACCTTCCCTATATTTTCAGTGCATTTACTTTCTCCGGAGAATTTCATTCGGGCTTTCCCCTTCACTCCCATATAACTCCCCTTGCCACTCATTGCCTCCATCATTCTTTCTTTCACCTCACCTCCCACTCACTTCCAGTTCATCATTCATTCCCAGTTCTAGTACGCTTCACGATGTCGCTTCCACAGCATCTCCACTCTCCCTTCCGCGCCAGGACCCAGTCTCATTTCCCTCCCATTTTCACTCCATTTACTTCCCTGCCATGTGGAGCACAACATTTCTGTTCCTACTCCCAATCCAGTCCAACTTCCACTTGAACTTACTTTTTTAAAATCTCCAGTACGACTTTCATTTCAAATACAACTCTTCCACACGTCCACTATCATTCCCAACCCGATTGCCCACTTCATTTCTCGACTCCCACTCCCATCAGAATCCCAATCCATCCCAGCTCTCACTCAAATCCCTGCTTCCATTCCCATTCAAATTTCGCACTTCCATCTCAACTGCTACTTTAATTTTGATTCCAATTTCCTTTCCATCCCCTTCCATTCAAACTTTCTGTTAAATACAGACTTCTGCTCCCATTCATTTTCCCACTCTCATTCGAAATCCAGCTTTCACCCTAACTCCCATTGTCATTCATTCAGCTCCCGCTCTCATCCTAACGCCCATTCCCAGTTAACCCCCGTTCTTATCTAAAATCTCATTCCCATCCAAATAACCACTTCCATTGAAACGTCTACTCACATCCAACATGTACTCCCATCCAGTCCCCTACTCCCTCCCAGTTCCCACTACGATCTGCAGCACTCATTCCCATCCTACTGCCACTACCAGCCAACACTAATAATCCTAGGCGCTGGCGAGGAGCCTACACATAGCGGTGCTGTGCACCCTGGGTGGAGCAGCTGTGGCGTCCATCCAGGAGGTAAACCTCCTCACATTTCCATGCACCTCGCCGTGGCAAGGACCCTAGTATAAACCTGGCGCGTGTCTACTGCATGGAGGTGCCGCATCCCTAAAGTGTGTACGTGCTGTACTCTAGTTCTAGGATGTTCAGACAAAAACAGTTGATTACCTGTTCTCGAAGGGTCTGATCGGCCAGACAACCTAGGTATAGCAACAGCAACTAACAATAATTCCATCATAATTCTCACTCAATCCCAAATCACGTTCTTATTCCAGTTTCCATTCTTCACTCTCTTTCCATTACCATTCCACTATCCTCTTTCATTATTACCACTCTTATCCTTGCTTCCGCGTCCCTCTTTCCTTCTATCCCAACTTTTACCCCTGTCCTACTTAATTCTTTTCTAATTTCCCTTTGTATTCCACTCCATCTTCCACTCCCACACTTCCAGCCTCTCTCATTATTTACCTTTCTTACTGCAGCCACCACTACCTCTTTCGTGCACCTTCCACTGTGATTCCACGTTAACTCCTTATTCCATATCTTTCACGGAATCATTGCTCCTTGTCCTATCCACTTCACATAGCCTACACACATATCTCAACAGGTACATTTCCTCTGCTTTTACTCTTGATATTTCACAGATATGTCATATCAAGGCCTCATACATATACGTTCATGTTAGCGCTAATAAATCTTCATGCAGTCATCAGGTAACCTCCAAGCTCTTTCACTTTTTTTCCCTGCACGTTTGGCACTTTGGGAATACGGAGACAGCTTTTTTTTTTTTTACAACCCCAGGTCTATGGTTAACCACAAAAGCGTAATAAATAACTTCCTGATATGCACTACATCACTTGGCTTTGTCAGTCTGTGTAGAGTCACCTGTAAGCCCTTATGCATCAAACAAGTGGATGGAAGACCCCCACGTTTAACAAATCTTAAATATGAATTAATTAATCATAAACTTCTTAATCCGGATGCAGCTGCTCATACTCATACAACTCCCACGCCCTCCAATCGCCCCTCCCAATTCCCATCCTCTTCGCACGCATTCGCTTACACACGTCCAGATTCCCATTCACATTCCAATTCTATCCAGCTCTCCAATTCCCCCTTCCCTCCCTCCCTTCCTCCCAAACTCCAAGACACCAAACAAAAGGAACCTCTCGCTGCTTCTCCTGTCTTGGACGAGGGTAGGAAGAGCAGTTTTCTCACCCGAATGCCCCGAGCGAAGACAGAGAACTTTATTTTTGTTAATGTTCTCGGTTTCTAAAAACTTTCTGGCTTGTGTCTGAGTCAGTAGTAGTTCCTTCAGGCTGCTGTTGAACGAAGGGGAGTAAGGTTGTTATGGGTTGATTCTTTTTTTTTTTTTTCCTTTTTCTTGGCCTAATAACTGGTGTTGTCTTTGGGTGGAATTCAGTTCTGATGTTATGTCCTCGAGCATGATGGTCTTGTTACAGTTCCTTTGTTCCAAGTTGACCAGTGACAACACACACACACACACACACACACACACACACACACACACACACACACACACACACACACACACACACACACACACACACACACACACACACACACACACACACACACACACACACACACACACACACACACACACACACACACACACACACACACACACACACACACACACACACACACACACACACACACACACACACACACACACACACACACACACACACACACACACACACACACACACACACACACACACACACACACACACACACACACACACACACACACACACACACGGACTGAATCTCGCGCAACGATATACGGCGAGCTGCCGATAATGATGCCATCCAGCTTCTCAGGACTGATAATATATAAATAATATTCTCAGTAGAAGTGCAACGGAAAATAGGAATTTATCGACTTTATTTAATTCTTCCATAAATTGACAAGTTTTACTCGTTGGTTCACAATTTAAATCCCCCACTGACTTCCCCTTTTCTTTTTACGTAATACATCGTACTTTCTGAGTCTAGCCTTCTTGTATTATACACAAATTGTTCCTCAAAGAAAAGCTCGGTGTCTTCAGCTATCGTGAATTTTAACGTGCTTATCGTGCAGAAGAGAGAGAGAAATCGTATTGTATATTGTAAAGGGCAAGCAAACATGAAGGAGAAAGGTTATGTTTGGCCTATAATTGAGGTCTCAGCAGTGCGTCTTTCATTTCCCATCAAGAATTGCTACATACAAAAGCGGCCTCCTCCTTGGGCCAGGCTCATTGAAACAGGTCGTCAACCTCGTCATGAATACTGATGTCAGGGAGAAATGCTGGGGACACACACACACACACACACACACACACACACACACACACACACACACACACACACACACACACACACACACACACACACACACACACACACACACACACACACACACACACACACACACACACACACACACACACACACACACACACACACACACACACACACACACACACACACACACACACACACACACACACACACACACACACACACACACACACACACACACACACACACACACACACACACCGAATAAAACGTAAAACGTTCTTTTGCACAGATGAATGAGAACTCTCCTGATCGAACAGCCACTCGTCACGAAATGGTTCACTAGGATTCCGACCGGGACAGTAGTAGTGGTAGTAGTAGATCAAAACAGGTCTGTCTGGTCGAGCAGACCAGGCAAACAATCGTTCCTGCAGGACTGCCCCGTGCAGTGAACGGTGAACCTATGTTCTCTTTCGGTGGACAGAACCCCGCCGCAGCCAGGTTTGGTTCCTGGGTGGAAGCCGATTTTGCCTATACGCAGTTAACAGGGACACCACAGTAGGCTACACATCACCCCGTTATTTGACTATATGGCTACTATCCAGCGTTGTAAATGGTTTCCTGGGTTACAGGAAACTATTAGGCTTGTCACTAAGTATAGTCATGGAAGGTTGAATTAGGCGTATATCTATACCTATATCTATCTATCTATCTATCTATCTGTCTTTCTATATCTATATCTATATCTCTATGTATATCTATATCAATATCTATATCTATATCTATACCTATATCTATATCTGTAGAGAGAGAGAGAGAGAGAGAAAACTAATCAAGCGATACGTGGAAGCCAGGTGGGAAAATAAATATCCACAGTTTCAGTTTCCACACATTCTTAGATAAGACAGCTCGCCGATATCGAAAAAGATTTTTATTAATTAAATTTTTACTCGGTTGCATAAAATCCTGGGAGGGGACGGCCAGCAGCAGTAATATCGCTTGTGCCAGACTTCACGCTCACTGGGTCTTGGTCAAAAGTTTACGAAGTTTTTGGAGCGTCACCCAAGGAGGCCCCGGCGGAAGAAAATGTTCCATACCTGTCATCATCATTGCTGCTGAGAAGTTTCCGAACTGCAGCGGAGTTGGACGCCTTTCTTTTCCTTGTTTTAAAGTGTTGCATATGGTGAACCCCCAACACACACACACACACACACACACACACACACACACACACACACACACACACACACACACACACACACACACACACACACACACACACACACACACACACACACACACACACACACACACACACACACACACACACACACACACACACACACACACACACACACACACACACACACACACACACACACACACACACCATACTTGTGTGTCATGCTTTCATCCCTAACATTTTTCCTTACAAAGAACTGATACTCAAGTCAATCACATCACCAAGACGAGCCGAGGTTCAGCAGTTGGGTGATGTGTATGTGTCACGGTAAACAGTGAGTACGAATCGATTTTGTGTGTGTGTGTGTGTGTGTGTGTGTGTGTGTGTGTGTGTGTGTGTGTGTGTGTGTGTGTGTGTGTGTGTGTGTGTGTGTGTTTGTGTGTGTGTGTGCGTGCGCGTGTGCTTGATTGTGTTTGCATGCTTACATCTGTGCTTTAGTACGAGTAAGAAAGAAAGAAAGAGAGTGTGTGAATGCCCTGAGCGGATCAAGAAAATAATAAAGAAAGAAAGAAGAAAATGCTGGGGTGAGTGTTCTGAATGAGGCATAAGAAAGAATGCAGTGTGTGTAGTACACAAGCCACGGGCAGCTGTGTGTGTGTGTGTGTGTGTGTGTGTGTGTTGCAGAAGGGAGGAAGGGAGAAAGAGACAGACTTTTCCTGAACCCCGAGACTACGTGTGTCAGCATGGAACCTTGTATTCAGTTTAACGCTACTGCTAGTGTGTTCTGTATCAATTTCCTTGCGCACTTATATTTCTATGCGTCTTGGGCATGCCTTTTTATAATCTCATTCAATTTTGTTTTATTTTCCCGTGGCGGCTATAGTCAGAATTGAAGCTAATGAGTCTGCAGAAAATGATTAGGGACATTCATGAAGGTATTCTGTTAAATGACATTTGGAATTTTTGAGAATATGTTAAGTCACCATTACTCTCCGAAGACATGCCGGTAATACAGTGTTTTCACATAATGTCCGTACAAAAAATCTTGTTCGAAAGTGAAATGAAAGCGATGTAAGACTCTTACGACATGGTTATTTTCTCCAGACATATGCTCAGACTGTCTTAATTACTGGAGTGCATGGCTGAGTACGTCGGTGTGGGACTAACTCTCACAAGCTGACACTCATGAAGTACTCTTACCTAATTCCTCGTGTGTGTGGACCTCACATTCTTTTAGATGGCCCAGCATGAAGTAGTAGCGAGTTTTGGGATCTGTTGAACAAACTGACCATGGATTAGGACTGCCATGCCTTACCCATTTGTTAGGTACACGTTATCATGGCAGTTAATCATGTTAAAGGCAAAATATGCTGGAGATCAGTCATACATGGCCTACGAGTACATATCCAACCGAGTCCTAATTGGAACATCTTTAAGAGGTTCTGGCTAATTTTAATCAAGAAACAATTTGTATGTATCTCCAGCTGTTTAAATATTAGGCCCAGGTTGGTGCACTAGATGAACTGAGAGTACAAAAAATATGCAGTGGTTGTTAGGTCATTAGAGAAAGTTTGTGGAAACATATTCGAAGATCGGTGCAAACTGATGCATGAACAGGCAACAATTAGTACCTTTCTCAATGCCTTTTTTTTTTTTTTTTAGGGGAAAGTATGGTAAAAACACTATGCGTGGTTTCACTTCACTTCTCAACAGGTGTTTATGCACTGCCATTATGTGCAAGTGGCGATGCTATTGGCATTTGGTCATAATGTTGACACAAAATAACCTCGAAATTTCACCATGACCTTTACGAAAGACCTTTACCAATCACCCTGTATACTCAGGGCATAACGAAGAGCTCAGGGCCGAATTCCTTCATTTTGTATTATGTGGTTATACTTATCTAAGGTTTAATGAAAGTGTATTAATATCTGATGCAAATGTTAACTGGAATTCCCAGTCTTTCATATAGAAGGCTCATGTCTCCAGACCGGTTTCTTCAATCTGTATTTACCCTTACCAACAAAATCCAGTCTTTCAACTCGCTGTAGCCAGACATCCATTCTGCCACCTCTCCATTCCCTCCTCAGTGCTACAAGGGCATCGGCTTGCTCCCGTGACTTGACTGTCACACTGTCATACAGTAGAACTTCTGGCTATCAGAATTCCTTTATTCCCCGAACTGCTTCCCTTTGGAAATTGCTTTGAACTTTAGATTACATTCTCCCCAAATTTAAACTTACATCAGTTTGGGTCCAATTGTTACAGATTTTTGTGAATGGAGGACACCTGCAATCTGGTGTATGGAATTTTTTTTAAGTAATTTGTTTTTCCTTCCTCTTTCCCCTGTCTGTTAAAGAAAAATCTCGATTTGACCTACTCGTGACTTGACCTCCCTTTTTATAAAAAGGAATCTTTAAAATGTGGTATTGCGTTATATTTTTCATTTTGCTGATTGTCTTTGGTTGTTTTCTACCTGAGTCAACAAAATTTGTGCTAAAAGCTTATAGATAATTTCCCTAATGTTTCAAACGCAAGTAGAGGTCAGGTCATGCGATCTACCACTCCTTCACTTCCATTGCTGCATTCATTTTCACAGGCTCCTCCCTGACGCTGTGCCTAATATACAATCGTGGGCCTGATTTCAGTGGACAGCTTGAGTAAATAGTTAATGTGACAGCCGGTGCGTACCGACTTGTGACAGAAATCAGTAGCGTTCTCAAATTCCTCGCTGAATGGTATATAAGAGAGAGAGAGAGGGGAGGAGGGCGGGAGAGAGAGAAACGGACAAACACACATCAAACTGTGTGGTGATTCTCATAAACTTTCGTAATAATGTGCAAAGATTTACATATGGCATTGCATTTGCATGTACGAGTAGGGGAAGTACTTCCTTACATACTTACATACTCGTAGACAAGACACACTGTACGCACTAGCTCCATTGCCTGAGGACCAACAAGCCTTCCATGCTCTAGCATATATGACCACACACCCTCATCTAAGATTACAAAATCATCATTTGCCAACAGCACTGACCTCTGTAGACTGTCTGCTTATTCCTAACAGATTTAATATAATTAATGAACATCTTCTATAATTATCCCGTGTTCTTGGATTTGTGTGAATTTGGATAGGTAAGATTAACCGCTATCAACCCAAGGGCGTATGGATAAAATATATTATCTCCAGATGCGTTTATTCGCCTTAGGAAGCATCTGTTGTGGTGAACTGGATAAGAGGAATAATTCTTAAAACATTGTTTCAAAAGTCTCTCCAAAACTGATTGTTGTGATTTGAACATAGCAAGATCTGACTACAAAACACTTCACATTGTTCAGATGGTTACTGTCTCAAATTTGTTCCAGGCAGCAGCTGGAGGTGATCCTGTAACCATACTGTCATCAAACTACTCTCGCACAACTAACCCACCACTTCCCCAACACACACAAGCACTTTAACACTTTACACACATCCACCCACTAAAGCATCGACAAACACAGACTCTCACAAAGCCACCAAGACACATGCATATACAGGAGAATTTACACCTGTATACGCAAATGAACACACACACACACACACACACACACACACACACACACACACACACACACACACACACACACACACACACACACACACACACACACACACACACACACACACACACACACACACACACACACACACACACACACACACACACACACACACACACACACACACATTTTGCCTAAGTAATTGCTCAAAATGCTGAAAATGACAACGTGTTTGCCTCGGGCCTTCCTGTTCATTTTTTCCTATATTTATTTAATGGTTTCTGATCAGATGATACCGAGAGAGAGAGAGAGAGAGAGAGAGAGAGAGAGAGAGAGAGAGAGAGAGGCGGGGGTAAAAATTAGTGTAAATGTTGAGAACCACACACACACACACACACACACACACACACACACACACACACACACACACACACACACACACACACACACACACACACACACACACACATTTTGCTTTGCTAAGTGCCCCATCATGTTTTGATAAGAGTGACTGGTGTATTGGAAAGTCATCATCATTCGGGGATGCACTTTCCTCTCTCATTTTATTAGCCATTTTTCTGATTTGTATACAATATATTTTTCTTTCAGTACGTAATGTTTTAGTCTAGCTGTCTTTTTATTTTTTATTTTTTTGTCTCCGGTGTGGTGGACTTGTTCCATGTTCTTCCTTGTGTGTGTGTGTGTGTGTGTGTGTGTGTGTGTGTGTGTGTGTGTGTGTGTGTGTTGTCGTGTAATTAAGTTTTGATGTTGCTCTATCAAAGGATTTTATACTGATTCTTGAATTTTTGTTTTTTGTGTTTGGTTCTTGAATTGATCTGTCGTCTTGTGTGTGTGTGTGTGTGTGTGTGTGTGTGTGTGTGTGTGTGTGTGTGCATCCCCCTATGGTGCTTTTCATATTGTTTATGTTGTCATTTTTGTTATTAATGATGCCCCCCCTTTTTTTTTTTTTTTTGCTCTGGATACTCTTTGTGACTGAATTTTCTGTTTCTTAGTTTTGTTTTAGTTATGGGTTTTTAATTAGTCTCTGTAGTAAACTTATACTTCCCTGTATTTGTGTTTATGTTGCAGTCTGGTTGGTTTTATCTGTGCCGTGCGGAGAATTTTTTATTGTTGTTGCTTATTGTTCCTGTGGGTTGGCTTTTTCATCTGGTAGTTTTTTTTTTTTTTTTTTTTTTTTTTTTTTTTTTTGGTCATCCTCATTCATTCATTCATTCATTGCCAGACGCCATGTATCCCAGAAGCGGGGTGGCCAAGGCTTAGAGTTTATTGTTTTACAGGGAGGGGCACTAATTCTCCACCAACCCCACTTAATACGTAGGGGGCATGTATGGTCATCCTGCGGCTGGATATTATATTGCTCTGAATATCTCTTTTATGTTGCCCTATGGTTGTATTATTTCATGTTACTGTGTGGTTATGTTTTATGCTGTTGACTTTCGTGGCGGTAATTTTTATGTTGTGCTGTTTTTACGCTGCTTTGTGGCTGTTAATATTTCATCCTGAGGACGTACTTTCGGTTTATTTTGTTACCTTCAATCAGCTCAGGAGGACTTTTTGGGGCGCCCTACAAATGAGCGGCGGAACAGTAATGAGAGTAGTATAAAAGAGCGACAAAATATACTATTAAAAGAGCGGACGACCTGACTGCCTCATTATCCCCCCCACCTCCCTACCTGTCACCAATCCAGCCAAACTTACATAGCCGAAACAAACTCCGAAACAAACAAAGCCAGTCAAACTCGTCTGTTACTTCCATACAACCTGTCATTGTGTCTGGTGATTCCACACAGTAAAGTCGTGCCAACATGGAGTTCACCGTTACAGAAACTAACAAGGGAAAAAAGTGTATAATTTATGAAGGCTACAAGTTTAGAGTCAACACAACATTAAGTGTTGGAAGTTTTTCGTGGCGGTGTACTGTACAAATGGGAAGTGTAAAGCACGAGTGAAAACAGACTGTGAAATAGATAGCATTGTCCCAGTACAGTTGCAACACAATCATGAAAAAGATGAGAGAAAACTTGAACGACAGCAATTACGTACAACAGTGAAAAGAAAAGCAAGTGATGACATGACAGCAAGGCCGGCAAAAATAATTAGGACAGAACTTTGTAAAGTTACGGAAAACAATCTGCAATCTGGTGATCTGAAATGTCTGGCTCAATCAATATACCGTGAAAGAAGAAAACAATATCCTGTTTTGCCTAAAAATCGTGAGGAAGTCTATCAAGCTCTCGAGTCCATGAATACCACCACCAGCAAAGGCGAAGAGTTTGTGTTGGAAAATAACCCAGACACGGGCATTGTTATCATATCATGTACAACAAATCTGGAATTTTTGGTAACTTCTGCAGAGGAGATTTTTATTGACGGGACCTTTAAGAGTTGTCCAAAAAAAATTTATCAACTGTACTCTATCCATGGCTTATGTAATGGCCATTATATTCCTTTAGTATATGCTCCTTTACCAGGTAAATCGGAGGAGATTTACCGAACCATGTGGAAATGTTTACATGATATTTGTGTATCAAAAAATCTGCAACTGCAAGACTCTGTTATGCACGTGGATTTTGAATTCCCCATGCTCACTGTCCTGAAAGAAACATTTCCGGATGCAATCATCAAATGCTGTACAGTAGATTCCATTTAGGGCAGGCATGGTGGAGGAAAATACAAAACCTTGGCCTAAGTAAAGAATACAAAGACAAGAATAGTGACATAGGACAGTGGCTAAAACTATCATATGGTTTCCATTTCATTGATCCTGCAGATATTGAAGAATGTTTTGTTGAGGAACTGATGTCATGCGCACCACAGAATGAAAAATGTGCTAATTATGCAGACTATCTAGTTGATAACTATGTCACGCCTCATGCAAAATTTCCACCAGTGCTTTGGGCTGAAGTCCCTTCTAACGACAAACGCACAAACAATGCGGCTGAATCCTTTCATGCACATTTCAACGCACAATTTTACAAAGCTCACCCATCCATCTTCATCTTCATGGATGTAATTAAAAGGCTCCAAGCAACAACGTACTTGAAAATCAGAAGTACCGGCATGCCAGCTGTACCAAAGAAAGTGGATAAAGAGAAGTGTGAATATGCCATAACTCAGTTCACCAAGTACAAGTCGGGGGATATTAACCGACGTCAGTACTTACAATCTATGGGTTGCAAGTTCATGGCAAAAACGGATTTGTAAATATGTATATATGTTAATAAGACGCAGAATTATCTTAAGCTTCATTTTAACTGACACATTCATTTTAACTGACATTCATTTTAACTGACCAATATGACGAAGATATGATCTGTACACATTTAACCAATAAGCCACTCTAAAACAGAAAATATTTTTCCTGCTCAAAAACCTACTTCCACCTCCCCGTGGTGAGCAGGGGGCAACAGGTATTAACATCTGGCTAACGGAAGAGGTAATTAAGACGCTCAATTGATGTAAAATATGGCCGCTCTTTTAATAGTAAATCTGTCGCTCTTTCGAGAAATTTTGTCGCTCTTTTAACATATAGATTCGCTCTTTTGTAAAACTCCGACTTTTTGAACTGGTGGAGTTAGCTTACATTAATCATAACACTATTAGGTTCCTTCCTAAGCTTAATAAGATCGTCTAGCAGCAGGAAGAATGGCATACAGTCATCGGGGGTGAAAAGGTTGTTTCTGTTGTTCGCTGCTGGTATGATTTAATTCCTCATCCCAAGGACGTCATTTTTGTGCCATATTTGCTATCTTCTTTATTTTATTTATTTTTTACTTAGGAATGACTTCTCCCATTAATGGGCTAATAAAGACTCTAACTACCCAACTTTCTAAGTAAAAAAATAATACTCCTATGCTGAATACATCGCTTGAGGGCAGCAAGAATGAAACGAAAAGTATATCATCTCACTGGAGTGCTTAAGCATCAGCTTTTATGTCATCGTTAATTTTTTTATTAATTTCCCCCACTCCTCACGTCTTATTATTTTTCCCATTCCACTGCATTAGAACATGTGCCAGAAACAATCTGTATACAGCTTATGATATGCGTATGACCAATAAAAAAAACTTTTCATAAAATAGTATCCTTGACAAATTAGAAAAAAAATTCTCAAAGAATGTGTTTTTGTAAAGTTATAAATCGAAAAAAAAAAAAAAAAATGTCTGAACTTTAACCTAACGGCTCCAGTGTCTTCCTGTCTGACTGCTCCATGAACTACTTGCATAAAATGAAGTTCATAAACATTACTAATGGCCTCCTTGAAAAAGTACTCCTGCTTGCCCGCGCGCACTCCTTCGGGCCATTGTTTGTGTGTTTTTTTCCTGCACTAATAAGGAAACCTTAAACTTACCCAGTGTAGGACTTTTTGACAGTGAATGCGAGATATGTTAATTTTCTAATCCTCAGTTGGTGCGGCCATTAAAAAAAAAGTGGAAGAGATTACCAAAGGTGTCCCGATAATGAGACAGCTTCTGTTGGCAGAAAATGTCAGGCTTCAGTGACTTATTCTCAGCTGAAGAATAATCATCAGGCGTTGGCTGGAACAGGAAAATAGAACTGTACCAGCCATGGGAAAGCTACTACAGAAATACTCTTATAGGAGCTTCAAGGAGAGACCCAAGGACGAAAATATTATATTTGTCAAGAATAAAACGAAGATAACGGACATGGAAAATACTGAGCCAAGAAACAGTGGGAGGGGAAAAGGCAGACGACAAGGAATGAGGCGAATGAGATCAGGTTATTGGTGGAACGAAATACATCGGAAAGAGATCACAGGAATGGATGATGATGCTAGTCATAAGATTCAGAGGCTGGATTACGAAGAAAAGTGCAATTGTGACGTATAATGAATGAAATAAGGAATAGGATAATAAGAATATCAACAACAGCAGCAGCAGCAGCAGCAACAACAACAAAAACAGCAGCAACAACAACAACAGTGATAATAATAATAATTATCATAATCATCAAAGCCTCATTAGTCGGTTCCCCCAAACCTCCCCGTTTTGAACCTGTCAGGGTAACCCGATAGCACTTTGATGGGACAGACTGGGATGGATTTAGAAATTATCTTGATGACATTCCATGGCAGTCTTTCTTCTCTAGCGACATCAGTTCTACCCAGTCCCACATTAATGGCTTAATACGGGTTGATATGGAATTGTTCATACCAAGTCAACAGTTCACTGAAAGATAGGACTCCTCAAAATGGTTTGGTAGCAACTGCGACAGGGCAACGGCCCAAAAGTCATTAGCTTATAACTCTTCTATATCTATATACCTAGGCTGCTTCCCCCAAGGAAAGGGAGGTAGCCGAGACAGGACGACACACTCTCCATTTGCTCATCCATTTAAACACATTCATTCACATCTTAGCCCCAAAGGGGAGAACGGACAGATCCTCACCGCACCACACCGCACAAGGGTCAACTGCGCAATGCAATCAGTGACATCCGCAGCAGGGCCCGACAGCAGAACTGGTTTACCCCTGCCACATCATAACATACCCATCCCCTTACCCGCACCTGACCTGACTAGCTGATCAGACCAAATGCGGGAGAATATCCCCTCAGGGCTGCGTCATCACTTATTTATTCACAATTTCTCTCCATTTATTTCTGTCACGCACAGCCACTCTTCCTTGCTCAACAGACATCCCTCTCGCATCCAGCGCTCTCTTCACACTATCCATCCATCCTATTCGTGGTGTTCCTCTCAGCCTTACACCTCTCACATCAGATCTAGTTATCTTTTTCACCAATCGCTCATTATCCATTCTCTCCATATGCCCAAACCATCGCAACACCCTCTGCTCAACTCTACCAGCCATCTCCTGAACAACTCCAGTTCTCCTTCGCACTTCATCATTTCGCACCCGATCCATACGCGTCACTCCACACATACTCCTCAGACACCTCATCTCCATTACATTCAAACTTTTCCTCTCTGCTACACCCATATTCCATGTTTCAGCCCCATATAATGCAGTCGGTACCACAACACCCTCATACAGCCTTCTCTTTACATCCATTCTAAGCGAACGACATTTAAACACTTTTTCATTCCTCCCAGCACCTTTCCTACTTCTTTTATTCTAAACTTCACTTCTGCATCTATTCTTCCATCCACAGCAACATGTGACCCTAGATATTTAAAACAATCTACCTCCTCAAGCAACTCACCATTCAAAACTATATTCATCCCCCTACCATCTATCAACCTCGTACACTTCATCACTTTACTCTTATTCTCATTTACTTTCAAATTCCTCCTTTCACACACCCTTCCAAACTCCTCTACCAACTGTCTCAATCTCTCCTCTGAATCGGTCACCAGTGCAGTATCATCTGCAAACAGCAGCTGCTTCAGATTCCAATCTCCACCATCAACATTTACCAGACTCAGACCACCTAAAACTCTTGCATTCACCTCCCTTACAACACCATCCATGTAAATATTAAACAACCAAGGTGACATCACACATCCCTGTCGCAGCCCCACTCTCACGGGAAACCAATCACTCACAGCATTTCCCACTCTTACACATAACTCTTACCTAAAATAAAAAACATCTGAATCGCTCAGTTAATTTAAAATTGCTAGAAACCATACAGAAGCAGTAATAAATGTCGCTAAATCAAACTTGCATCACAACCAAGCATCTAAATTAATAAACAATCCTAAGGACAGCAGAATATTTTGGTTAACTCTCAGAAATTCAATAATAAGTTCAACAAGTCATCACCCATTCACTCACTAAATTCTTCAGATGGTAACATTATTAATGACCCGCATGGTAAAGCGAATATCCTTTCCAGTATATTTGCCAGAAATTCTTCCTCACAGGAAATCTGTCAGAACGTCCCTGTACTAGAACTTGACTCCTCCGAAATTACTCCACTTAAAATACAGACTACATACGTAAAATCCATCCTAGACAACTTACTGACCAACAAAGCTACTGGTCCAGATGGAATTCTTCCAACTGTTTTAAAAAAGTGTTCTCCAGAACTTGCCTCTGTTCTAGCTAAATTATTCAGACTATGCATACGTACTTCTTCATTCCCTAATTCTTGGAAAGAAGCCAATATCCACCCAATTCCGAAGAAAGGAAGTTCCTCTGACCCCTCTGATTACAGACCAATAGCTATTACGTCTTCCCTTGGTAAAGTATTTGAGACTGTAATGAATAAGCACATAGTTAAACATCTTGAATCTAACAAAATAATTAGTGATACAGTATGGTTTTCGGCACGAGAGATCCACCATTGACATAGTCTCCTGACTCACCATCCATTAGTCAATCGACCAACACGGAGAAACTCATGCAGTATCCCTTGATACATCTAAAACTTTTGACAGAATATGGCACCTTTCTCTGCTATCCAAACTCCCTTGCTATGGACTAGCGTTTTTTTTTCATTTGAGTTCCTCATACCTCAGCTTCAGAAAGGTAAGAGTAAATGTAGATGATTTAATAATAATAATAATAATAATAATAATAATAATAATAATAATAATAATAATGACAACAATCAGATGATAATGACGAGGGTTGATGACGTTGATGATGAAGCTATCCTTTGAAATTGGCTATGATGCTGTGAAAAATACTACCCCTGGGTGTATCAAACAACTGCGCAGTCTGTAACTATGGAAAGAAAAAAAAAAAACACTAAAGGTCATGTCAATAATGAGCCACCAGGTGAACTATAAAGGTCATGTCACATGAGATTCAAGCTGGACAGCGATGCCAAAAAACACAAAAAAATGTGTGGTTGGGGTAAAGAGAGAGAGAGAGAGAGAGAGAGAGAGAGAGAGAGAGAGAGAGAGAGAGGGGGGAAAAATTTATGCTGGCTAAATATATATCGAAACTGCATAGAAGGCTTCACTATGCGAGAGAGAATAAGAACCATAATAATTTTTAAAAACCAACAGAAACATATTACAGTGCTCATCTCTGGCGAAATCGTGGTGAAGCAGTGATGGTAAGAAGACAAAGAAGTGGAACGAAATAATGAGGTAACTTTTGTAGGACTTGTGTGAAAAAGAAAATGTTAGAGGAAATGAGGAGGCAAAGAAATTTAAAGATCAAGGACAGAGGACATGGAAAAGGAGAAAGAAGTTAACCAATCTATATTATTTAATCTACCATTACATGATTCAGTTCAGTTGAAGAGAAACTTTTCGTGCCTGGAAGGGATAGATAAGGTATTGTTTTCATTATCACTTTTACAGCAAGAGGTCTAACATAGCTTAGTTGCAGCAGCTAATCATAAAAAAGAACAATGAAAATCTTGGCATAGTTCTGTATAGATACGTGTTATATGAGAGTAGCAGTGCAGGAGGTAGAGGAGATTGGAATGGAGAGGATGAGAGAGAGGAAGGTGCAAGAGATGGAAGTTTGAGGAGGAGGAGAAGGAATAGGAAGTGTTGAATCGGAGGCGGGTGAAGAAGTGGGAATAAAGAGAAAGGAGAAATAAAAAGTGGTAGAGAAGTAGGAAGGGGAAGTGATGGAGTAGGAAAAGAACTGAGATGTAAGGGAAGATGGAGGAGGAGGGAGGAAACGTTAGGAAGCCTGGGGAGATGGTGGAAGTGAAGTTAGATTTGCAAGACTAGGAAGAGGAGGAGGAGCATAAGGAGGCGCACGAGAGGAGGAAGTAAATGTTGACTGAAGAAAGTGGACACTCAAAAGGAAAAACTTGAGAGAGGAGAAAAGGGCAAAAGAATGGGTTTTAATTAAGGAAATTCGATAACATTTGTTTTTTCTAACGTATTCACTTTTATTGCCTCCGCTAGCAAAGTTGGGCGAGGTTATGTATTCACCCGTGTCAGTCTTTCTGTCTGTTTACCTTCCTGGTGTGGACAAGATATTTCAATTTCTGCTATCGTATTTCAATAAGATCTGGTGGATAGATGGGCAGTGGGTCAAAAAAGAACATATTTGATTTTGAGGTGGAACCGAATTCGGATGCAGAAATAAATCATAAATTGGCTTTCGCAGAGGTATATGTCCTCAAAATTTCCCTGAAAACAGGGAAAGCTGCAGGTGTGGATGGGTGTGCTGTGGAATGCCTGAAGGGTGATGGAGTGACTATTGTTGACTGGTTAGTAAGATTGTTGAATGTGTGCTTTGTGAAAGGTATGGTGCCAATTGACTGGGCAAGTGCTTGTGTGGTCCCGCTGTATAAAGGCAAGGGTGATAAGTATGAATGTACTAGCTTTAGGGGTATAAGTCTGTTGAGTGTTGTAGGTAAGGTGTATGGTAGAGTGTTAATTATGAGAGATAGAGAGGGTACAGAGGGAGTGATTGGTGATGAGCAGTGTGGATATAGGAGAGGGAGGGGATGCGTAGATCAGGTGTTTGCTGTGAGTCAAGTGTGTGAAAAGTATTTAGCGAAAGGCAAGGATGTGTTTTGGGCATTCATGGATTTAGAGAAAGCGTTTGATAGAATTGATAGGGAGACTTTGTGGACTGTTTTAAGATTGTATGGACTTGATGGTAGGTTATTAAAAGGGGTGAAAAGTTTTTATGTAAATAGTAGAGCGTGTGTAAAAGTGGGAAATGCTGTGAATGATTGGTTTCCCGTGAGAGTGGAGCTGCGACAGGGATGTGTGATGTCGCCTTGGTTGTTTAATATTTGTATGGATGGTGTTGTAAGGGAGATGAATGCAAGAGTGTTAGGTGGAGGTCTGAGTCTGGTGAATGTTGATGGTGGAGAGTGGAATCTGAAGCAGCTGCTATTGGCGGATGGTACTGCACTGGTGGCTGATTCAGAGGAGAGATTGAGACAGTTGGCAGAGGAGTTTGGAAGGGTGTGTGAAAGGAGGAATTTGAAAGTAAATGAGAATAAGAGTAAGGTGATGATGTGTACGAGGTTGGTAGATGGTAGGGGGATGAATATAGTTTTGAATGGTGAGTTGCTCGAGGAGGTAGAATGTTTTAAATATATAGGGTCACATGTTGCTGTGGATGGAAGAATAGATGCAGAAGTGAAGTTTAGAATGAATGAAGTAGGTGAGGTGCTGGGAGGAATGAAAAAAGTGTTTAGATGTCGTTCGCTTAGAATGGATCTAAAGAGAAGGCTGTATGAGAGTGTTGTGGTACCGACTGCGTTATATGGGGCAGAAACATGGAATATAGGTGTAGCAGAGAGGAAAAGTTTGAATGTAATGGAGATGAGGTGTCTGAGGAGTATGTGTGGAGTGACGCGTATGGATCGAGTGCGAAATGATGAAGTGCGAAGGAGAACTGGAGTTGTTCGGGAGATGGCTGGTAGAGTTGAGCAGAGGATGTTGCGATGGTTTGGCCATATGGAGAGAATGGATAATGAGCGATTGGTGAAAAGGATAACTAGATCTGATGTGAGAGGTGTAAGGCTGAGAGGGAGACCACGAATAGGATGGATGGACAGTGTGAAGAGAGCGCTGGATGCGAGAGGGATGTCTGTTGAGCAAGGAAGAGTGGCTGTGCATGACAGAAATAAATGGAGAGAAATTGTGAATGAATAAATGATGACGCAGCCCTGATGGGATATTTTCCCGCATTTGGTCTGATCAGCTAGTCAGGTCAGGTGCTGGTAAGGGGATGGATCTATTAGGTTGTGGCAGGGGTAAACCAGCTCTGCTGTCGGGCCCTGCTACGTATGTCACTAATTGCACTGCGCAGTTGACCCTTGTGCGGTGTGATGCGGTGAGGATCTGTCCCTTCTTCTCTTTGGAGCTAAGATGCGAATGGATGTGTTTGAATGGATGAGTAAATGGGGAGTTTGTCGTCCTCTCTCGGCTATCTCCCTTTCCTTGGGGGAAGCAGCCTAGGTATATAGATAGATAAATAGAAATTTGTGTAACAGGGCAGACGGAGACAGTAGAGTTTACTGACTATATGAAACCTTAAAAATGTTCTGAGATGAAAGGGGAATTACAGAATCAAGTCATAAATTTAACTGGCTTTGGGGAAGGTATGTGCTAACTCAGACTTGGTAACAGGACAGACTATATTTGTTGAATTAATTGAATGACTATTTGGGGCCGTAAAACTATTCCTCTGGAATGTAAATGGAATTGCAGCAGTAAATCTTAAGTTTCATAAGCGTTGGCGGAGATATGCACTCTCTGAATGCTTTCTGGGTATGAATCTCTCTCTCTCTCTCTCTCTCTCTCTCTCTCTCTCTCTCTCTCTCTCTCTTTCCTATATATTATCTATATTTCTGAAAGTGTGTCTTTCTTTCTCTGTTTTTGTCTGATATGGAAATTGATGGGGAACTTGTAGAGGGCTTTAAAGAGGTCTAAAACGGATAACATTTTGCTGGTAAGTTACTTATTTTAAAGGTTGCTAAAGTGGATCCCCTGACGGCAAGAAAAGAACTAAATATAACACTTCAAGTCAGTATGGTGAAAAGACAGTGGTCAATAACCATAGAGTTTTCATGCTACCCTGCAACCATATCAGTATTAGTTACAGTGCGTTAGGTGGGTGAGCAGAGTGGAATGGGGTGGGAGGGGAGTGCTGAGGCATGGTAGAACAGCGTGAGTGGGTAGGTAGGTAGGACAAGTTGATGGGTGAGAGGATTTGGAAGGCTAGGAAGGGTAGGTGGGTGGACTAGGTGGGTGGGTAGGTGGGCAGGGCAGGTGGGTGGTTGGGTGGGTTTACAAGGTTGTGAAGGGTTTGTGAGTGACTAAGTGGGCTGGATAGGTGGGTAGGTGGACAAGGCAGGTGAGAGGGTGGGTGGGTTTGCAAGGCGGGGAAGGGTTGGTGGTAGCTAAAAGGACAGGGTAGATGGGTGGATAGTGGTACAATAGGCACATAATGATAGTCAATGGCAGAAAGAGATTAGTGTGCGATATGCCTTTGGGGAAATTGGTCAGAAAAGGAGCACAGGTTCAATGGGTAAAGTGAGTCCTCAGGGGTTTTCTCTCACAGGTGGATGGCCCCCGAGGAACCCATGCAATACCGGTTATACGCGGCAATAGTTTTTTTCCTGGGCAACACAGGGTACCCCTCTTAGTACATACATAGAATACATAATATGAGTGAAAGCAACTATTCATGTGATGTTATATACTACTGGTACGGCCTTACAGTACATTCTGATTTGTGAAAATAAATCATATTTTGTTGTAGAATTTTTGTATCAAGAGATATATCTGCACCACACACACACACACACACACACACACACACACACACACACACACACACACACACACACACACACACACACACACACACACACACACACACACACACACACACACACACACACACACACACACACACACACACACACACACACACACACACACACACACACACACACACACACACACACACACACACACACACACACAAAGAGAGAGAGAGAGAGACACACACACACACTGAACTGGACAGGCTCGGAGAGAGATGTTTGATGCTTCACTGTGCCTGACGTGGGCATGTACACTGTGTGTGTGTGTGTGTGTGTGTGTGTGTGTGTGTGTGTGTGTGTGTGTGTGTGTGTGTGCTGTGATTGGTTGTTTGTGTATGAAAGAGTGCGTTTGTGACTTAGTTTACTGTATGTTTACTTCTGTGTGTATATGCTGCCCCTCATGTGGGTATGTGTTTTTGTGTGTATGTGATTGTGTATACCTGTACTGTATGTGCATAAGTCAGTATGTGCCTGTGGCTGTGAATGAATTAGTGCGTGTGGTATGTATGTATGCATGTAGGTAGGTATATGTTTATGCCAAGAAGAAAGAACGAAAGGCAAGAAGTCTGCAGAGTCATTATTTCCACGGCAAACCAAATAAAAGACAGCCTAATTCAAGACCCGTCCATTCGACACACTTGAACACTTTCCTTCCTAAAGACTAAAGGTTATAGGCAGAGAGAAATATAACTTGAGGATATAACTGCCAGAACTAACTCACTGCATACTTTAATGAGAGTATCGGTTATCTCTTGCATTACAGAGATGGACAGAAATTGGTGCAGAGAATGACAGTATCACTGTGTGTGTGTGTGTGTGTGTGTGTGTGTGTGTGTGTGTGTGTGTGTGTGTGTGTGTGTGTGTGTGTGAGTGAGTGAGTGAGTGAAGGTTCCCAGGTATGGCGGCATAATGTGTACTCATCTCGATTCTGTGGCTTCCTCAACACACACCTGCCCTGCCCACAACTATTGCTAACCAGCCACATGGAGCTCGTGTGTGTGTGTGTGTGTGTGTGTGTGTGTGTGTGTGTGTGTGTGTGTGTGTGTGTGTGTGTGTGTGTGTGTGTGTGTGTGTGTGTGTGTGTGTGTGTGTGTCAAAGTGAAGCCAAGAATATATTATTATATTCCTTTTTTATTTTTTCAGACCTTTGTATCTACGAATTGCTTAGGTTAGATTCTAGAATTCATCAACTGAACGACAGCAGTCACGAATTTTTAAAACAATATTTGGGCTTTACGAGTAGATGCTGTTGCATTTTCCTCGAGAATTTCAGGATCAAAACCATCATGGCTTTTATTTGCTTTGCATATTAGTCTTGGAGTTATTTTGCGAAAACCGTAAAACCAATTTGTAACCTATTTTTCTTGCTTGAAATCATCCGAATAGAAAAAGAATGAGCTGTACTGTTAAATTGGGCCAGTAGATTAGATGGTAAACTGAAAACAATGATCAAAGAATAAGTGAAAATGAATGAAAGTCATGATATCTGAGGAGGTATCTGGACATAGGAGGAGTGTCTCGGATTTCACTTTAGTTCATCTCGACCTTCTGGACAAACCTGAATAGGTTACTTGACCAAAAAAGTTGAAGTCAAGTTAAAGTCTATTGAGCTTTACTGTTGTTCACGAAGGATTACGACACTTTTTTTTTTTCTTATGTATCACCCACTTTCAGTCGCCGTTCATATCATGGCCCTTTTACTCTCTCCATCTCTCCCTTTGTGATCTTTGTTTCTCCCTTTTTCGTCTCCTTCTTCGTCCTCCTCATTTACATTAGCATGCACCTTGCTCACCGCCTTTCCTTTCTTCCTCGCCTCTCTCTTCCTCCTCATTGTAACTCAGCAGCTAGAAATTATGTGACACTTTGGTTCTTCCTTTTTCTTCCACCTCTTCCATTTTTTTTTCTCCATCCTCTTTCTTCCATTTTTTCTCTACACTTCCGGCTTTGTCTTATTTCCTGTATGCACTGTCTCTTTCTGAATGTTGTGTTCCCTCACATTCTCTTTTCCCAGCCTGCCCGTGTGTGTGTGTGTGTGTGTGTGTGTGTGCGTGCGTGTGTGTGTGTGTGTGTGTGTGTGTGTGTGTGTGTGTGTGTGTGTGTGTGTGTGTGTGTGTATGTACAAAATAATGAAACTTGCTGGCAGGGTTGAGGGCTAGCGAATGAGAAAAACTATTATCTAAACAAAAGGCAAGATGTGAAGGTCATAGGATTACGTCAAAGTTTAACGTGGGAAAATCATCTTGAATATGTCTCAACCAGTCTGGACCAAACTTGGAGAAAAGGTTGGCGGTAGCTCAAAAATGAAGTGGTTCTGTCTTAATAACATTCTGTCATATGTCAAAGTCACTGGAGAAAGTAAAAGTTCGACCTGTGTGTGTGTTTGTTGACAAAATATCAGAAACAGTTTTAATCCGATTTTAACTAAATTTGCTCGTACCGTTGATGATCAGCCAAGGGGTAAACCCATTGTTATTAGAACAAAAGATCAAAGGTCAACGTCATAGGGCAAGATATGCACTTTATCTAATTTCGATCAAGCTTTGTAATATGGATGAGGATATGGCAAAGTAAACGATTCATAATGATAACAATCTGTCAAAGATGAAGGTTACAGGGAGAAGTAAAAAAGTCAAAGTCACAAGGCAAGGTCAACTCGGTTTTGATCTCATTCGAACGAAACTGATGGAAGGGTTAAGAGTCAGGGAAAAACGGAGGGATTCAATTTTGAGAGCAGTCAATCAAAAGCGAGGGTTACATTGAGAGTTCAATAGATTAATAGGTAAAAGGTGACTGTCGCATACCAAGATCAACTTAAAAAGCAATTTTTCTTCGTTGTCGACTACAGTTTGCGGAAGGGTTCAGCTTAACACATGGATAAAGATATTCATTTTTTTTTTTTTTTTTTTTGGGGGGGGGGTATGTTAAACATCAAGATCACTGGGATTGGTGGCCGGTCAAAATCACTGTCCCATGTCAACTCAGTTTTAATCTGATTTGAGCCAAAGTTGCTGGAAGTGTGAAGGGTTAAGCGAGGATTAAAACATTCGATTTTGAGGGTAATCTGTCGAAGGTCAGAGTCACAGGGCAAAATCAAACTTTCAGCTTTTAGTACATTTAGTGGGCGTGAGTGTTGCTCTCTGAGTGTGCTTCTTCTTCTTCATCTTCTGTTTTGTTATTTTTTCATCTTTGTGCCTCCTCTGTTTTTTGTTTTTCTTATACAAGTACATATTTTTTCTTAATGAATTATCTCTATCCTAAATTTATTTCTCATCAAGCCCTCTATCTTATTCCCCAAACACCCTTTCCATACCTACTTTCCAGACATCGTATTTTTCAGGTGTCTTTTTCTCTCTCCTCGTGTTATTTTTATTTTTTATATGTATTTTTTTTCTGTTAACATTTACTTTTTCATCTAAAAGTACTTCACCTCACTTCCTCTTCTTCACTTTCTTCTTATCATTATTTTCATCCCTACTGCTTCTCATCTTTTATTGTTACGTACATTTTTCCTATAGCATGGTCGCTTCTATTCTTTTTTTTTTTTTTTCACTTCGTATTTGTTCCTTTCAGCTGTTCCTCTTTTCGGTCTCCATCTCTTTTTCTCTCTGTCCTTTCAGCTTCCTCAGCTTTTGTTACGCATAGATTTCTCTCAAAGCTTTGATCTATATTTCTTTATATTTTCCTCTCTTTCCCCTGTTTTCTGTTCATTCTGTCTTTCTTTTCTGTCTGTTAAACGGATTCCTTCTATACAGTTGTGTCCAGTTTTCTCAGAACTCCTTGGCATTCACTCGGCTCTCTCTCTCTCTCTCTCTCTCTGTCTTCCACTTCCTTACGCCCATCTTTGTTCTTGTTGCCGTTGCTTTAACATTTTTTCTTCTTTTCTCTAAAGTCTTATATCATATTCCACTTCTGTTATCCTCTCTCCTCTGCTTCACTCCCATTCTCTTCTAACTTGTATTTTCAATGCACACTTTTTAACTTTTCTCGACTTCTCTCACTCCATCCTCGTCTCTCCTCCACCCTAACTCCCACTCACCTCTGTCGTCCACTCCCAGTTCATTGTCTGCTTTACTCTTTCCTCCTGCCTCTTCACTGCCTCTCTCTCACATTTCCACTTCCATTCCCTCTCTCTTCTCTTCCCACTCCAGCCCACACTTCTCTTTTCCCGCTCACTCTGCCGTCTGTCCTTCACCCACCTGCCTTCTTTCCACCTCCCCCTCACCCACTATCTCCCGAGTCCATTCCTACTCTAGTTTACTACTCTCCTCCTCCTCCTCTCACTCCCACTGCCCTATCTCTTCCCCTCCCACTCAACTTTACCTACACTCCCAGTGGTCTCTAAACTATACTTCCCCTCTCATACTGTGTCGTCTTTACTTCCTGTCGCATTGTTTTCTTATATTCTTCCCCCGAACTTATGCTTTCACTGCCCTCGCTTCCTAACTCCTGCACTTCTACCTCTTCTACTTCCAAATTCATTACCCTTACTTCATCTACCTGAACTCAGTCTCTCTTCCATTTCCTCTCCTTCTCTCCTGTACTCAAACTCCTTTCCTTCATTTTCACCCCCTATCTTCCCTCCTCCCACTCCCATTCTCCTCTCACTGCTACTCTCCTTCCAGTTACTTCCATCCTCCATTCCCATTCTCACTCCCACTTTGTGTTGCCCGAAACGTTAGTGAAAATAAAGAATTCAAGCTTTAGCATGTCTCTCTTTCTCACCCAAAATTTCCTGGAGGATATATCTAACCCCTAATTCGAAATAGATCTGTGCTGAGTAAATCCGCATGGTCGTTGCAAAAATATATTAAACATTTGTCAACGGATTTGCAGTGTTTCCCCTAATTTGAACGAATACTTATATACGTAATGGTAGCTAGAAGGAACCAGAAAAATAGGTATTTCACTAAATTCGAAATGTCTGTCCTAAGTTTAGTAAGGTCGGCTGGTGGCAGTAAATACGCCAGAGGATTCAAGGGGCTAAATGTGAATGAAGGAAATCCAGCAAAGGAAGTGGATACCGGGAGAAACAGAAAGGTCGAATCGTAAGAAATTCATCGCTCCCTCAAGAGATCGCAGGGTAGGCACAGTCAGTGACAAAAGTTGGTTTGCTGATTAGTCTTGCCCTTAACTTTCTCCCTAGACCCACCATTACCGATGAAAGTTTTCCAATAATCACATCCTTTACTTCACAAAGGTCGAACATGTCCATCACTTCCTTTCCTGGCGCATTACGTCAAAGAGCAACATCTGTCTCCGGAGGAACATACCAACACTCTCCCACGTACGGAACATTACCCAGTTACAATTCTTAGTTTTCTTGACTTCGTATCTGGTGATAAATGGAGTACAGAAACTTCTCAGGTCTTTTCTTCCCTCTGCAAAAACAAATATTAGTTTTAAAATTTGGTTTATGTATCTTGGCCATAAATGCTTGGAGCTGAGGCTTATTTTAAGGATATTGACTCACTTTTATTACCTCCGTCAAGGATGTTATGTTTCAGCCCGCGTTGGTTTGTTTGTTTGTCTGTCTGACTGTCTTTTACGAATGGATTTTGATTAAATTTTGTGGACGGGTGTACCATGGGCTAAGAAAGAAATTAAATTTTGAGGCGGATCTGGATCCGGATCATCCTGCACAATATCTCTAAAAGTTCTCAGTGAATTTCAATGATTTTTTTTTTTTTTGGAAAGGTGGGACATGCACAAAGGAAGAATTGATCAAATTTGGGGGAGGATACGGATCCGGATCCATTGTAATGGTAATGGCATTGGCTGAGGTATGCGCTTTCTGAGTGCTTTCTATTTTTTTTTTTTTTTATAGTGACAAAATGCATTCCATAATAGTTAGTTTATATCACGGATCGTCTTTCTTCGCATCGTATTTTCTCGTTACAATATTCGCCTTAATTTAATCGTGAAGTGTGTAGCAGTTGCAACAGTGAGGAGATGGAGTAATCGTTTTTATATGCCATCATACACAGCTTAAATATACCAAAGTTTATTAATACACCCTCAACATATTAAGCGACATAATAAACAGAATACGTGTTCTTTAATGTTTATAATCCTTAAATCTGGTGGCATTATTTTATCTATTCATATTTATTTATTCTGCTATTTGACGATTTTACTTAGTTGATGTGACACTTTTTGAACTGCAGAGGTAAAATACAGCCTTCATTAACCCTTTCAGTATCAGAGGCCTTTCTTCTGTTGAGTATAATCACCTGGAAATACCAAGAATTTAGTAAAGAAATATGTCTCTCGATTCAAGGTTATAAGTGAATATTGTAAAGAACACATACATCGGTAGAACACTTGCGTAGTCAAAAAGCCTTCCTCAAGGTGCCGTCCTCTGCCCTTCTTATCTTGAGTTATTGGAGTTTAATCTTAAGAATATCTGCGGTTTCTGTTTATATTAATGAATTTTACACGGTTAATCAATATAGATGAAATTAATTATAAATCTCCTTACATTGTGCATATCAAAGACGTATCAACGAGAGAGAGAGAGAGAGAGAGAGAGAGAGAGAGAGAGAGAGAGAGAGAGAGAGAGAGAGAGAGAGAGAGAGAGAGAGAGAGATCGCAAGACGTGGTGGCTTTCACGATACTGACAATGTAATGTTTGTTTGTTAAGAGCAAATTGATGTTGAAGATAAGAGTGACATGGGTAATGATGATGGTGTGAGTGGCAGCAACAGTAACGATTACACACTCACTGTGATGTAATATTTTTGTTTGGTTCTTGCATTATCCAACCGATCTCTCTCTCTTTCTCTCTCTCTCTCTCACTCTCTCTCATACATTCACCCATCTCTACTACTCTCAGACCCCCCCATGACTAACCCCATCTGCGTTGTTTTTCCGGTAAACCAAAACCAAAACCCCATGCACCCAAAGGTAAATGTGGCGCTCAAATTTTGCCTGCATCCGCTAGCTCGCCAGCCAGACAGGGATCTGGAAAAAAAAAAAAAAATGCTTATGTAGGAGGGTACGGTAGTTATTAGTCCTCCTACTTAATTCCTTGATTTCTTTTCCTATTTCCTTGTTACCTCTAGATATTTTTCAACCTTCGAGCCTTTTCTTAAAGCAGGAGTTAGATATAAGATTAATTAGTGCTCTGAATACGATACGTTTCTTGTACTGAATAGAATTATATTGATGTTGCTGGAAAAAAAATATAAACTTGTCATAAATTAAAGGATTTTGAAACTTTGAATGCAGTCACGTATTATTTAGTGTATTCTTGCTAACTCCAGATGCTTTTTGTTCAGCTAAGGATTGATTTTTCACTGTGAAGAAGTTGATTCAAGGTTATACAAGCCCCTCAGCCCAAAATGTCTCTCCAGAGTTCAAGAAACTGTGTGGAGGTACAATGACTAAAATGAACAATGCATTCTCTTGTTGAAGGAGTTAAATTGACGTAGATTTTCGTTATATTGCAGGAAAATTGCCTGTAGGTCATAGCCAAAATAAGACAGTGTTTCGGCTGTACGTACCTTCCCTTAAATTTATTTGTAATTCATGCTTAGCTCTGTTGTTAATCTCTTAGTACAGCGCAGCATTTATAAAGAGGCGGCAGTTTTAGGCCAAGTAAAGGTGGACAGATTATAGCGTGGGATTGGGGGCAGTTACACCTGGAGGAGAGAAATGGACTGTGTTATCTAGGGCGACGGACAGACTCACTGATATGGATGACACGCACCCTCATGGAGTATGGTTGACTACCAGGAAAGTTTGCGAGACGTACAGACCTGGCAATGCTGATGAAACTCCAACTCTGTTATTCATTATCGTTTTGCATTTTGTATTTCGTATCTGAGTGGTTAATACGACAGGCAGACAACGTTTATAAGGACAGCACACTTACTCCCACTCCCACTCTCGGTCTAGCTCGGTATTTGGGTGAAGATGAGATAGATATGAAGGGTTATAAAGGATTGTCACTCACTGACTACACTCATTCCAACTCTTGTTGTGTTTGTATTTGGTATCTGGACAGCTGGGCAGAGAACCATACATGGTAATTGCGGTAACGCTCACACTCTCGCTGTTTGTGTCTGGCATATGGAAAAATTGAGACCGGGCGAGGAGGTGTAATCGGACAACGTGTGAAATGGAAGTCCAGAAAAAGTAGTAAAAAGAAAACAAAGATTAACATAACTTATAGATCCTAGAGACGCTGCTTTGTGTTGGATAAGACCGACTTTAATATACCTTCGTCTAGAACAGTAGAAAGAGATTCCCCTTGTTATCGCACATTTGGGGGAGGTTGAGCGGTGCCAAATCCAGAGTGTCCCAAACTGTCACTTACTCTCTCACTGGGTACAGGCATTGTGGAGGAAGGAGTAATTATGGTGTGCCTGGTATACGCCTGGTTTGTGTGCGAGGTGCTGGTGGTGGGCATGTACTCTGCCGCGTACCTGCGTCGTGCCGAAATAGCTGTAAGTATGACAGCGGGACAGGGCAGAACACAGATGTACAGCCGTCCACACTGCCGCGAGGTGCATCACAGAACGTTGGCAACGCTGGCCAAGACGGTAACCCGGAACCTCAAGTTTTCGAACTTCATTCGATGCAGTCACTGGTGGGAGGGAGAGATGGGAATGGGAGGCATAATCCACATATCGTACGAGTTACGAGTGATGTAAGATGTCATTCAATACAAATATTCAGTCGTGGTGGTTCATGCTGCTGACGAATGAAAGGTACCTAACATCGATCATACACATCGCCTCGGTAACATAGCAACAGCGCGCACCTGTGCTTCAATCGGGGGGAGGGTTTCGAAGCGTTTCACTTGCTTCTTTACTATGTCTCCCCAGCGTTGCCACCGCTCTGTGGTGTACCTCGCGGCAGTGTGGACGGCTGTACGTCTGGAATGTAACTAGGGTGTGTCTGAGGTGCGTGTGGTGTGCATGAAGTCGATTGCCTACATATGTCGTGCCGGAATAGCCGTAGATATGGTATAGAGGGGGCAGTGCAGACCACCAGAACTCTAAGCAGTTAGCACAACTGGAACGGCGTGTAAGCCAGATGGTCGTCAGTAAAATGCTTATTTCATCCGCTTAGA